>NW_023270377.1:44443513-44480028 GCF_011800145.1 Mirounga leonina | reverse complement strand
AAATAAATAAATAAATAAATAAATAAATAAATAAATAAATAAATAAATAAATGGCAAGGGGAACTGAAGGGTAATACCATTAACATTTATTTTTACTTAAAATATACAAATGTTTTAATCACATCTAATATTCCACTGGCCCCTCACACCAACCTCAGGATGTCTTTTTTTTTTTTTGTCAGTGAAAAGCCCAAGATTCCAAGTAGTAAAGTGACTTATCCAAGGTCACATTACAATAAGCGGCAGAACCAGGGCTAGAAATCATGTCTCTTGCTTCCATGTCCATTTCTCTTCTGATTACAATCACAGCAGCAACTTTTCAAACTTCATAATTTTTTATATGTCCAACTCTATGTTTTTAAACAATCAAGAACAAGTATTAATAAAATCTAAAAAAACCAATGTCCCTCCACCTTCTAAGAGTGTAAACATTTTAGCTCGTACAATCCAATCTAACCTCTTCATCTCTGTTTTTCATTAATATTTGGACTTGCTAACATGTACCTAAAATCGAGGATTAGTGTCTCTGAAATGCTTTTAGTAAAAATGATTTGTTTGTTGTCTATGTAGGGGAGAAGATGATATGGCATATGAGAGTTTCTTGTATTCTAGACTTGTCACAATCAGAAAGACAAATGAAATATAATAAAGTATATCAATTGACTATGGGTCTTGAGAAGCACTCAAGTGTATTTGAATCTGTCAAGATACACGATATATTGTCGTATTCTAGTAGTAACAGCTATTATACAGTAGAGATTCTTGAGAATGACGATGATACACTTTTCCAATTATAAAACGAGATATTTTTGCCTTCACAGTTCAAGGAAAAGAAGATTTTTATAGCCATGAAATGAGCATTGAATGGTAAGTGCATTTTTTGAAAATCACAGATAATTACTAAACACATGGAGGATTTGCTCCAAGGAAGGAGAAGACAGAATGAAGAAAGAAGGTAGTATATGGGAGATATTTTCACATGGCTGGTTAATGTGCTCATCACAATTTATGACAAGCTATCTTGAGAAGAGAGTTGTCAAGTTACACAGATTTCTTTTACCTAGTGCTTTTATAATACACTTTTTTATCTCCCAAATTTTAACTTTTCTGTATGCTTTGCTATAGATGTATCTCTTAAATTTATAATTAGATTGTTTTTCATCTAGTCTGACAATCTTTGTCTTTTAACTTGAACACTTTTAGTCCACCTCTATTAAAAAATAATTATTATTGTTGCTGATGCTAAAAGTGTTAAAAAGACAACTGTCTCATTGTCACTACTTAGGAGAGCATATGTCTTCTCTCGTTATACTTAAATTTCCTCTTTGTCTTTGATCTTTGTTTATCCATTCATTCATTCATTTTTCTGAGGTTAATTAAACATCCTGAAATAGTAGATGTGTGTCTGTGACGTATTTTATTTTATTCTCACAATTCTTTCTTCCCTGCTTGAATATACTTTGGTTTACAATGGGCAGTGTATATGTCCACGTCTCATTGATAATGAGCATGTCCATATAAAGTGCTTTGATCAAAAAATGTATGAGGGAGTGAGAGTGTGTACCCAGCCAAAGCTCTACCAATACCTAGTGTTTCCATTTGTCCTTCTTATTCTATTGCCAACCTCCATGAGAAAAGCATGTTCAAATTAGCTGCTAGTCCCCAAATGAGAGTCATATAGACCAATATTAAACTTGATCCTCAACCAATTCAAGGAATTGTGCACAACAAAAGTAAATTTGTTTTACTATAGAACACTGATATGTGGAGATCACTTGTTACGCTATTATTGATGCAGGTTTCTGAGTAATGCAATATCTTTCATCAGGTCTTGAAAAATCCTAAGTTTTATCTCTCTCTCTTTCTATCTTCCAATTATACATATGCTAAACCCTTTTGCAGCTTACTCTCTTTTAGTCACATACAAAAATTTCCATATTTTGATCATTCCATGCTGTTCAGACAACTTTTCCAACCTATATTACAGATCATAAGCTCCCTCTATAACTGTTTAACTTGCTTTTAAAATACCTATGGAGGTTTTTTCCTATAATTTCAATGTGATTTTTTTCAAGCATGGTATGCCACTTTAACAGATTCCTATTTTCTGTAGATATCTTTAATCTTGTATTTTATTATTTTTTTCTTAATAGGATAATGACTTCTTGGTCTGCATCTAATAATTTCATTATCTAAAGTATTTCTTTTTCTCTTGTTTCTTCTGGTTTGCAGTCATTTCCTTTGTGACCAAGTCTCTTTTATGACTAGTATATTATTAGAATTTCAAATTTATGGAAAGTTTCTCCTTTTGTGGCAAGATTTATGTTCTTTTCTGACAGATAACTGTGGATTCCACCTGTCCATGTCCACCTTCAACCATGTCAGTTTCAAATTCCTTGGAGCACTGAAGGGGTAGACACCTGGATTGCAATTCCATGCCAAGAACTAGTTCTCTTCTTGTTTACGTTCATCCAGAGTCCAAGATAATATGAGGGTCTCCTGTTAGGCTCTTATGTACACCTTCAGCTTTAAATTCAGTCCTCTTCATCATAGGAAGCTTTTAATTTTCTAGGTCAACAAATGCCTAAAGTACTATCTGTGTTTGCTTGTGGACTTGATTTCTAACATTCCTTTTATTTTGCCATTGGTAATTGTCGACAATCTCATCATTTTCTTAATGTTTTAAGGAGAATTTTATTTTTTTAAATCTTCTACCTAAGTTTTAAATTGCTTTCAACAGGATGAGTGATCTGAATAAACTATTCCACTGTTATCAGAAACAGGAAGTGTCTCACAGTTTTTCCAGGCCTTTCCATTATACTACTATGTTTTTCTGTTTAATTTCCTTTTCTTCCATCTGTTCTTTCCACTATCTTACATGTCTGCGCTGGAATCAATCCTATCCCAAATTAAAGTACATTTGCAAAACCTAGAATAGCATAAAGTCAGCATTGCTGTTAGTCTGACTCTCATCTTTTGACTTTATGGAGTTGGGAACAAACCCTCAGCTTGGGCCCCAATTTGGTAGAGTCATTTTTTTTTCCTTTTCTGTGTAAGAAATCATATCTAGAAAGTCTGGAAATTTTTCCAGCATAGTATCAAATTGGCCTTACTTTTCCAAATCTGTTTTGTTGCTAAAATCCTGTCTCTACCCTTCAAACTTTGTGGCTAATGTCATGTTTGTTTAGGAAAGACCATGATGATGCAGACCTTGATGTCTACATGTTATTTTCTACACAAATCCTTGTTGCAGTGTTTTATCGGCTTTGTGGAAAACTCAATGCCATTTTCTGAACCTCTTTGGTACTGACTGTTTCAACCTACTTTCTGAATGCCAAATTCTTCCCCTTGACTCACTTTACCTCATCTCCTGTAACCAGATACATGGTATACCCACACATTGCACCCCTCTTATGGACGAAATGTCATTCTGCATGTTGACCCCTCTTTGATGATACTATCAGCTTCATGAACTATTTCATAAACTTCCATATCTCCAGACATGGCCCTTCACCATTTGCTTTTGAGTAGTGAAGAAAATAGATGAAAAATTAATCCATTGATTCAATTATTTATTTATACATTTTGTCAAAAATGTGGTATTTAAGGATGAATAAACCAACTGAATTACCAGTATCTTTAAAAATAAAAATTCCTACTAACAACAGAAACACCCCTACCTCAGTCTTTGAAAGTTAATTGCATTGACAGATTCTTTCTCAGTGAAATTTATTAAATGTAGTCCTCCCAATATTTTTTGCCTACTTTTATAATCTAACTCATGGAGAAAGGTATCAGACACAAAAATCTGAATTACAGCTGTGTTGTTTCAAAATGAATAATGTCTACTGGGTGAGACACTGAGTCAAGGGTTTAGTTTGCAGCAAAGGAAAATATTTGTGAGTGCTGCTGGAAAAGCTGACAGCCTAGCATATGCAGCCTCCCTCCTAGATAGAGAAACACGGGAATGCGAGCAATTGCTAATTTAGCTAGAAAAGCAAAAGCAACTTTTATAACCATGTCAGTAGTATCTCGAAGAATCTCTGATTACAAGTAATCCTCATCTATTATTCCTTGTTTTAGAAAATAGAGTTATGAACCTTTAAAACACTAAAAGAAACCTCTGGTCTTAAATTCAATGAGATAAGGTTTCGGGGAAAAAGGCAGTGAAAGCATTCTTGTTGCTCAACACAATATTATCTAAAAGAGATAATAGGCCTAAAATTGAGTTCACTAGGCATTGCTTCCACAAGCATAAGCAAGTAATATGATTGTTGTGTTGCCCTAGGCAAAATGCATTAGTTGAGGCTATATTTTCTAACTCTTAATTCATTAATCAGATAATATTTAAAAATTTCTCTATTGAAAATATGGGTTTTTCATTTAGATAAGCTTTCCATTTGATCAGTTTCACCAAACAGTTAATACTAAATGTTGACCTTTCAGGAAGAATGAAGTTTAAAATACTAGGCTGTGTGTACTTTTTACTCAATTTTTAAACACTCGATCTAAATTAAATCTACCCAAATTAAACCACCAGCAACAAATTGGTGGGTTTTAAGTGGAATAAAAAGTTCAGTTCAGTAAGTCTAAGGAGTATTCATTTGCTCTCATTCTTGAACCCAAATTTGTGCTAATAAGTGAACATATATGAATATATAGCTTGGCTATTTATTTGCCTTTGTTAAAGTTCTTTGAAAACACTAAAAATATAATAGCACAATTAATAGGTCATTGAAAGGGCAGTCCAAATTTATCCCTAAATCCAAGTATTTCCCAGAGTTAATTAACAAGTATATATTGCACTGCAGCCTTACATGACATGACCTTGCCTCGGGTAGTCCTTCATCTTCCAGAGACAACACTGATAGACAAGCAGCAGTCTAGGATAGATACTGTGTAAGGTCATTTGCAGTTTATATTTTCTTTGACGGTTCTAGACCAACCTGGGTGCTCTGCCTGCGTGCACAGTAAAACTTCAGAGTCAGGAATGTTAGCAGAGGGGCACAGAGAACACAGAGTTAATTGAAGGAAAAATGAGCTAATGAACTCTAGGGAGGCAACCATATTGCAGTATAAAACATTTTCTTGGCTTCCAAAATAAGAATTGATTTAATATTGCTATAAATGAAGTAATATAAAAACAGAGCCAATATCAGTCAAAGCTTGCTAGCACATTGATGAACATGACCTGTTTTTTAAAAAGCCATTTATGGGGGCGCCTGCGTGGCTCAGTCTGTTAAGCAGCCGACTCTTGGTATGGCTCAGGTCGTGATCTCAGGGTCCTGAGATGGGCCCCCACATGGGGCTCTGCACTCAGCAGGGAATCTGCTGGGGATTCTCTTCCTCTCCCTCTGCTCCTCCCCCACTTGCATGCTTTCTCTCTCTTTCTCTCAAATAAATAAATCTTTAAAAAATAAAAAATAAAAATTTTTTTTAAAAAGCCATTTATGTGGGCAAATAAGTACCACCACTACAAAATAAATACAATACAGAGATATTTAAATTTAACAAGTAAATTTTAGGAACAAGTTGCCATCATTATTAAGAATGATTATGATTTTTGGATAACTTGAAAACAGTCAAAAGTCATGGTTGCTCTGTTACATGAAAAGCGTGTGAATACACTAATAGTCAATTTTGACTGTTGCTGTCAACTAGATCCATTATCATACTGTCAGTTGTTAATGAAGCTTAATGATCATGTTCAAAATCAATTATGTTTTTTAGAGATGACCTGAGGAAGTTTTAAAGCCCATGCATTTGGCACAAGATGAGACCTGAACAAAGAAAGGGGGGTGAGGGTGTGGGGAACAGAGAAGGGAAAGGAAATAAAGTCTCAGATGATTCAACTGGAATTACTTAAATCCTCAGGGATTACCAACAAAAAGTCCTTTAGTCTTACTTAAAATAGTTGCCTTTTGAATTCAGACATATGTGAATTAAATTAGAACCATGATGAAATCAAATAGCATTGCCAGTAAACTTGCCCACTGCCTTTCCTTCCCCCCAACTCCTCTAAGGAAAAATAATGTTCTAGAGTTGAAATACAACTCTTTATTGTACTGTACAAGTATGGCAAATTGACTAAGAAATTAGAAATACATATAAATACATTCTTCCTCCTTTCCTTTACCTAAAGAAATAAGTAGAGTTTTATGATGTGAAGTATCAACAACATACTTGCTTTGCAACATTGTAAAGTCGAAGTACTAAATTTAATCAGACTCCTTTGCTAATATATATCATTTTGTTAGCCATTATTATCACAAAACATTCTCAATTAATTGTAAGTCATTAACATTACTATTTAAAAGAAAATGTGGCACAAAATAAAATTTCTGAGATACTTGAGAATCCACAAAATTAGTTTTTATATGTGTAAACTAATGCAGATATGCCTGATTTTCTTCTACATTGGTTTCTTTCAGAATTAAGTTGTCCAATAAAGCAAAAACCTCATGTATTTGTAAAAGAGAAGACTAGCGATACTAATACTTAAAACAGACTTAAAACAATTCTTTAATTCATCCACACATAAAATTGACAAATAACTTTTAAGTGAGAAGACAATTATTTTTAATGTTTGCATATTAAGAAAAAGAAAATATGAGTTTTTTACAAAGCAACAAGTCATTTTAGCTAGTAAAAAAAACCAAAACAGAAGAAGAAGGTAGCAGGAGGGGAAGAATGAAGCGGGAGAAATAGGAGGGGTAGACGAACCATGAGAGACGATGGACTCTGAAAAACAAACTGAGGGTTCTAGAGGGGAGGGGGGTGGGAGGATGGGTTAGCCTGGTGGTGGGTATTGAGGAGGGCACATTCTGCATGGAGCACTGGGTGTTATGCACAAACAATGAATCATGGAACGCTTCATCTAAAACTAATGATGTAATGTATGGGGATTAACATAAGAATAAAAAAATAAATAAAAAAATATCTAATAAAAAAAAAAAAAAACCAAAACAACTAAACAACATCAACAACAAAAAAGGCCCTGCTGTACTAGTAGATCTCCATAGTTTCTTTACCGAATAATACATGGACTATAGAGTTTGTTGCTACAAGAAAATGTTTGAGAATGAATGGATATTTACTAAATGATTGTTGTATATGGCATATTATATATAATGGTTTGAGTTTCCTTTAACTAAAAAAGCCTGGCTAAAAATATTTTTACTTCTTTTATAAATTAAAAGGAGTTACTTTTAAAAGAGGAAAATAGGAAGACGCAGAGAAGGAAGAAAAAAAGGAATTTCAAATCCTTGTTATTTTTCAACAGAGATGTTATCTTTCACTACCTACTCAATGTGTTTCCACCTTTAAATAATGTTATCTCTAAAAACTACATACATGATACAGAAATTTAATAGAAAATGAAAGTAATTTTCTTAGTCCAGTGATTTCACAGTGTTATTGAACTATGAATTAACTAAATAATTCTCACCTCTCATTACTACTTGCAATCTCCCAACTAACAATAAGGGACCCCATAAAGTGATTTATTTTCCTTCTCATGGGTACAGAATCAAAATTAATGAGATATTAATTCAAATAATAAACTTTTTGTAATTCTTAGTATGTGGGTCTCTACTGAACATTGCCACTCTTGCTGATATCATATCTTGATATGTTCTTGTTCCTTTCTCTGATATTGAGCGTCTATTTCATGACTCAGTAGTAAAGTTCATACATGTAGTAAATTATAGAGTGAGTACCAAGTCCATATTCCTTCTATCTTTGTTGAGCCAGTGATGAATCAGATACTTTTGTTCAAGATTTTGAGCTAAGAGTCAAAGAAAACAGTCTCTGAGTCACCCTGATGGTGGAACATTAGAAGGAATGTCATTCAAATACCACTGTTCATGGCCCCTCGCTGACATCGCTACTGCTCATGTCCCTCGACCCCTCATGCTCCATTGCTTGTATCAAGACATGCCACTCATGTCACCATACTCCCAGCTTTCTTCCTGGTTATTCCACTTTTGCTCAAATTCCATAAAATACCTCAATACACTTTCAATACAACTTTTGCTCAGCTTCTATAAAATGTCTAAGTACATTTCCAAAAATTCCAATAAATTTTGAAGAAAATTGTAGCAAGTAGCTTGTGTGCGTGTGAATACACTAATCTACATACAGTACATAATCCCTAAAAACTACTTTTCTTGATTTGAAAGAAGGAACTTACACAAACATGAAGGAAACTGGAAAATATGTATCTGAAACAGGAGAGACTCTCAGAAACTCTGACATAGAGATCTTCACATTTTCTGGGCTTCATATTATAATCTGGGTTTGGCTATGTATTTAGAACAAAGCTAACCGTCATTTATTGCATACATTGGTGGAGAGAGGAAAAAAACCACTATATTTTTGTGTAAGAATTTTTGTATGTTTAGTCTACATAAATATTGCCCAAATCTTGTAAGACAAGTTAAGTACTAGTTAGCAATTAAAAGCACATTTGCAACATCTTTTACTGTGTGTTCATTATTTTTGAGAGTCAAACATATAGCACTACCAAAAAAAGTTCTTCATGGTTGTTCAAAGCGTATGTATACTCCTTTCTCATCAATATGCTTATTGAATCAAGAAATTAAATATTAAATTTTGTTTTGACTAATAAAAATTGGTAAGATATAAATGTTCAATTCTAATGATATAATGGAATTCTCCAGAAAATAAAACAAGACATGGAAATATATAGAAAACAAAAGAACTTCTATTACTGCATTACAGAGTCATTCTCTGTGGACACTCTACTTTCCACAGCTTCGAACAATCAGGCAGGGTAAATGGTTTTAGAGTAGGATCATGCTTAAATAAATACATTCTCAGCCACCCAAGCATTGGCTGATTTCTGGAAGTCCAGAAACATTGGTGAATGTTTTGCATTTCTGGTTTCTGACCTGGGTTGAACTGGACACACTGACATTATGTGAGAAAGACTGTTTTTTGGCTAGAACTGGAAGTAAATCTGCCAGCTTTCCCATGAGCATGCCTTTTTTTTTTTTCTGTCAAGATCTGACTGTTTGACAAATCAAATTATGTTAGACCCAGCCCTTAATCTCAACGATAGCTAGACCATGAAACGTTTTTGAGAATGATAGAAATGTCTAACCCAAATTGTGAGGGTGGAGCTTTTGGGAGGGCTGGCATTGCCAACAGCCAGAAACATTTGGTAAGTGAAAGAAATGAATTGTCAAAACGTGTGTCAGTGGATATTTTGTGCCATCTGGGTGCGGTGACCTGAGAGTAGCTTCTCACCTAGACTGTGACTAATACCACGCCAGACAGAATTCCCTAGCAGAGGTTTTTGAGATATGTTAGTGATAGCCCATCATCCACATTCAGTGGTAAGAGGAAGGTATACCAATAGTTAAATCTCCAATTTAATCGTAGCATATTAAGCTCATGTATTAGTAATAGGATATTTGAGATGGCATAAATTTTATAATTTATAAGTACCTGTAAACTTTATTAACCTTCAAACTGATCTCTTCCCACCTGACATTATTTTTTACTTTTAGATTTATAAAATTTTTCAAAGAGGAACAAGCGGTAATGACTAGTCTGAGGCTGTGTTTTATTATTGACATTCTGATAACTTTTTCCCCCCCTCATACTTATTCTTTTATCTTATTTAAACATAACTTGGTTCTCTTTTAGAACCATGAAATAGAGTTGAAAGCTCTCTTCAAAGGTCAAAACATCCTAGAATATCCTTTTGAAAAAAAGAGTGGCACATTATCCCCAAGTTATGCAAACGTTACATTTTGCCCAGGCCTAGGTCCACAAGACAATCACAAAGAAAGCCCGTTTTTGGCTTTTCAGTCACCGGTGAAGGAGAACAGTTGGCTCCTCTCCTTTGTATATTCATCTTTTATAGACTTAGAGATCAGGCTCATCTCTCAGTGTTCAATCAAGACTAAACAATAAAGATCCCTTAGACTCTACTCATCACTTTTATTTCCAGTTCATCAATAATCATGTGGCTAACCCCTGAATTTTTTTTCATTTTTCCCCCTCTTAAGTTGTAGAATTAGAAGCAGGAAGAGTAGTCCTCAAAGAACTTAGCCAACCCTGAAGAACATACGTTTAAAGAATTTCTTTATGGTTCTTAAAGTTTTTGCACATTACCTTACTTTCTGTAATAAGCATGACACATAGCTGACACATCAAATAACAAACTGAGTTTGTTATTTCACCCACTTATAGCAATGTTCTGTGAATGTGCTGGTGGTATATATTTTCCTCTCCATGTGTGCAACATTCGGCCCCAGCTCCAATCAAGAAGCTAAATATTTACATTTGATTTTGACTGATAACAAATCTCTTGTCTATGTGCCTGTTTATATATGAGGAGTGTTAAAATATTGCCACCACCCATGACAAAGATTCTAAAAGCATCTAAATTCACTTAAATGATTAAATAGATAGAAGAAAAAAAATTTCAATAGAAAAAGCATATTCCAGAATCAAATATGCAAGGATGAATTACCCTGTAACTATTGCTCCAAATCAAACTGGAATTAGATTTTCCAATGGGCTCTCCTATGTAGTTATCTATAACAAACACAGGCAACCAGAACCAACACTTCAAGGTTGGTGTCCAAAGTTGACTTTTGTCATTAATGACAAATTCAAAAGCATAGTAGTCCAAAACATAATAAATAGATAGATTTCCATGTTTATTATTTTATATAGTCTGTGTGCCTAATAGCTAAAAACAGGGTGCCTAAAATATACCCATTAATAAGGAAATTGATTTTTTTGTTTAAAATATCTAATATTCTCTGCCAATATTCTCATCAAATACTATTCTCTAAATGGTTATGTTGGTTAGGAAATCTTTGACTATAGATAACAGAACACCTGACTGTTTAACCATAAAAATGTTTATTATTTACTTAACAAAAATTCTCTCAATATTGGTCCAGCAGCTCAAGGATGTCATCAAGGATCCAGGCTCTTTCTCACTTTCTTCTCCACCATATTTTTATATTTCCTATTTGTCTTTTGATTGATAGATTCTTACCATAGCTCAAGACATTATAATGTACATCTTCAGAGTAGGAAGAAAAGGAAAGAGGAGGTTCATGTAACACTAGTCTCATATTTGTCTCTTTTATTGGAAAATTTTTTTTTTTTCTCGAGTAACCTCCTTCAGGAGACTTTCTCTCTAATCACTTGATCACTCCCATCTGCAAGAAGTTTAGAAAAATGAGTTTCTATCAAGTGAGAATAAAGTTACATGATTGGTGTAAACTAATCACAATTCATTTCCTAGTTTTGGCAGATTGCCTTATTTCCTGGAGATCAAGACCTCTCAGTCCACCACTTAAACAGACTTGATTTCAGTTAGCAGAAAAGTAAGGTTTGGGAGTGGCTGAGTAGGCAGCCAAAACTGTCTACCACAATAGCCATCTCCTCTGATCCATTATGTACTTAAACCAGTGCCATTCACAACCAAACATGTCTTGGATAAGATATGCTTCAGGAAATAACATCAGATAGTCTCATGTAAAAGTATGCAGGTATTTATAAGAAACAAAACTGTTGTGAGCTAAAGAAAGGCTGGAATGTAGAGCTCAAAAGGGCTCACTCTGTCTTTGGCCCCACATCAATGTTTCACCTGAGCAGACAGCTACTGGTTTCTCTGGGGGGCTGGGCTGATGCTGAGAAAGCCCCTGACATTCTTAACGTTCCTTTCCCCACAGTGATCCTGCTTTCCCCACAGTCAGGCTGGCTTCCCTCCGTTGGGAACTCCCCTCCCCCTTCTTTTCCATGTAACAAGTTTCACACATGAGCAAGATTCAACCCGTTCAGAGCCTCAGGGAGACTCAACCAGCAAGGGAAGGTGTCAATTACACAATGCATTGTGTCGAGAGCTATAAGGAGACATGGATCACTCTATGCTTCACTTACCTCACCTGTAAAATGGAGATAATAATTGCAGCTGCTTCACTGGGTTGTTGTGAGGATTAAATAAGATGGTAAGAGCCAAGTCAAGGGGCACCTGGGTGGATGGCTCAGTTGGTTAAGTGTCTGACTTTGGCTCAGGTCATGATCTCGGAGTCCTGGGATGAAGCGCAGTGTCCTGTCTGGCTTCCTGCTCAGTGGGGAGTCTGCTTGTCCCTCTGCTCCTCCCCCTGCTCATGCTACCTCTCTTGCTCTCTCAAATAAATAAAATCTTAAAAAAAAAAAAGAGCCACATCAATGTAGTACTACTATAAGAGATGTGGATTTACATATGAAGTTAAAGGTAAATGGTGACTGCTTAGATATCACTGGTGAAATATTTGAGGTTCAAAGGTAAGTAGTAACAGAGGTTTCTATAAAAAGATAGAAAAAATAAAAGATAAGAAAAAATGTTATCTCCACACACACACACACACCATGAGAATCATCTCATTTTTCTCCTCTACCACATTAAAAGCTGGAAGACACTAGCATATCTACTGAGTTTTCAAGTGAAAAGTTTAGGACCCAAGACATTATTACTAATACAATACAAGCAATAGAAAGATAGTTTCAAATCCTCAAGGACTCAGAGTGTAACCCACGTAGTCTTCGTGGAAAAAAAAGTTATTCAAAATGTACTTTAATCAAGAATAGCAGCCAATGTCATCCTTCTAAAAAGTAGGTCAGATTATGTCATTATTTTGTTCAAAACCATCCAATTGCTCCCTATTCACCTTAGGGTGAGTTGGCAAGAGTAAAAGAGACCAAGAAACTCTGGCCCCAGTTACTTCTTTTACCTCATGTCCAATTACCCTCACTGTTGGTTACTTAGCTCTAGTTGCAATAACTTCCTTGCTATTCTCAAATAAGCCAGGCATTTTCTTACCTTTGGGTCTTCTCAGAGATAGCCCTCACTGCCTGGAATGCTTATCCCACAGTTATCTGCAAGATCCTTTCATCTTCTTGCTCAAATATCCCTTCTCCCTGTGGCTTCTGATCAGTTGTTTATTTGGTTATCCTTATCCTCATTCCATTTTCTCTATCTGTGCTGTCTGTAGTATGTGTTAGAATATGGGTTCTCTGCATCTTCCATATCTATAAACTCTTTGTCATCTTTTTTTCTTTTTCTGTTGAGGTCTGATCATTTTGCTCCACTTTGTTTCCAATTTCCTAATTCTTTTTTTTTAAATTAAATCGATACTATTTTAATTTTTTCTGCATATTTTGAAAATTTTTAAAGAGTTTTTCTTGGTCTGTGATTACTCCTATTCCCTAGTATCTTGTTTGTGCTTTATGAATGATATAATGCCTCAAATATTTCTAAGGATACATACTCAAATTTTTTAATTCTCTACTATTTCTTGCATTATTTCCATATCTGGGATCTGTTGTTCTGATTGCCATTCTTGGTCTTTCTTTTCCAGGCTGTTAAGTATTCCTCAGAGGTCTAAGAGTCCTTGGTTAATGATTCATATTCATAAACAGAATTTGATCTGACTCAGTATAAATTGCTATCAGGCTTTTCCTTTTCAGTAGTGTATGTCTGTCAACCTAAACAGGAATGGCTATAATCTTCATGTGAGTTAATGGATCCTATTGAAAATCAGGCTTTTCTTTATGGTACATACCTGGGAGTAGAAAGGCTAGCTCAAGAACTCCACAAATGCCAAAGTAAAGTATGTGTTGTTTTGGAAGTAAACTTTTCCACAATATACTTCTTACAGGCACTGTCTCTTCCTATAGTATTGTGGTAACATGGTGTCCTTTCAGGTTCTTCTTTACTTCCTTCACCTTACTACACAGACTATGACTGATCCCTCCCCAAATCTATTACTCATTCTGTCTAGAAGGTAAATCTTGCATTTCCATCTGCGACCAAATGTTCTAGAATGCTGCTACAAAACGGCCCCAGAAGATAAGGAGCCAACTGAGACCATATGGATTTCTGCCATTTGTTGTCTCCCAGCTCCAAACTTGGATTTCTCTGGAGCTCAGCTAGGAAGAGCTTTTCCCTCATCTGCAGCATCTTACTCCTGCATCTGTTCCAAGCCGTGACTTTTTTCACCCATCTGATTTATCTATTAGTATAACTTCTTCCACTTTCAGAGTTCCAAAAGTTTGTAAAATCTCTAGTTTGCTAGAGGAATCCTCTCTTGTTTACAGTGGTCCCAGGGACTCATTATGTTTTGTATCTTTAGTGCCATTCAACAGGATCTATGGATGGAGGAGAGAAGCAAGTATGTGCCCAGTTTGCCACTATAGACTGAAAAATAGGGTGAAGGGTTAACTGTACAGTGGCAAGAAACATATTTCAGATGAAATTAGAATAATAGGAGTAGGAATGCAAACTAGTGGTTTTCCTAAGAGAAACCACCATGCCTATTACTCATTTTTTAACCACTAGGAAAAGGAACTTCACTGTGTCTTTATATCCTTATGACTTAGCTTTCCTTGCTTCTCAAGGTTTCTTATGACTATAATGTAATGGCCCACTGGAGCCAACACCTATCTTTATAGTCTATGCATAGGGATTTCAGGAAAAGTAAATGCAGAAATCAGCCAGAAGCCCAGGCTCTGGTTTTAAGTCTCATGGCAAAGGTAGTAATAAGTTTCACCAAAGAAAAGAATGGCTCGGGTTCCAAACAAATTATTTGAGTGTGACAATAATTTTATAGAAACAGTCTATAAATTTCCATGGACAAAACTTCCCTCAAACATATTTTAAAATATCCTTATTCTGACTCTTCTGTCTTTGTTGATTTTTTTTTTTTTGGCCCTTTGATTTGTTATTTACTCTTTCATCTCTACCTCCTCTGCAAAATCTTTTAAGAAAATAATTCAAGATGATAGACAAGCAACATCTTAACTTCATTATGGTTTTCCATCCCTTAACAATTATCATGACTAGAGAATGACAGATGCAATTGGCCCAGGAGCCTAATACTAAAATTGAGCTTTTGAGAACAAAAGTCAAGACATCAAAGCCAACAGGACAAATGAGGCAGCCACAAACCTCCTACATTCTCTAATTTGAAACAAAGCAATGAAAATCCTTTTCATTTCAAATTGATGACTGAAATAAATTACAGCAGGAGAAAGTAGGATATGATAGGATTGTCTAGTGTGATGCAAATGTTAATTTAAATACCATTGTTTTCATATTTGCCTTAATAACTACTGAAATGTACATATGTTGATGATGGCTGTTGCTTATAATTTGAAGTTTCATTAGATGGTGGAAAGTCTCCCTTGGAGGCTTTATAATTAGCATAGACAATCATCATCTGTTTTGGATGATTTTGGAGACAGAATTTTTAGGTCCCTTCCAGCTCTGATCCTGTGTCTCGGTCTAAACAAAAACGAATCATTTCCAAACAATTTTCCCAAATGCACACATCAGCATTTTCTGGTACTGCCATGTCTCAACTACGAGTGTTAATTTGGAAATAAGTGCTCACTAAGCTTTATCTCAATATAACTCACCTCAAAACACACTTCTGGCTGTGGTCTTCCCAGGATGCTCCAATCCCACCTTTTCACACCTGCTCCCCCTTTCTTTCCCTACTCCACACCATACTTAAGTACACACACCTGCTTGCTCTTCCTAGCTCATCAACTAATCCCTCATTTCCCCTCCAAGTCAGGCTGCCCAGCTGCAAAGAGCATCATTAAATCATAGTTTATATGTTCTCCTTCCTGCTCTGATGTGAAGTAAATCACTGTGTCTCTGGAAAATTCCTTTCTGTTTTCAAAGAGCCAAGTTTTTACACAAATAAGACGATTAAAAGTTTTGGCCTTGGTAGGAAAACAGAAGCTCACATCAGCATACAATGATCCATCATTGAGCAAAATTATTTATCAAGCCCTTACATCTTTGATGTATGTTATAACATTAATCCATATCTGATATATACTATATATATGTTATTATAAAAATTTCTAAATAAAATTAGTGTATCCAACAAAATTACTTTAGAGTCAAGTGGGTTTATGAATTCTATCTCTCCACTGACTTTCATTATAAAATAAGAGCAGGAAAAGATGGAAATAATAATAGTTAATGTTCCTTGAGCTCTTACCATTGTCCTCAATACTCCAAATAGAATAATCCATTGAATCCTCACAATATCCCCAAAGAGTGGGTGTATTTCTATCCAGA
Organism: Mirounga leonina; assembly: GCF_011800145.1. Taxonomy (NCBI): domain Eukaryota; kingdom Metazoa; phylum Chordata; class Mammalia; order Carnivora; family Phocidae; genus Mirounga; species Mirounga leonina. The sequence continues at coordinate 44,463,902 of NW_023270377.1, read as the reverse complement.
TTGTGTGCATAAGGAAATGAGATACAGAAATTTTATATATCCCACCCAAGATTATTGCTACCAAGTGGCAAAGTCAGGACTCAGACCTATAACCTAAACTCATTAATCAAAATGCTTTAATGCCTCAAGATATAATAGAATAGTGCTAATTGTCCTTGAAAAAATATTTAATGGAAAACAAAATTATAGAGCACCAATGATGACACTGAACACTTAATAATAGTGTAGTTTTGAGCTGGATAATCTTATCAAAACAGGTTAAAATGAAGAAGAAAAACAACCCAAAGCATTTCTATAGTAAAATTATGCTATGCATATGATATATTTACATACTCCCCCAGAGCTACTGTGAAATGACTGATAAGTATACAAAATGAAACATGATTAGAATTGAAGCTATGTCTGTATATGTCACATAATGATGATTATCCTAGTGCCTATTATACCAAGTATCCTTTGCACAATAAATGTTTGTTGAATTGGATGAACTTTTATTGGTAGCCCTATAAGAGGCATAAAATATTCAAGTGCCTTCTTTGAATTAAGTTGAATTTAATTCTTTAGGATTTAAAAACTTTGGAGTAATCTTTTTTCAGAAGCTTTCAGCAACATATAAGCAGGTAAGTGGTTTGTCCACAGGCTGTGAAAATGTTAAAGCAGAGCCATTAGAAACTTTCTAGTCTAATCCTCTCATTTACAATAGAGGTAAATGGGCCAAGAATGGTTCACAGACTTGCTGGTTCACTCATCAGCTGGTTAATGGCAAAGTGACTAAAACCAGAGTCTCTTGATGCCTGGATTGACTTGAGAAGTGCACATGTGAATACAAACATGCACAGATTCCATCTGCTCTACGCTGTCTTCTCACCAGTATGCCACAGTTCTGAAATCCTAGCTTTAAAGGATATGGTTACACATATTTGTCTTCCCTGTATTCAGTGCTTCTGCCAAAACTGCCATCCATGGATTTATAGAATACTTTATCTTCCATCATGGTATTCCACACAGCATTGCTTCTAATCAGGAAGTCACTTCACAGCAAAAGAAGTATTGCAATGGGCCCATGCTCATGGAATTCAGTGGTTTTACCATGTTTTTAATCATCCTGAAGCAGCTGGCTTGGAAGAATTGTAGAATGGATTTTTGAAGACTTGGTCACAGCACCAGCTGAATGGAAATACCTTGCAGAGCTGGTGAAAGGTTCTTCAGAAGGCTGTACATGCTCTGAATCAGTGTCCAATATGTGGTGCTGTTTCTCCAATACCAGGATTCATGGGTCCAAGAATCAAGGGGTGGGAATGAGAGTGACATCCTTCACTGTTACCTTTGGTGACCCATTAGCAAAAATTTGTTTCCTGTTTTCATGACTTTATGCCCTGCTGCTTAATGGTGTTAGTTTCGGAGAGAGGGATGCTTCCACCAGGGAACACAACAATGATCCATTGAACTGGAAGTTAAGACCGATACTCAGACATTCGAATCAATAGGCAAAGGAAGGAGTAACGGTATTTCCTGTTATTAACATGTCCTGCAACTAAAGTCAATAGAAAACTACATCAACCCAATCTAAGGAGAAATATTAATAACCCAGATCCCTTAGGAATGAAGGTTTAGGTCACCCAACCAGGTAAAGAATCATGACCAGCCTTGGTGCTTGCTGAAAGCAAAGGGAATACAGAATGGGTAATGGAATGAATTGGCTCTAAATAATAGCTATGATCATGTGACCAGTTACAGAAATGAGGATACTAATTGTCATGAGTATTTTCTTCTTATTTTGCTATGAACACATGTGTGTATGTGCATGCATATGTTTTCATCCCTCTCTTATTACCCTATTGTGTTAACACAAGGTATATTGATTTTATATCATACTATTTAAGTGTTGTTAATTTTACTCATAGTATTTAAGTTACAGCATATCAAGAAGCGTTAACATTTCTATGTTTCTATGGAAAGAGCCAAAATGTCCATCAACCGATGAATGGATAAAGAAGATGTGGTATATATACAATGGAATATTATGCAGCCATCAAAAGATGAATTTTTGCCATTTGCAATGACGTGGATAGAACTAGAGGGTATTATGCTAAGCGAAATAAGTCAATCAGAGAAAGACATGTATCATATGATCTCACTGATATGAGGAATTCTTAATCTCAGGAAACAAACTGAGGGTTGGTGGTGGGGGGGGTGGGGGGGGGGGGGTGGCTGGGTGATAGACATTGGGGAGGGTATTGCTATGGTGAGGGCTGTGAATTGTATAAGACTGTTGAATCACACAGACCTGTACCTCTGAAACAAATAATACATTATTATGTTAAAAAAAAAAAAAGAAGATAGCAGGAAGGGAAAAATGAAGGGGGGGAAATCGGAGGGGAAGACAAACCATGAGAGACTATGGACTCTGAGAAACAAACTGAGGGTTCTAGAGGGAGGGGGGTGGGGGGATGGGTTAGCCTGGTGATGGGTATTGGAGCATGGAGCACTGGGTGTTGTATGTAAACAATGAATCATGTAACACTACATCAAAAACTAATGATATAATGTATGGTGATTAACATAACATAATAAAAAAACGTAAAAAAAAAACTTTAAATTTTAAAAATAACCGTTTTATGACCTCACTTTCCCTGCCAGCAACAGATCCATTCATCTACTTTCCTTTACAGCAACCTCTCAAAAAAGTTACTCAACTTTCCCCCCAGTATACTCTCTGAATGTCACACAATCAAACTTTCACTCCTATTACTCCACCAGAGCTGCCTTTATCAAGATTAGTAATGATGTTTACATTGCTATATCCAATTGCTAATTCACAGCCCTCATTTTAAATCACTGATCAGGAGCCTCAAATAAAGCCGATCACCCTCACCTCCTTAATATATTTTCTTCACTTGACTTCTTATCTCACTGCCAATCTCAGGTTATTTTACTGGGTTCTCATTTACTTCAATTCTGAGCCCTGTTCTCAGTTCTTGGTTCTATTCTAAGTATACTTACTACTTCTGTGATTTTTATCCAATCATGGTTATAAATTGATATACTGAGGTCTTTCAAGTTTATGTTTCCAACCCAGATCTCTCTCTTGAATCTGAAACACTTATATGGTATATGCAGCTATCTACTTGATACATTGTCTTAGCAATCTAATAGATATCTCAAATTTAAGTCTAAAATCTACTCTTGACCTCCTCCCACCCAAAACTGATCCATCTGAAGTCTATCCTTTCTAAATTGAAGAAAAGCTATCCTTTTTGTTTTCAGAACAAAAACTTTAAAATCACTTATGATTTCTTTCTTTTCATTACTATCTAGATTCAAACTGTCAAGAAACCCAGTTGGGTCTATCCTCAGAATATATTTAGAATCTTACTGCTTCTCATCAGCTGCAACACTACATTCTATTATATATCTTGCCTGAGTTACTGAAGTAACTTCTCTTTATCATTTCCTCTCTCCCCCACAACTGTAATACATTCTCAATATAGAAGCCAGAGTAATACATTTATGAAAGCTGTATTACTCCTCTATTCAAACCCTCTTAGTGGTTCTCCTCCTAAACTTTATGAGCCAAAGTTCTGTTTAAAAGACTGAAAAATCCTATATGATGTGGGTTCTTTAACTTTTACTGTATTCCCGCTTTACTCATAGCTCATTGTCCATGCTTCCTCCATGTTCCACAAACATGCCAGGCATGCTTTTATTGTAGGGCCTTTTGCACGGACTCTCCCTTCTGCCTGGAATGCTTTATCTCAAAATATCAATATGGCTCACTCCTCTACTATAGCATACAGATATAGATGATATAAATATGGACATTGAAGAAATATGGCCAAACATTACCAAATATGGTAAAACACAAACACCCACAAATGCACAAATCCAAGAAACTCTAGGAACTACATACCATATAAATACAAAGGAAACCACACCCAGATCCATCATAACCAAACTGATGGTAAAGCAAAAATGAAAATAAAAATTTTAAAGTAGCTAGAAAAAAATTACACATTATATTCAGGGAAAAATCAATGAATAAAAGTTGGCTTCCTTTTAACAAACAAAATAAAACTTAAGTTTTATCACCATGGAATTGTATCCTTAAATTCTGAAACAAACAACAATAACAAAAATATCGATGACCACCAACACCATATCCAGTAAAAATATCCTTTAGATACGAAAGGAAAAATAAAGAAGTTTTCAGATTAAAATGGACAAAATGTATTTCTAGTAGTTCTGTAATAAGAGAAAAGCTAAAAGAATTCTTCTGGCTAAGGGGAATAGAAACCAGATAAATACTTTGTTCTACAGGAAAGAATATAGAAAACTAGAAATGGTAAAGATAAGAGAATACAAAAGGCTATTTTATCATAACTTCCTTGAAAGGCATATAACTGAATGAAAATAACAGCACTGTTGTAAGATTTGTACTATAAGCAAGAAGCTGGAATATATATGACAATATCAGTGACCAGATAAAAGGAACTTTGCTATTACAAAGTTATTACCTTTTATTAAAGTACAATGTTAATTCTAAAATAAAGAATGCATATTGCAATCCTTAGGACAACCACTAAAAATAATGTAAATAGTTATAGCTGAAAAAGTAATAGAGGACTGAATTAGAAATCAGTATCCATGAGATCTCTAGGAACTCCCCAATTATTTTGAAATTTGACACACTACTAGGTAACTCACAGCTCAAAAACAAATTGCAAGAAAATTAGAAAATATTTCAAAGAGAATGATAATGAAAATACACCACAAAAAATTGCTGCATAAATTTAAAGTTGTGTTTAGGGGAAATTTGTAGCTTTAGATGTTTATATTAAAGAAGAATAGTCTAGGGGCGCCTGGGTGGCTCAGTTGGTTAAGCAACTGCCTTCAGCTTGGGTCATGATCCTGGAGTCCCAGGATCGAGTCCCGCATCAGGCTCCCTGCTCAGCAGGGAGTCTGCTTCTCCCTCCGACCCTCCCCCCTCTCATATGCTCTCTCTCTATCATTCTCTCTCTCAATAAATAAATAAAAATCTTTAAAAAAAAAAAAGAAGAATAGTCTAAAATCTATTCTCAACTTTTTCCCTTAAGAGGCTGGAAAGGAAGTGCAAATTAAATAGAATAAAGAAAATAATGGCAAACATCAGTAATACAGTGTGAGAAAAAAGACAAAATTAACAAAGTCAAAGTTTGGTTCTTTGAAAAGATTAATGAAAGTGATAAGTAATTCCAAGATTGACCAAGGAGAGAGAGAGAGACAGAGAAAGGAAGAAAGGAGACAGATTCAGGCAGAAATTATAAAGCAAATTAGGCAGACACATAAAACAATTGCTGAGGGGTATGTAGGAGCTCTTCGTACTATTCTTACAAATTCGAGAGCATATCAAAAATTTTAAAATTAAAAAAAAATCCCTACATATTACTTGAAATCAGCATAATATCTGAATAAGCTAAGATGAACTTTTCTCCCTTTTTAAATTTTGCTGAAGCTGGCTCACATCGGGTTCCACTGGCTGTTGGTGGGAGTATTTAGACTATGGAAATCAACAAATGCCATCCATAAATTGGGGTTTGATTTATTGTTTTGTTGATTGGCTAGACTTAAGAAAATGATCGAAGAAATGTTAATAATACAGATTAAACTTAAAAGTAAGTCAGTTATGTAGCTTTTTAATATTTTGAATAGCACAAAAACAATTAAAGAAATACTCTTCAGGTATTCAAAAGCTAGTATGAGATTCAACAAAAAAGAGTTGCTGGAGGCATTGACCAACGAATGAATTTCTGATATGTGTCTTTATTATCTCACTTGGTCTTACTCATTAATATAAATGAAAATGTAAAACAGCATTGGTGTCAGAATTACGTTTATCCATCATTTCTAATGATAGATTGGCTATGGATACAGAGTTCAACAAAAATCCAAGAGAGTAATCTGTGAGACTTAATTGGCCATGTGGAATTGACAATATTTTAGAGTTTATTGTTATTTGTAAATTGTGTGCCACACGTCTTTTACATAAGTAAAAATTATAATGATGCTATGTAGATATGTGAATTTATCTATAAATATAATTATATATGTGTGAATATATATGCGAACATTTATTTTTCAACAGAGCCGATGGTTAAACACTTAGGAGCACATCACTGAACTGTGGGCACATCCCTTAACTCTGAAAATTTCCTAGACACAGTTTCACATCTGAAAACTAATATGACTAAGAACTACCTCATAAGTTCAACATGAGAATTACTGACATCACCTCAAAACTGCCCCACCTAGCACCCAATAGAAACTGGCAACTACTACGACAAGATTATAATCACTGTTATTAGTATCCTTGCTACTGCTAAATGACCATGGCTGATCCCTGCTGCTCCGTTTCCCTCAGGTTATTCCCCACTTTCTTCATGTGTCTTAGAGAAGTTTATCTGAAATATATCTGTCCCATGTATCAACCCCTCAGGTCTTTTTTTCTTTCTGTTCTAGTTTGTTAACCTCAAAATAAGAAGCAAAGTCTAAATTTCTTTCTAGGCTTTAATGTTCCCATCAATGAACGAGGGGTGACATAGAGGCATACACATCCCTTTGTGAATGAATGAATGCATGCATATTTCCTAATATTGAACCAGCTTTCATTCCGGAAAGGGGTCTGTTTAGGCAATGGATATTAGACATCGATACATTCACTTTGTTATACACTAGTTTTCTTTAAGGATTAGAACAGGTATGTGCCTATCTGACCAATGTGCATAATAGGACAAACGTGAAATTTTGACTACCAGTGACCTGGAATAAAATTCTGACCTCCTGATTTAGCAGCTGTGTGACTGATGCAAATTAGAATCGCTGAGTTTCAATTTTCTCATCTTTATGCAGAACTATTACAAGTTGCTGCATAGCAATTTTTAAAGGATAAAATGTGAGAAGATATGTAAAACCCTAGCAAGGGCCTCTACTCTCAGTAAATGTTGATTTACCTGTTCTGTGAGCTAACAACTAAGAAGAGCTGCATAACACGTACACATGCTTTCAAGTGGATCCGGGTGGCCTTTCTCCTGAGTTACATTGGAGGAGTCCAACTGTGTGTCCATGATAGCAAGGGTGATATAAATATCACACTAAATAAAATATTTTTTGACTATTCCTACTTTAATAAGAGCACTCACTAGTGAGTGAACCTCCTGGCTGGGGTTCCTTTCCAGCAATCTGTCTTTTGCATAATAGTGTTTGATCCAAACAAGTGTTCTTGTCGAACCTTTCCCAGGACTCCTTATTTATAACTACACCATGGCCAGTGTAGTTCCCTTACATATAATCTCTAAAACATATTCGCAATTGAATCGTTATGCCATTTCTTTCTCTGAATTTCTTTCTAGGACACATGGAAAGGAGGAAAGCCACTATTTGCATAGCCAAACATCCTCCGTGTCCAGAAATTTCCTTTGGCAGTCACTGTAGTCGGTTTCTAAATATGATGAGAGTGCATATTACATTGTGAATTGTGAAAGGGGCTACCAGCACTATGCCTGGCACAAACTAGGTTTTAAATAAACACTAAATAAATGAATGAATAAATGAAAGAATAAGAATTCAATGAAAAAACAAAAGAAGTTATTTATTTGGAAACTATCTTAACACTTTAGAGAATTGGGAAAAGTGCTTTAAATAGAAAATACAACTCATCCATCCATCCACTCATTCATTCAATAAATATTGATTGAGGTTTGTTATTTTCCAGACACTGTGCAAGTCACTGTGAATATTATGCTCACTGTGACATGTTGGCCCATAGCGAGATTGCAGACTGCTGAGGAAATAAATATTAAACACAGTTCCAAAATTACTGCCAGTCATGAATAAGTCCAGTTACACAAGTATAGAATAGGGAATAGAAACAAAAATTTCATGTATTATCTATAAGATTAATCTACATTTGTACTGTTAATATTCAAGAACAACAATCAAATATATATATCATGATCAGGTTCTGAATGTTGGATTGATCTAAATTGTAGTTCAAGGTCCGGTGCTAAATAAGCTTATTATAAATTCATCAACTACAACATCAAGGGATCATATGCACTATTGGAGGATAACATTGAGATTCAGTTTGGAGAATGGCTGGTCTATTTTATGAGATACATATCTCTTTCCTGCAACATAGCAGCAAAAAATAATACTACTACTTGAAAACAGATAGCTTAATCTTTAAATGATAATCTAGTATAATTCATAAGGTCCTAATCCTGACTAGGCAAAATAACACCAAAGAGAAAGCAGAATATCCTCCAAAAATTGAAATATAATCAAAACAACAAAATATACTATGATTCAGTGTAGAAAAAAAGGTAAAGAAAAATTACAGATGAATTTCACAGAAGATTGAATTGAAGGCTTTAGATAGATAATTAAGAAAAGAATACTTTTATTTTTATTTTTTTTTCAAAGATTTTTATTTATTTATTTGACAGAGAGAGAGATAGCGAGAGCAGGAACACAAGCAGGGGGAGTGGGAGAGGGAGAAGCAGGCTTCCTGCCGAGCAGGGGGCCCGATGTGGGACTCGATCCCAGGACCCTGGGATCATGACCTGAGCCGAAGGCAGACGCTTAACGACTGAGCCACCCAGGCGCCCAAGAAAAGAATACTTTTAGACCAATCTGAATCTACAAGCTGAACATGGGTAACTTTCATTTCTGGTGAGATAAAGCAAACTAGTTAGCATGTAGTATGCTCATCCCTGGCAGTAATTATCAGACTCTTTTGCTGCCTGGTTCCTATAATTTTCTGACAAAAGTCATACGACCCTGAAGATCCATCAGCTTTTATCCACACAAATCCCACTATAACTACATGAGGAGATCTTGATAAGATCCCTAAAAGCAACATGTATCAGCCTCCCATGCTCCTCCTGCTTTGAGTATAGTAGGTAAAGCCCCTCCTATCACCTCCTACCCTTATAATCTTCTCAAGGAGCATGGACTACAGGAAAAACAAGATTCTGGAAGGCTGAATAAACCTCCTGAAGCAAGGGACTGCCAAGGCCCAACCTTCCCCTTAGAAAGGGAGGTGGAAAAGTACAGTGAACACAAAATACGTATGAATATTCCAGTGTAACCATATGAATATTCCAATATATTCAGCACACTCCCCTCTCACATGGATCCCTCAAATCAAAATTTTAAAATCCCAAAGTAACATCAACAAAAAAACAAAAATAAAAACAAAAAATCTCACCACCAGTGACAGCTGCATTGTCAAATTCACCAGTCAGACTTTTTTTCCCCTCAAACTTATTAGTTATTGACCTGATTTTGTATAAGAATAAGCTTCAATAAAAAATTCATTGCCAATTGAATTGCTCAGCTGTTTTCAACAGTTCAGTTGGCTCTTCCTTCTTCAAACATTCCCTTTTCTTTCACTGCAAAGCGACCTCTTGGCTATATTCCTAACTGATCATCTCCTAGCCCCCTCAACACAACTGTTGCAGTTCTTCAAGGCTACACTCTAAGCCTCCTTCTCATTCTACTCATTTAACTCAACAGCTTCCATTATCAATCTAGTCAACTGTGATTGGCAGTCTGTGATTCAGCAATCTTACACAATTCACAGCCCTCACCATAGCACATACCCTCCCCAATGTCCATCACCCAGCCACCCCATCCTTCCCACTCCCCACCACTCCAGCAACTCTCAGTTTGTTTCCTGAGATTAAGAATTCCTCATATCAGTGAGGTCATATGATACATGTGTTTCTCTGATTGACTTATTTGGCTCAGCATAATACCCTCCAGTTCTATCCACATCGTTGCAAATGGCAAGATCTCATTCCTTTTGGTGGCTGCGTAATATTCCATTGTATATACCACATCTTCTTTACCCATTCATCTGTCGATGGACATCTTGGCCCTTTCCATAGTTTGGCTATTGTGAACATTGCTGCTATAAACATCAGGGTGCACATACCCCTTCAGATCCCTACATTTGTATCTTTGGGGTAAATACCCAGGAGTGCAATTGCTGGGTTGTATGGTAGCTCTATTTTCAACTTTTTGAGGAACCTCCATACTGTTTTCCAGAGTCGCTGCACCAGTTTGCATTCCCACCAACAGTGTAGGAGGGTTCCCCTTTCTCCGCAACCCCACCAACATCTGTCGTTTCCTGACTTGTTAATTTTAGCCATTCTGACTGGTGTGAGGTGGTATCTCATTGAGATTTTGATTTGAATTTCCCTGATGCCGAGTGATGTTGAGCACTTTTTCATGTGTCTGTTGGCCATTTGGATGTTTTCTTTGGAAAAATGTCTGTTCATGTCTTCTGCCCATTTCTTGACTGGATCATTTGTTCTTTGGGTGTTGGGTTTGATAAGTTCTTTATAGATTTTGGATACTAGCCCTTTATCTGATATGTCATTTGCAAATATCTTCTCCCATTCTGTCGGTTTTCTTTTGGTTTTGTTGACTTTCTTTTGTTGTGCAAAAGCTTTTTATCTTGATGAAGTCCCAATCGTTCATTTTTGCCCTTGCTTCCCTTGCCTTTGGCAATGTTCCTAGGAAGAAGTTGCTGCGGCTGAGGTCGAAGAGGTTGGGGCCTGTGTTCTCCTTTAGGATTTTGATGGACCGCCATCTTTCAGCTATTTGCAAGCCCTGAAAAAAATTACAGGTCACTGATAAAGAATCTGTATCCTCAAGGCTATGTAGTCAATATACTACCATAGTCAACTCTTTCGAAAAGAGTTAATGTTAAACAAATGTTTTTTAACATTTTTTTAATTTTACATTTTAACATTTAATGTTAAATTTAACATTAATTATATGTTTTAACATATAACATATTATTTGTTTCAGAGGTACAGGTCTGTGATTCAGCAGTCTTACACAATTCACAGCCCTCACCATAGCACATACCCTCCCCAATGTCTATCACCCAGCTACCCCATCCCTTCCACCCCCCACCACTCCAGCAACTCTCAGTTTGTTTCCTGAGATTAAGAATTCCTCATATCAGTGAGATCATATGATACATGTCTTTCTCTGATTGACTTATTTGGCTCAGCATAATACCCCCCAGTTCCATCCATGTCATTGCAAATGGCAAGATTTCATTCCTTTTGATGGCTGCGTAATATTCCATTGTGTATGTATATATATATATCACATCTTCTTTATCCATTCATCTGTCGATGGACATCTTGGCTCTTTCAATAGTTTGGCTATTGTGGACATTGCTGCTATAAACATCGGGGTAGTATTAGAAGTCCTAGCCACAGCAATCAGACAACAAAAAGAAATGAGTCATCCTAATCAGCAAAGAAGTCAAACTCTCACTCTTTGCAGATGATATGATACTATGTGGAAAATCCAAAAGACTCCACTCCAAAACTGCTAGAACTCATACAGGAATTCAGTAAAGTGGCAGGATATAAAATCAATGCACAGAAATCAGTGGTATTCCTATACACCAACAAGACAGAAGAAAAATTAAAGATCGATCCCATTTACAATTGCACCCAAAACCATAAGAGACCTAGGAATAAATCTAACCAAAAAGGCAAAGAATCTGTACTCAGAAAACTATAAAATACTCATGAAAGAAATTGAGGAAGACACAAAGAAATGGAAAAACGTTCCATGCTCATGGATTGGAAGAACAAATATTTTGAAGATGTCCATGCTACCTAGAGCAATCTACACGTTCAATGCAATCCCTATCAAAATACCATCCACTTTTTTCAAAGAAACGGAACAAAAAATCCTAAAATTTGTATGGAACCAGAAATGACCCCGAATAGCCAGAAGAATGTTGAAAAAGAAAAGCAAAGCTGGTGGCATCACAATTCCGGACTTTAAGCTCCATTACAAAGCTGTAATCATCAAGACAGTATGGTACTGGCACAAAAACAGACACATAGACCAATGGAACAGAATAGAGAACCAGAAAAGGACCCTCAACTCTGTGTTCAACTAATCTTCAACAAAGCAGGAAAGAATGTCCAGTGGAAAAAAGACAGTCTCTTCAACAAATGGTTTGGGAAAATTGGACAGCCACATGCAGAAGAATGAAACCGGACCATTTCCTTACACCACACACAGAAATAGACTCAAAATGGTTGAAAGACCTAAATGTGAGACAGGAGTCCATCAAAATCCTAAAGGAGAGTGGTCTTTTTTAAATTTAGGAAGCGGTAGTTTTGACAACTTAACACCACTAAGCTCAAAAATAGTAGTACTTTATACTTGACTTAAATGTGACTAAAGATGAGGAATGGGGATTCTCTGGGCAATGCTTGGCTGTGTCTTTGAGAAAGTATCTGATTTTAATGTCAGTTGGTAAAACTTGAACACTGTTGGTGATTTACCAGCCACCATGTTGGAGACACATGCAAAAAAAAAAGGACACACATCATTTTAAGTGATTTATATAATTTATGATAGTTACTGCCATCTTTCAGCTATTTGCAAGCCCTGAAAAAAATTACACGTCACTGATAAAGAATCTATATCTTCAAGGCTATGTAGTCAGTATACTACCATAGTCAACTCTTTGGAAATCAATGTATAAATTCAATGCACATGTAATATCTATTAAGGTATAAATGTGATTTTTAATTATCACACAAAATATCAAAATTAATTTTATATTTTTATTTTAAAATGTTCAGTGTTCGTTGACTCTAAGATTGTTTACTGGTCATAAAATTCTCAGCTGAATGTGTCCTATAATGTAATAAAGAAATTATTATGTGTCACTTTACTGCTAGTATCATCAAATCAAAATGTGTATAAGACACTATTTTTTAAAACGCTATAAAAAGAATTACATGAGAAGAAACACTAAGACCAGACTCTGAATACTTTCAAATGAGAAAATAGCAAATGCACATTTATCTTACAAACTAAAGACCTCTCTTCATTCATTCAACAAATAAATCTGCCAGATAATGCCCTGGTAGCTAAGATAGTTCCTGTGAATTAGATCTCCAGGACTTATCTATTTACTAGTTCCAAGTATGTGTCTTAAACATCTCTCCTACTCCCCCACATCTCAGCTCCTGGTAACCACCATTCCACTCGCTGTTTTTTGGAGTTCATTTCTTTTTAGATTCCACATATAAGAGATAGCATATAGTATTTGTCTTTCTCTGTCTGACTTATCTCACTTAGCATAATGTTCTCAAGGTCCAACCATGCTGTTGCAAATGGTAAGATTTCCCTTTTTTCTCATGGCTGAGCAGTATTCCATTGTATGTATATGTACACACCACATCTTTATACATTCATCCATTGATGGACACTAGGTTGTTTCCATATCTTGGCTTTTGTAAATAATGCTGCATATTAAACTTTCTAAGAGACCAGATCTTAATTGTTCCCACCACTAGGAGAAATAATAAGTGGGGTATCTAGCTGGCTCAGTCGGTTAAGCATCCGACTCTTGGTTTCGGCTAAGGTCATGATCTCAGGATTGTGAGATCGATCCCTGAGTCAGGCTTGAATCTGCTTGAGTTTCTCTCCTTCTCCCTCTGCCCCTTCCCCTGTTCATGCTCTGTCTCTCTAAAATAAACAAATAAATAATATTATTTTAAAAAAAGAAATAATAATTATGGGGCACCAGAGAGGTGTTAGCTAATGCTACAATGGCAGTCATACTGCAGTATAAATGTATCAAAGCAAGATGTTGTACCCCTGAAGGTTATATAATGTTATATGTCATTCAATTATATCTCAATTAAAAGAAAAAAACAACACTTGTAAAAAAAGAAGTTTCTAAGAGTGAAAAAAAAATCTAACCTCAGAGAGCTTAATCTAGTTCTCTCTCTGAGATTAATCTCAATTTTGGTAAATCCAATCATATAGGGATGTATTTTTTACCTTCAGTCATTGAGCTGGTATTATGGTAAATAATATTTGAGGTTCACGTTAGTTATTTCATAGTATATACAGCAAATAGACAAAATAAATATTTGATTTATTGATAGTTGCTTTGTCATTGTTTTTCAAGTATTTTTAAAAATTTATTTTGTGTGTACCCAAAATAAAACATAAAATAGATATTGTGCTTAGGAGAGCAATTGGTTTTTCAATTCCTTTCAGTAGTAGAGACTTCCTATTTTAAATTACTCTAAGTCATTTAGAAAAGCAAACGTCATCTGTTCCTCATAACTATTTATATACCTTCTAGATCCCAGCCCGCAGGTTGACAGGACTCTGCCCCATTATGTTGTTGGAGAGAACTATTCGTGCTGCTGAAGAGGAGCATGAATGAACAGGGTGTGTTCAGGGATCTGCAGAAGTATTTTTCCTGAGCTGTATTGACTGTTCTTTAATTCCGATTGACTCATGCAAAACCATGCACACTTCCCAGCACAATAAGGAATTAGGATGTCTATTCTTCATCCATGTTATTTGAGTCAGTTTGGAAAACCAGCTGTTCTCTTCCAAGAACTGCTTCCTTTATCTCTCCATCACAAAATATCTTGCATTCAGAGAACTATAACTGGATGTAGTTAGAAATGTTCCATGCACAACTATGTTTATTGATGAATGATATCAGTGGGCAAAATCAGCTATGCATGCCTCATCTTAAGACTCCTCTCATGTTTTATAATTGTCAGTGACACGAGTGCTTCTTAATCTGACCTTACCATCACAGGAATTTCCTTAAGGACAGGGAATATGTGTTACTTGCATTTATATTACCAGTGTTTAGGAAATATTTGGACTTCAAGAGGCACTTTAAAAATGTTTGTAACAGTAGGAACAAAATGTACCAATTCTCCATTTAATGTTCTGATCAATTAATAAAAGAACTCACAAGGTACAGAAGATGCCAGTATTGTATCATCCATAGCTTAGATTCTTGCTGCCAACCCTGCTTAATTGGTGGATCTTGCAGTGGTTCTCAACTCTGGCTGCACAATGGAATCATCCAGGGATTTTCTTTTTAGAAGATCCCACCCAGATCACATCTCAGATTAAACAAACCAAAATCTCAGGAAGTGAGATGCAAGCATCTGTATTTCTTAAAGCTCCCGAGTCGGTTTCATTATGCAATTAAGTTTGGAAAACACTTTTGTAGAGGAATCTGAAGAATGCAGTCATTTCACTGATACATCTTTAAAAGAAAAAGCTAAGCTTATTTCAAAAACTGATAATAATGAAGATAACTAATTTAAATAGACTTAGAATTTGTTAGAGAAGAGTAATTAATATTTCATTTCCTCAATCTTTATGAGTTGGAGAATATTTTTGGATGAAAAGATAAAAATATACTTGCCTGAAAAATTGCACAATGTGATACCAAATACATTGAACCTGGAGAAGCTTCCTGGGTTTTAGAGACCTTCATTCATAAATTAAACTGTGCATCTTAGTTTTCTCACCTGTCAAGAGACCAGGTTGGGCTGGATCATCTCTGATTCTCTCCAGCCCCACAATTCTATAGCTGGTTTGAAGAGCATTCTGAATAATTCTTTTAATCAGTTTCTAAAATGTACTTTTCATTTGAGGGCATATCCTTGACAATTGTGATGAAATAGGCCTTTGATGGCCACCAGAACTTTTTGTTTTATATTTAAGAGCTCTGTTATTCAGGAAAAATAAGTCTAGAGTCCTTATATCTTGATGAAAGGCTTTTCTTGGCTCAAATTCTTTAAGGCTGAGTCCAGATACCAAAATCCCTGCCCACCATCCACATGAATGATTCCAGCAGTGTTGGCTATTACATTCTGTAAATCAGAGTTCGTGGAATAAGGTTGATTTTGACCAAGAAAGGGCTTTGCCAACTAAAGAGAACTGTAAGAATTAATTCTAGCTGCCACAATCTGTAGAGAAATTATATGATATAGAATATTTTATGGTTAAGCATTAACACAATAAGCAGACAGTTAAGTCTCTCGTTGAGAATTTCACCATGAACTTTAACATTATGTTCAGTCTTCCATCTTTCCTTCATACTTTCATCATTGTTTATAGAGTTAGTTGCTTAGCATCAATGATAATACCAATCCAATATTCTACTTTGTTTCTCAGTACCTTCACATATATCTCAAAACAATTCTGTGAGTCAAAGAACATCATTTTAACTTTTTAAAGTGAGGAAACTGAGGTTATAAGAAATTCAGTAACTTGTCTAGAGCCAGTCAGTGACAGAGGCAAGGCTTGTATCCTGTATTCTTAACTCCAAGTCCAGGGTGTTTTTGCTATGGCTTGCTGTCATAACCAGGAACATCATTAATCAGGTTTTCTTTTTATTTACTTTTTAAAAATAGACTCTTAGTTTTTCATTTGGTTTACAGTGACTACTTCTTCAGTTCTTTTCAGGGCAGAGGAAGGGACTGAACAGATTTACACACTCATGCTTGGAAACCACTTGAGACAATGTCATAACAGACTGATAAATGTCAGTAATGTCAAGTTATAGCAGAAGAAACAAAGTTCTGGGATCAAAGGCTCTCATCTCAGTTCTGCCATCAGCTGACCATATGTTCTTGGATAAGGCACGATCTCTCCGAATCACAGTCTCCTCAGCAGTAAAGGGATGCAGACTGAGAATTCCTTGTACTTTCTTTTTCAATCTCAATGTAATTATCTTAGTGCCATACACTAGATGATATTCAAATGGACCAGGTTGTCATTTTTAATTTCATTCTTTCTATTTAGTACAGATTTCAGTTAATATTCTTTGTCTCTAGTGAATATTGTATAGGTCACGAATTTTTCATTGAGTAAATGTTTAGTGAAATAATTACATGTCTTATTGTGCTTTTCAAAATCATTAGTAAGCAACTGAAATCTTTTTTCTGTGGTCTTGATTAAATTGCTGGAAATGACTACCATGTATTTGATTTCTCTACCTTTGTATTTCATTTCTTTACATATAATATATTGGCTAAATTATATTTCATTTCCCTTGATCTAATAATATTAAATATTGAACTTAAAAAATGGTAGAAATCATTCTAATATTCTAATTATATAGGTGTTAACAAGTCTATCTGTACCTAACGATCTGTTAAAAAAAAAAAAAACTGTGGTAGACAGAATTCTAAGATGGCTCCCAAAATATCCTGTCCTAATCTTTGGAAATGTGAATAAAATAGATATTACTCCCAGGATTACATTATGTTATACGGCCCGAATAATTCTAAAAAAGACAGATTATTCAGTGACTATTCTAATCACTAGAATCCTTTAAAAGCCAAGAGTTTTCTGGGTCTTGTTACAGAAGAGGAAGTCAGAAATTCAAAACACAAGAAAGACCTCACACACCATTGCTGGCTTGAAGACCGAAGAGGCCACTTGGCACAGAATGTACAGGTGATCTCTAGGAGCTGAGACCAGCTGTCTGCTAATAGCTAGCAAGGAATGAAGACCTCAGCCCTGCAACTTCAAGGAACAAGAAGAATGAACTTGGAAGTAGTATCTCCTCTGAGCTTGCAGAGGAGAACTCAACCAGGTAATGTCTTGATTTCAGCCTTGTGATACTCTGACCAGAGAATACAGGTACATGATACCAGACTTCTGTGCTTCCAGTAAAACTGAACCAATAAATGGACACTGTTCTAAGTCATTACATTTGTGTCATTGTTACACGGAAGTAGAAAACTAGGATGCCTGGGTGGCTCAGTTGGTTAAGCATCTGCCTTCGGCTCAGGTCATGATCCCAGGGTCCTGGGATCGAGTCCCGCATCGGGCTCCCTGCTCTGCGGGGAGCCTGCTTCTCCCTCTGCCTCTGCCTCTCTCTCACTCTGTCTCTCATGAATAAATAAATAAAATCTTAAAAAAAAAAGAAATAGAAAACAAATACATACCACCTTGGCCTCAATTTTCTTTAGGTAAAGTTAATAGTTATAGATGCAGACTACACAGAAAACAATCATTCAAAAATAAGTCAAATATATTTTTCATGGGAGGGCTTTGGTATAGCATTTATTCAAACTTTGTTCCAGCAAACAGAAATCTAACTTATTCCACCAAATGATAAACTGTTCCATTTCTAAGCCATTCCAAAAAGTCCTTTTCCAATGCATTCCAGTGCTAAATAATTCATCATTAGGAAATTTGTTCTTAGTCCTCATTTCCTCCAGATAATGAAAATTGGCATACTTCGTGCATACTATCTACTGCTCCTACCTAGGGATATTGGCCCTTATATAAAAATTCATATATGCTGTTGTGTTAAAAAAATAAAAATACCTAAACAAACTTCTTGAAGTTGTTAGAGGTGATGGGGAAGGACTGCAATGAGAACCAGAATGGTGGTACATACTCAGGAAATCTTAGCATTCATCTTTTTTTCTCATGAGCCACAGGGCTTTTCTCTTAATATATTTCTCACAAGAAATTTCCTTTGATTTCTCAAAATTTTAGCTTGATGTATACAAATGTTATATATTTGCTATATTCACTATGTATCATAATTTTTCAAGTTCTGCCCTTTTTCCTAATTGGTAAATCATTTTCATGCATTTGATTCAGATTTTACAAGGGGGAATCTGATTGGATTAGCTCACTTTATCCTACCATTCCATGTTTAAGGCCAGAAGCCAGCCTAAGGATGCAGCCACTGGATTCGTGAAGCAAGAGAGGGATAAAGTCACAAACTCTATAACATGGCTGCCCACACAGGCAGGAGAGGCAGCAATCCCCCAGAACAGACTTTCCCCAATTATCATCAGCTCTAGTAGAAACCTCATAACCTTCTTTCTCTCTCTTTTTCTGACTCACAAACTAAAAAGGTAAAAATTTGCCTTACCTTTTCCTATCAAGACAAAACCTACTTAATCGGCAGGAGGCCTAAGTACAAAAGAACAATCTCTGCAATTGAGAAATAACATTGCAACTGGTCTTCCCATAGAATATTTTACTCAAAAAAAAAAAAATGTTCTTGAACATTACTATAGCTATACTATGACCAAACATCTATAGAAGTAAATGAGAAAGAAACAAAGGCAAAGCTAACTTGAAACCATCAGATAATTAGAATTGAGTGGAGAATAAAGTTATTAAATTGTATCCCTCAATCCTTCAAAAAATATCTGTCGACAGACATGAATTTTGATCTCAACATAGCTTATATTAAGATGGCCATTCTGGTGCTAAGTAGCCGACAGATGCTTTAGACAGTTCTAAATTTTAAGAATATATTAAATATCATAAAAACTCAAAAGGGGGATATCATCTCTTTCTAAAATAGCTGACAACAACCTGTAAAATTGATCTTGCCTTTGAATGACAAGTAATTCTTGGATACATGCAGAGGAGTTGAGAAATGCACTGCTGATGAGGATAATAGTTTGAGTAAAAGGATGACAATGATGAAAATGAATAATACCAGCTAAGATAATATCAAGACCTGGAGAAAAGCTTTTATAAAGTGTGTTAAAGTTGACCTGTACCAGGGTAAGTGGTCAATATGAAGGAAATATGGATAGAAAGATGTAAAAGAAACTGGTCATCAAAATTTCATGAATACCAGACAATGTACTTGATAATAATGACTAACACTTATCCAACTTTACTTATGTGCCAGGATTTGTTCTTTATATATATTAACTCATGTAATTCTCACAAAAACCCTTTGAGGTAGATTCTATTGTTTTTTTTCCATTTTAGAGATAAAGGATCTAAGGCAAAACTGGTTAAATGACTTGCCCAAGGTCATGCAGCTAAAAGAAGAATTTGAAAACAAAAATGCTAGTATCTATTTTTTATCACTCTACCTAGTTTTTCTAGCCTGTGCTTTCTTTTCTTTTGGGTGTCAAGAAAATTGGCTAGAGTATATAGAGAAACATATGCATATGTATTTGTGAGATGTGGATGAGGTCATTTTGTGTTATTACTTTTAGTTAATGGGAAAGGAAATGGCAACAATTAAATATGAATTGGGCCAAACTCAAACTTGGTGAACTAAAAAGAATATTCATTTTTTTTGAAAATTTATTTGAAAGACTAATAAACAACAATTTCTTTGTGGGTAAATTTGCTTGTGAGCCTTTTTAAACCCTGAAATGTTTAAGGCAACATTCAATATGCCATTTATTTCAAAGAGCATATAGTTTATAACTCTGAGCTTTCATTTATCCCTACTTCCCACAATTTATCACTGAGACCACAAACTTGAATACTCTTTTCAGAATTTGGCTGGGGTTACTTTCATCTATTTTTTTAAAACTGAGATCTATAGAAACTTCTTGTCAGTTTGTCCTTTTCAGGCCAACAATTTGTGATAGTACTGACCATGAAAACAAAATTTTAAAGCTGATTATTGTAAAAAACAACAACAACAAAACCAAAACAGCACTTTATGTGGTGTTTGCCTATGATTCTTGATTGTATTGAAGTGGAAAAAGAAACATCAAATTGATTAGCAATTAGTGAT
>NW_023270377.1:44432631-44443503 GCF_011800145.1 Mirounga leonina | reverse complement strand
ACATGGGGCTTGAACTCACAACCCTGAGATCAAGACCTGAGCTGAAAACAAAGGTCACATGCTTAACCTACTGAGCCACCCAGGCACCCCAAACTTGTACTTCTTTCATCGGTCAAGTTCATAGAGCTAGGGAAGCATACTTCCTGATCACTCCATTTTTGTGTTTCTTATTCCAATGATAGGTTTACACTTTTGCTGAAAGAGAAAGTTTTAATTAATTAATTAAACTTCTATGCTGAATTTAACTGAAGGGTGGAAAAATCCCAAAGAAGTAAGACCACTAAAGCTTGCATAAAAACTTAGAGGTCTGACCTATTTAAATGATAGTGGGTTGTGATAGTAAGTTATTTTTTTCATGTTAATTTTATCTATGGAAGTGAGTAAAAGTTGAATAACTCATTTACATTTCTCAAATGGATGTTCTTTCAACATAAAACCTTCTACAACTCAGTTGAATGTGATGGTTTTCCTTTGACTCAGGAACCCCTCATGTGGCCTTCTCATGTTTACATTGTTTTTAAGTTTCCTTTAGAGATCTAATTGAACAAAAGAATTCAGCAACTTTAGAAGAAACCGTGAGAGTTTACATGGATCTATTAAACATTCCTCTAAAGTTATTTTGTTTCTAACGATCTTGGATGTGTACAGTCACTTCCAAAAGGCATATTTATTTTCTTTTATCTTTGTCTTCTCAAAGATCTCACAATTTTCTAAGATGAATACCTAATGATTAAATTACAATCCAATATCTAAAGTAAAAGCTGAATATTTTAATGCTTTAGACTTTCAATTTCCTGCAAGGATGGGAAGTAACTAGGTTCACATACCATGAAATCTCTAATTTTATATATGCAATGTTATTTTTTTTAATATGCCACAATTTTTATTGCAACGTGGCCATTTTTGTGAGTGTGGGGAGTTTGATCTAAATATGCCATATTTAATAAATACCATCTAAATGGTCTCTCATCTGTCTAGGCATATGTGAGTAACCTGATATGGAATATTTACCAGTGCTCAATAAAATTTCCAGTTTTTTATACCAGAAATTTTCTTCTGAGAACATAGCTTAGGTCTTATTATTTTGTTTAGCCCATGAAAGGTGATCAGAGGTAGCATGCCAATTACTTATGAGAACAGGTAATAGTTGTCCAATTCTCCATAATCTCTTCAGCTGACAAAGGTAACCCTAAAGCCTCCTGTTAATATGACAGCAGAGCTTCTATCAGTTTGATTCCCTGAGTGACCATGATGAGCAAAACCCATACTGATCTGCAACCACATGTACCATCAGCACAAAATAAACCTGTGTTGTTTTGTATATTCTGTATACAAGGCTTTTTCTCAAATATGTGAATTGCAAATATTTTCTCCAGTCTGTGGCTTGTCTGTTCATTCTCTTAGTATCTCTCACAGAGCAAATATTCTTAGCTTTAATGAAGTACCTTTGTTTTCCTTCCATGGACAGTACTTTTGGTGTTGCATCTGAAAAGTCATAACCAACACAAGGTCATTCAGACAGATTTCATCCTAATTTTCTCCTAGACGTTTTATAGCTTTGCAATTTACATTTATCTTTGGTCCATTTTGAATTGATTTTGCGTAAGATGTGAAATCTGTGTGTGAGTTCATGTGTTTGCATAAGGATATCTAATTATTTCCACACCATTTGTTGAAAAGACTATCTTATCTTCATGGAATTACCTTTGCATTTTTGTCAAAAATCAATTAACAGTATCTCTGTGGGTCTACTTTTTGGCTCTCTATTCTGTACCATTAATCGGGGTTCCATTTTTTCTCAGTACCAGACTGTTCTGATTCCAGTAGCTTTATAATAAATCTTGAAATGTGACATTGAGAGTACTCTGACTTTATTCGTGTTTTTCAGAATTGTGTTGGCTCTTCTAGGCCCTTTATCTTTCCATATAAATTTTAAAATAATTTTTTCATAGTCAGCCCAAGGAGCTAACTCCAAAAATGCTTGTGGGGATTTTGATTGGGATTATGTTTACTATATAGATCAGGCTAGGACGAACTGACATCTTACCGATATTCCATTTTCCAACCCATGAAAATATGTTTCCTATTTATTTGGATATTATTTTATTTCTTTCATCAATAATTTACAATATTCCACATACAGATTCAGTACATATTTTGTAGATTTAAAACTAATTACTTCATCTTTCTTTTTTTGTGCTATTGTAAATGCTATCTTTTTTTTAATTTCACATTCTAATCGTTAATTGCTGGTAAATAGGAAAGCAGTTGCCTTGTACCATTCTTACTTTAAACATTTTAAGTTTGGGGGTTATTTGTTACCAATCGACTGTCTTGATGAATATGAATATTGTACCTAAAGCATGCTGATTCCCTAATAAAACCTAAAACATGTGTTACTATCATTGGGATCTAATAGCTGGTGGTAGGGCATCATCCTGGAAACTGAAAAGATAGAGATTTGTGCTTTACAGCATGGTGAAACATTTGCTAAGGCCTATAATAACATGAAAGGCAGATCATGTTCCTGGTGCACTTGTAGCTCTAAAGGGACATGTTGGAAAGCAAAATGTTGGTTATGTGTTTTGGTAATCACTGGATAGTTTGGCAAGAAACAAGTGAACTCAGGAAAGAACTAGCCAGTTTCCAAAGCAGAGGGGAAAGGAAATAGAATGAGTCCAGACATTACTTTTTCATCCCAAACAATGAAAGTCTTATCTTTCATTGAGAAATATTTTGTGGAACCAAAATCCACTAAAAAACCTTTCAATTGATTAAATTACATTTGGGCAAGGAGCAAATGGGGGGGGGCGTGGAACTCTTAAGGCCTTTCAACTAGAAAAAGAATTCATTATTATTAGATCCTAGGGTATCAAAGTACCTGACACTAAGGAGAGAGAGAGAGAAAGAGAGAGAGAGAAAATGTGGAAGAGAAAATAGAAATGTAGCAGTTCTGGGAACTATACCTCAAAAAATAGGGTTGATCTGGTTACTAGCCCAAGGAGCTGACTAAAAAGCACATAGATCAGAATCTTACTGAGTCTGTTCCTCTCCTCTTCCAGACTTTAAATGATCTTTGGGCTCCCCACCATATATAGGCAGAAAATGAGTTAAAAAAGCAAGTACATATTCCCCAGTGACCACTTAAGATGTGGCCAAGAAATACATTGGAAAAGGAATACTCTCCAGAGGGTGTAACTAGTGACTTGAAAAACCAATGAACAAAGGAGTTCCTCCCAGTGAATACAATCAGGGCACAACCAAGGAACATTCCATACCCCCAGGGTAGGGAACCTCATAATATTTTCCCACTGGAATTTTAGAATTGCTATGAACCAGACTTTATAGAAAGTTCCCCATTCTTCCTCTTTCTGAATGGGAGTATTTATTGTTTTCTTTTCCCACCATTGCATATTGTGTGTCTATCTTGTTGGGAAGGTAGCACATTTTCACTGATTTTAGCTCCCTATTCTTCAGATCAAGGGAAGCCACATTAAGACCTGAGAATAAACCAATGCATATTACTCAGAGATCCTGGATTCTAAATTCCATACCATGACTGGAATGGACTTTTGTGTTATCTCTTTTAGGTGGTGATGGGTGTGTTCTATGTGTGGGAAGGAGAGTGAACAGAATATTTGATAATCAGAAAAGCAAACTGTGATAGATATTAATATTGTTCCCAGAGATTTCTGATTCTCCTCGCCTTCCAGGAACATTCATTCTCTAAGTTATACATAGCCATAGGATTTGTTTTGGCCAATGAAGTGTGAATGATAGTGAGGTGTCACACCTGAGCAGAAGCACTTAAGAAATTCAATTCTCCATCTTCTTTGATCCTACCAAACATAAACTTGAAGCCTCACGTTTAGATAGCAACAGAGCTTCAATCAAGGTGGTCTCCTGAGCAACTCCAATGAGCAGGTTGCCCTTTGCCAGCCTGGATTACACACTTAGCATGAAGAAGAAATAGATCTCTGTTATTTTAAGCCACTAAAATGTGGGGATTCTTTGTTTTGCAGCATAAAGTAATCTATTCTGATGATTGCACAAGAGAAATTACATAACAGCACTTGACACTTGAACGGATTAAAACTCAACAACTTTGTAGATAAATAAAAATGTTCAAATTGTGCATGAAATTCTTAGGAAAAAGATGCTTGATTTTAGTCAAGTTTCTATACCCTTCTAAAATGCAGTAGTCATAATAAGCATATGAAAAGAATAAGATATACAAATCTAGATAAAGGCAACCTTGTGAAGTTTGTTTTTTGAACCTTTCTACTTCCTTTTTCTGTGGCTAGTCAGTCTCCAGAGAGCCTTAATCTCCACTCACCAACCTCAACCTCTAAATACATAATTGTACACAACTCGGAGCATGACAGTTTTGGAGAATATGTAAAAGTGGTGCCATTTGGAGTTAGTGCAAATTATCTCCATTATTTGGTTTGGAAAGCTCAAAGAAAATGATATGGGATGTGAAAAATAATGAACAGGTTTCTACATGTCTACACTAGAAGCAGTATTCAATCATGCCTTCCCTCTTCCCCTTGTCTCTTTTTTCTATTCATCTTTTATTTTCTCTTCTTATTATGCCTTTAAAAAGGTAATTTTAAGGTAAAATGCAGCAATTAGATGTGATATCAGGAAGACATATGTGATGATGTGTTCATTTAAGTTTCTTTTAAAATCCATGTTTTAAGATGTCTTATTTACTTATCATACAAGAATCACAATAAATTCCATTTTAGAACTTGAAAATTAAAATTCAGAGAAGTTCATTGGTCTGAAGATTCATGATAATAGGGAAATTCAGGTGCTCTAATTGGTGAAAACAAATATAACTAAATGGTAATAATGGAGGATCTCAAATATTATAAGCAGCAAATGTGGTACTCATTATACTTACAATTTTCACTAAATGTTAAAGGAAATAGCATTTTATTCTGAAATAAAGGCATATTTTTATGAAGTATGTCCTAGTTCTCCTATTTCCCAAGAGACTATTTATTATCCAGTAAACCATTATCTTAGGAGTTGTTTAACACCTAGATAAAGCCTAAAGTTTCCAATGCCCTTTGGGTTTAAGAAATTCAGTGTTTAATACATTAATTTCCAATGACAAGAAATCAACAAATACCTATTTGTTAACAGTATTTTTTCAATATTATTTCAACTTTAAATGGAGTGCATATAGATTTTGATAAAATATGCCAAAAAACTACGAATTTTTAGAGTTGTAAAGTGCCCTAACACAAAATACACATGACAAAGCAAGTCTGTGAGTGCAGAAGCCATTTTGATTCTCTCAGGAATATGTTCCCAGGATCAGACCATTGACTGAGGGCTTTTTTCCATGACTGTGATGAGACTCAGCTGGGCCTCTAACAATCCCCTCCGGGGAGCTGGCAAGTCCACAGGGCATTGCTGCAACTGGTTTCCCTGCCCCCACCTTCCCTCTGCTGCCCTCAGTGAGACTGACTGTCTGGGAAGACAAAAGTGTTCAGACAGAGAATTCATTCGACATCAAGTCGAAAGGAGTGCCAAAACCCACTTTATTTAATGTAGGCAGTGACTTTCCACCCACAGCTTCCATCTCTCTTAAGTGTTCCAGTCCTGCCGGCTCATGAACAATCTTTTCCTGTGGACAACTGCCAGTTTCTTGATTATTATATTTTTCTTTCTAACTTTGAACTGAATTATCTTTCATTGGTTGAAAATCTTTCAGAAATATCCCCCAATTAAAGTTAACTCGTTCTTTTAGTCTTTCCCTTTACTTATGGAAAACTTAAAGATATGAGGCTAGCTAGCATTAAAATGAAATTCGAGCTAGAAAAGAAAAAAATTGAATATATTTTATTGACACGGGGAAGAAACTGATTGATGTAGGGAAAGTGGTCAACATTTGATATTATCTATTATTTCTTTTCAACATAGACCTCAACCTCTGATACCATACCTTTTTTTTTTTTAACTTTTTGGATAATTGCATTTAATTTATTTTCATATTCATTAGTATAGCTACACAGAGTCTGCTTTTCTCCAATCTAATCTTATCTTAGAATTCTTCATTATAGCTTATAGAAGCTACAACATGTAGAAGGTACTAAATGTGACTTTATATATATATAATTCAATATGGCTATGTTGGTCAGAATAGAATGAGAAAGTTTAAGCAAACTCATTAAAATCCTGTTACACTGATATTTCTACCAAGTAAATATGATAATAAAGGATAAGAGAATGGTAATGAGAGGCTTCAAACACTAGATATAATTATCAAATCAAGAGAAAACACATAAATGTTCTTGAATTCTCATCCTCCTTGAAAAAGTGTAATAAAAATTAGGGATACCTGGCTGGCCCAGTCAGCTAAGCGTCTGCCTTCAACTCAGGTCATGATCCCAAGGGTCGTGGGATCGAGCCCCGCATCGGGCTCCGTGCTCAGTGGGGAGTCTGTTTCTCCCTCTGCATGCCGCTTCCCCTGCTTGTTTGCTCTCTCTGACAAATAAATAAAATATTTAAAAAACAAAAAAGAAAAAGTGTAATAAAAATCAATCACTAGGTCTAGTTTGCCTAGACCAACTGGTTTTCTATACAAAGTAAATTCCAAATTTTTAAGCTATATTTCATTAGGAAAGTATTTGAGGCTCAAATCTCATGAGGAATCAGTACACTGTTGGTTTCTTTGGATGTGTGCGTAAACAGTGATCCATATATAAAAATATCCAATGAGTATAAGACAATATAAAGATGTCCTACCTTTCACATAGAAGAATTATTGAGTATGTATATTTATATGTAACACTGTGTAAATTTAAGGTGTACAACATGTTAATTTGATACATTTACATAACACTGCCATAGTATGATTGCATTGTAGCAATATTTAGCACCTCTACCATATTATATAATTATCCCTTCTTTTTAGTGGTTGGTAAATTTTTTTAGTGGAAAACGGTCAAGAGACAATTCTACAATAGTGAAGGGCATGCTTTTTTGGAATAAACAATATTTTTCAAAAAAATCCTCCTTGGCTGTCATATCCTAATGACACACACCATTTCTAGTTCCCGTATAAATGCTTCTATTTCATTTGAGGACAGGTGCCATATGAGGTCAAGAATAGGGTGGTCAGAACACGTATTACACATTGGCAGTGTTAGACATGACTTCTGGATAAAAGAATGAGAAGTTAATATATTTCCATTCATAGTGTCAGTTAAAAACTCAGTCTTTGGTGGTGATGATGAGTGGGTGGGGAGGGCCTTGTATAGTTTTCTTTCTCTTGCTGTGTTTTTTTAGAATGTTTCAAAAATATATACACTGTGCCAAAATAAACCACATAGTTTTTAATAAAATAATTGGACAATTTTATAAATTTGAATGGTGCTCTCTATTTTGATATACAAAATCTGCAAAGAAAAAAAAAGTTATAGCTTTCTATAGGTAACTGAGGCATTAAAATATTAGTGGCAATAGTTGTGGTAATAATAATAATATTATATTATATTATATTATATTATATTATATTATATTATATTATATTATATTATATTATATTTGGCAAGGGAAGCATGTATGGAAGTTCTAAACAAATTGCACTTGCCACAGTAGCAGATCTCTGTCCATTTGGGAGGTGACAGCAAGATATATTTTCATTAAAATCCAAGACTTCTTTCCACCTTCTCTAGAGCATTTGTTGACAAAATCCATCAAAACTTTAAGGAAGAGCACAAGTTATAAATCTCCTGTTTAACAAATTAAAGGATTTTTGAAGTAATATTGTCACTTTTATCCCCTGTTTTTCTTAGCTCATGAATTTTAATTTGAGATAACTAGTTTAATCTCAACAGATACTACACAGAGAATATTTAGCTCATGAGGCAACTTGAGGAAAACTGTCGTTCTATACATTCATTTGTGTAACAGAAATCCCAGGATGGTAATTTCCTGGAAGGCAGAGCCATAGTCTTTTATCCCAATTCAAAATAATAAAGATTGTATTAGTTGTCTATTGCTGTTGTAACAAAATGCTACACACCTAGGGGCTTAAAACAACACACATTTGTTATCTTACAATTCTGGAGATCAGGAGTCCAAAATGAGTCTCACAAGCTAAAATCAAGGAGTTGGCAGGGCTGTATTCTTTTCCGGAGGCTCTAGAGGAGAGTGTTTCTTTGCCCTCTCCAGCTTCTAGAGGCCGCCACATTACTTGATTTGTGGCTTCCTTCCATTTTCAAAGTCAGCGATGGCTGGTTGAATCTTTTTCACATCATATTACTCTAACGCTTCTGCCTTGCTATTCCACAGTTAAGAAACCTTGTGATTACCTTGAGCCCAGGCAGATCATCTGGGATAATCATACTATTTTAAAGCCCCCTGATTAGCCACCTGAATGCCATCTGCTTCTTTAATTTCTTTTGCATTGGAATTTAACTTATTCACAGGTTCTTGGAATTAGACTATCACATCTTTGGTGGGTCGTTTTGCTACCTGGCTATTCTTTACGCATTTGTGAAATTGAGCATCTTAAGGAGGTGATTTTCTATATGAAACATGTGGTTACTAATATATTTCCATGAACTTTCCCAGCAATTAAAACCATCTGCCTCTTTTCCTAAGGCCATATTCTTGTTATATATAGCATTTTCTTTCTTTGGAGAAAAAAATATTTCAAAAAAATTTATTTTCCTTCAATGAGTTACTTGCTAGGAATATACTCAGGCATACAAATTAAAAACTTTGTAGAAAAAGTTACGAAATTTCCATATTTTAAAAATGGTGTGTGTCTCAGCAATAGTTTCAAGAGAGTAATTCTTTAATAATGACTGATTTGTAAAGAATCCTTCAAATCAACACTTCTCTAAAAATTTGTCTTATTGGAGTATTTTCTTTTATGCATTAAGAGGCTACTTTACTTGGTTAATTGTATGCAACCTTGTTTTTTTAATATAGGAAATAGCGAATTTAACATATAAACAATTGTGTGTTTATTATTTTATATCTCTAAAGGTGTTGTACATACTTTACCTACCCTCCATCCCAGAAAATCATTTATTTGTTTTCTGTCATTATAGGTGAATTTGCATTTATAAAGTTTCATAAAAGTAGAGTCATATATTACATACTTTAAGTTTGGTTTCTTTCAATGAGCATAATTATTTTCATATGTATCAAGACTGGTGACTGACTCCTTAGTTCATTGCTTTTTATAACTGAGTAGTATTCCATTGTATACCAGATTCTACAATTTGTTATCCACTGACCTGTTGTTAGAGATAGGGATTGTTTCCAGTTTAGAGTTATTGCAAATAACATTCGTGAACAAGTATGGATATATGCTTTCCTTTGTATTGAGTGAATAGCTAGAAATGAAATGACTGGGTCACATGGTAGAAGTGTATTTAACTTCCTAAGGAACTGAAAACTGTTTTTCAAAGCAGTTGTATCATTTTGTATTTGTGCTAGCCGTGCAGAAGGGTTTCAGTTCTTATATAGCCTCATCAACATTCTAATTTTAGACTTACTAAAGGGTGTGCAGTGTTACCTAATTGTTCTAATTTATATTTCTCCAGTGACTAATGATGTTACCATTTTTTCATGTACTTCTTACCATACACACATATACACACACACATATATTTTTTGATAGTCTATTGAAATCTTTTGTTCAATTTTTTTTTAATATGGAACACTTCACAAATTTGTCATCCTTCTGCAGAAACCATGCTAATCTACTCTGTACTGTTCCAATTTTAGTATATGCCCCGCCAAAGCAAACACTCTTTTTTTTTTTAATTGGGTTGTTTGTTGTTTCATTATTCAGTTTTGAGAGTTCTCTATGTATTCTAAATACAAGTTCTCTGTTAGATGTGTAGTTTGCAAATATTTTCTCCCCATGTTTGGTTTCTCTTTTCTAACGATTTTGTTCAAAGAGACAAAGTGCTTAATTTTGATGATGTTCCATATATCAACTATTTCTTTGATATACTATATATTGTGATTTTGGTGTTATATCTAAGAAAACTTTACCCAAAATCAAAAAGATTTTCTCTCACATTTTCCTCTAGTGGTTTTATGGTTTTTGGTGCTTCCTTTACGTCTATGAACTACCTTGACTTTATTTTTGTACATAGAGAAAAGTATGGATCAAGATTTTTTTTAAATAAATGGATACTCAATTATTCCAGCACAATGTAAGAATTCTTTTTTCTCCATGGAATTGACTTTGTATCTTTTTTGGATATCAATTGACCATATATGTGTATGTCTACTTCTGTAATTTCTATTATGTTCTGTCAGTCTGTTTGTTTATCCTTACACTATGATCGCACTATATTGACTACTGTAATTTATAATAAGTCCTAACGTCAGATAGTCCTAATCATCCAACTTTATTCTTCTTTTTCAAGTTGTTTTTCTTTATTCTGGGTGATTTGCATTTTTTTTTTTAAGATTTATTTATTTTAGAGAGAAAGAGAGCGCGCATGCATGTACAAGTGGGAGGAGGAGCAGAGGAAGAAAGAGGATCTCAAGCAGACTCCACGCTGGGCAAGCAGCTTGACTTGGGGCTCAATCTCATGGCTCGGACATCATGACCCTGATATTGTGACCTGAGTGGAAATCGAAAGTCCGTCGCTTAACCAACTGCCGCCTGGGTGATTTGTATTTCTATATGAACCTTAGAATGAGCTTGCCAGGGCGCCTGGGTGGCTCAGTTGGTTAAGCGACTGCCATCGGCTCAGGTCATGATCCTGGAGTCCCGGGATCGAGTCCCGCATCGGGCTCCCTGCTCGGCGGGGAGTCTGCTTCTCCCTCTGACCCTACCCCCTCTCATGTGCTCTCTCTCTCTCATTCTCTCTGTCTCAA
>NW_023270377.1:44084889-44432531 GCF_011800145.1 Mirounga leonina | reverse complement strand
CAAAAAAAAAAAAAAAAAAATCCTGCTAGGATTTTGACTGAGACCGCATAAAATTTATAGTCCAATTTGACATCTTAACATTATTTTGTGTTCCATTTCATAAATGAGGTATATCTCTCCATTTATTTAAATTTCCTTTGAAATCTTTCATCAGAGTTTTAAACTATTCAGTGTATAGGCCTTTTACATATTTTTCAGATTTGTCAAGTATTTTATCTTTTAGTGCTTTTGTAAATGTTATCTCTTTAAATTTAAATTTCCAATTTTATGTTGCTAGTATATACGATAAAATTAATTTTAGCATGTTCATCTCTTATTCTGCAATGTGTTAACCTCACTTAGTAGTTCTACTTTTATATTTTCCATTCTGGATGGCTTTCATTTACTTTTCTTGCCTTACTACCTATCTAGGATCTCTCATACAATGATGAACAGAAGTGGTGAGAGTGAACATTCTTGCCTTCTTGCAGGTCTTAAGGAGAAAGTTATATATATACATAACCATGTAAGAATAAATTACATGGCCCTTTGCCCCCGGATATGAAGAATAAAGTTCTATTATGTGATCACAGTGCAATTATCAGTTTTGTTAATTTACATTGATACAATTCTTATATTTTGCATCAATACTCCAATTTTGCCAGTTGTTCTAATAATGTCTTTTACACCATTTCGCCTCTCCATTAGAGTATGCAGTCTAAGGCCAGATACTGTGCCATCTGCCATCTCTCTCTAGTTTCCTTTGATCTGGAACATCTCCAACAGTGTTTATCTTTTATAACATCGATGTTTTGAAGAGTAAAGATCCCTTTTTTAAGTTACATGTTCTTCTCTTACGTTTATCTGATGTTTCTTCATGAGTAGGTAGTTGTTACTGTATTCTCAGCTAGAACACTGTACAGCTGTGCTGTATCTTTCTAGGTTATCACATCTGGAGATACATCATATCCATCTATCCTTTACTGGTGATGTCAGTTTTGATCACCTCATTAAAATAGTGCCGAAATCCCCACTGTATAATTACGAGTTTTTCTCCCTTGAAATTAATAGTTAGTCTATGGGGAGACACTGTAAGACAATGCAACTATCCTACTCCTAATAAAAGATTCTTTTTAAGTTTGTCGTACATTCATTATTTTGCCTAATTCTATGTAGAACATACTGTTTATCAAATGATTATTTCCCAACTTTAACATTCCCTCCACAACAATCAGTTAGTTATCTGTATTTACTGTATTTACTGTAAGGAAGAGATCTCCTTTCTTTAATTATTCATTTCTCTACTTATTGTCAATATGGACTCATGAATTCCCATTCATTCAGTGGATTATAATTCATTAATGCTAATAAATAGTTCACTGGTGCTAAAATTGTCCCAGATTTGACCAATAAGTGCACCTTCAAACTGGCAGTTGTATCCTTATGACAAGTTCCTGTCACTCTTTTTTTTAGTACTTCCTTATTTTCTGGCATAACAAGAAGCACCAGAACCATCTTGTACTTACTGTGCCCAGCCCTGGTATCAGATTTTTCAAGGTGCCTTTGTTCATTTTAAGGAAGAGTGGTAACGAGAAGAAGTTAGGGGCACTAGGTGCGTTCGTTGCCACTGGGGTGTCATTTCTTCCTTATCTTTCCTTGGACAGAGCTAAGAAAAATATGCATATATATACATGCATATACATATACTTATCTAAACTATAGATACCCACATACATATGTACATGTATACATAAACAGTCACACACATGCACACTAATAAAGTATTTAAGAAAACCTAAGTTCACAGTAGTACATCCAATTCCAATCTAGTCCTATTGGGCTTATATTTGCCTTTCCCCCATTCAATACCTATTGTTTTTCCATAGTGAAACCTCTGGTTCCCAACATCAAAACGTTTACCCATTTGTTCAACTAGTTAATGCATCTAAAATAGTTTTCAGAATGTTTTGTCTACACTAGTACAATCAACAAACCTATTAAAAATACTTCAGGATTTGTCTGTGAGTCTTCACACGCTACTTTGCTCAAGACTAAGGGTATATAAATACTGTGTTCATAAATTACTTTGATTAGTTTGTTATTTCACTTACTTTCCCTATAGCATGTTTATGGTAGTCAATGGAATTACAATTAGGACATTTGTTTCAGTGTTCTTTCAGTTTTTGAGTTACCATTTATCTTAATTTATATCTAAAAATAGGTAGAATGTTACGTGCTTTCAAATGTCAAAATTACGTAAGACAGCATACTCAAGAAAGTGCTACTCTCTCCTCCTTATGCCTTCTGTTTCATTCTCACCTCAAGTTTTCTTACCGTGTTTGTCTTTTCAAACTACTATGAAACTGTGATTTACAAATCAAGCCATGACAGCATTTGAACTTGGAGAAAATTCAACATTTACATATTAATTAATTATTTGACTTCTGCCTTTTCCACTGTTCTCAACTCAATTACAGTAGTTTCATTTGACAACAAAAAGCTGTAAATACAAACATAAATGCAGGCACTATTGTTTGGCACCTCTTGATTATAAAATTGTCATTCTTATTATCCAGAGTATACATATGTGTGCATATGGGTGTGTGCTTCTCATCAAAATGAGAACACAATAATATAAAATCTCATAGGGAATGCATTGACCTCTGAAAATTCGTCTATTCCAAGTACAAGCAGGATGTGTTCTTTTCCAATTCTCTTTCTCAGGAATCATACCATAATTCGGAAAAAAAGAAAAGAAAAGAAAAGAAAAGGATGCCATCTTTAATAAGTTTATGCATAAGCCATTATTTTTTTTGCCCTGCAGTAGCATATGAGGCACATAAATAAGTTTTATTTTGAAAAAATAAGTAAATATATGCATTTTATTAAATGCAATGTGTCCATGTTCTTCCTAATGGTATGACTGTGACTAAATATAAGGAAAAACATGAACTTAACCGACAACTTTGTTTTTTTCACATTCTTCATTTGAGTTTTGGTGGGAAGTGTACTCATTATACAGAATTATTTATTAACTAAAGAATAAATAGAGATTCAATGATCATAATCAAATTACAGGTGTAAATTAAAATTGAATTTATCCAACTACCTGTTTTCTTACATCTCTTCCTCCTGTCTTCAATTCCACTCCTAAGCCAGCGAGCACTGTGGTTCCTACTTCACAGATTTGCTCAAATGCTTTTTCCATCTCGAAATCTCACTCTCATCAGTTCCTTTTCCAAGTTAAGTCATACATTAATTTCACATTCTTTCCTCTCACTTCTCAGATTTCACATAAATCTAGAAATGGCATTGCAGTAAATTGTTTATTTTGTGGTGAATTAATAGCCAACATATTATCAGATCATCTTAATAATTGCAAAAATGACAAAAAAACACTTACAGGATTACAGTCTAACAGCAACAATGTAATATTAGATATTTGGCTTTAAATAATAAAATTTGA
This sequence comes from Mirounga leonina, assembly GCF_011800145.1. NCBI lineage: Eukaryota > Metazoa > Chordata > Mammalia > Carnivora > Phocidae > Mirounga > Mirounga leonina. Next base: position 44,429,086 of record NW_023270377.1, on the reverse strand, counting down.
TAAAGTTTTATTTTCTTACATTAATATTTCATAACTTAAGTCCTGTCTCCCACATCTTACTCTTTTATTCAGATAGGAAACGATTGCTATAGTCATAGATATCTTATGTAAGCAGCACTTAAAAAAAAAGCATTACACTAAAATGTGAGTTGGGAATATTTTGACTACAACAAAAAAATTCAAGACACAATAAAAAAAATAAGTAATAAGATATTCCTATGTAAATTCTTTTACATTTTGTAGTTATTGTGGTTTTGTTTTATTTTGCTAGTGTGAATATAATTTTGCCACTTTGGTGTGAAAGCAACAGTTCTATTTTATAATATATGGAAGTTCCTCATCAGCATACTTGTCTGAAGCATAAAGATTGAGTTTAGTTCTCTAATGATACCAGATGCTCTACTCTTCTGCAACATTAGCTCATGGTCTGAGGAGAATTGTAACATGTGGCAGACTCAGCAAAGAGATGGATTCCAAATCCTTAGCAGAGTTCTGAAAAATGGCAATAATATTTTGGCAAGGAAAAATCAATACACATGGTCTTGACAGCAGTCCCAAGCTCAGACTGGTTCCACCCTTTTTCTTCACCTACATTTCCAACTTTGTTTCAGAATGGTTATTGTTGAGGATCTGAGAGGAGGGACAAACAAAAAGCCTCTAAGGGCAAGCAGGTAAAAAGTTTTATCAAGGGCGCCTGGGTGGCTCAGTTGGTTAAGCGACTGCCTTCGGCTCAGGTCATGATCCTGGAGTCCCGGGATCGAGTCCCGCAGCAGGCTCCCTGCTCGGCAGGCAATCTGCTTCTCCCTCTGACCCTCCTCCCTCTTATGTGCTCTCTCTCTCATTCTCTCTGTCTCAAATAAATAAATAAAAATCTTTAAAAAAAAAAGTTTGATCGAAGTTGGGGGAAATAAGAGGGAAGTTGATCATTTGGTGGTTTGGGGTTGTTTAGGGAATCTGGAAATACTAGAAGTATTGTGGATCCCAGAAAGCTTTGGATAGGTAGTTTTACAACAATTGAGAACATGTATTTAACACAATGACTAAAAATCTGTGGAACTTGATTGTCCAAGGGTTGATGCTTCCTGAAGATGTAGCTATTTTAATAGCAATTTTGAAGAAAATATAAATAATAAATACAGCTAGTTTAGAATTACTTTATTAAAAACCCATCATATCAAGATGATCTCTGAGGCTCTCCCATTCATTTCCTTTTTTTTACTTTTTTTATTAAAAATTTTTTATTAGCATATAATGTATTATTTGTTTCAGGGGTACAGGTCTGTGATTCATCAGTCTTACACAGTTCACATGGCTCACCCTAGTACATACCCTCCCCAGTGTCTAACTCCCATTCATTTCTATCCAAGGAGTCACTCTGAGTCTCATAGTGAACACTAGGCTGGGTGAACCGTGTCCTGGCCTGGAAGGCATCTTGAATGCCCTCTCTAGAGTACAGTAAGTTTATTGAACAAACAATCTGTGTATATTCACAAAGATTACCTCTTATCTGGCTGTAAATGAGAACAATATTGCGAGTTATTTACCAGATATTAATTTGGTATCTGCTATGACCTAGGGAGCCTATTGGGTTATTAAAACAATAGAGTAGTTTAAAGATAATTATTGAAATGTTTTCCACTGGATTTTAGATGTGTTTTTATTATCCAATTAAAAAACCTTTAAGATAAGAAAATTTATCACCATGGGTAATCTAAGCTTGTCTTCTTTTAAATACAGAATAAAGTCTGATTGCCCCGCCACCTCACCCATTCATTCAATCTTACTCTTTCTTCAACTCTTTTATTTTCAACAAATATCAGATGCCTACTATAAGCCAGGCATCATGCTAAGCTCCAGGGACATGGGTGTGAGCATAACAAACAAGAGGACTACCTTCATGGCACTCGGACCCTGGTAGAGGACACAGAAGAATCATCAACTAAAAGAGTGTGTGAAGGCTGCATTGAGAAAGTGCAGGTGCTAAGTAGGTATTATCAGGAAAAACTGGCCTTTCTGTGTCTCAGGGAAATCTCCCCAGGGCAGGACTATCTGACAAGGAAGAACGGATAGGAATTAGTCTGATCACATGGGTTAGGAGTTAATCTGATCATGTGCATTGTGAGACGAGTGTGTGAAGCAGAATGTATGCTGTGAGGGTCTGAGGTAAAAGAGAAGGTGAGTGTGAGGAACTTAGTTTCAGATGGTCAGTGAAGACCAGAGTGTGGAGTGCTAAGACAAAGTGAAGTGAGACAAGAAAAGCTAAGGTGATTCTCCTGAAAAGGAAGGTTTTTCTTCTAAGAGTGGTGAAATGCCATTGGCAAATTATACATCAGGGAATGGCGAGGTTCAACTTGGATTTTAGAATAATTTATCAAGAGATGGTATAGAGAATAAATGTAAAAAGAAGAAAGATGGGAAACAGGACTGGAAACTAAGAGGGTGTTAACCTAAATCCAGGCAAGAGGTGGACTACAGTACTCTCTCTAGGGCAGAGATGTATGGCCCTCAGAAAAGATGTCAGAGGTGAAGTAAATGGGTAAGGTTTATTTATTCATTCACTAATTTTACAAATATTTATTGAGGATCTACCATGTCTAGGACTTGGCACTTGAGTATTACGTGTTGGTACTGCAAGAAACAACAAAACAAACAGAAGTCCTTGTCTTCACAGAACTTAGAATCTAGCTGTAAGGACAATAACAGAAAAATTAATAAAATATCTATCAGAGGATATATTTTTTCACCACTTGATCAGAGGATCATAAGGGGTGAGAAAAAAATAATAAAGGAAAAAGAAGGCAGAGGGCTGGTAAGTTGTGAGATTTTAAGTGAGATCAGCAAAGAAGTACTCACTGGGGTGAGATTGGAGCAAAGGTCTCTAGAAGAGGAGGGAGCAAACCATGCAGCAGATGCTGGGAAGGAGTGATCCAGTTGGAGGGACCAGCAAATGCAAAAGCCTTAAGACACGAGTATGCTCTGGGTACATCAGTATATGTTGGAGGTTAAAGCCATAGGATACACAAGAAGAAGGAAGAGGAGGAAAATGGGTATCTCAGGATAAAGGATATCTAGGTTACTCTAAAAAACAGACATTGAGACAGAACTCTTCAGGTAGAACTCATTTCCCAAATGCACTACAAAATTACCTAACTCCTTTAATAGAATATAATGTATACCATCTTTCTCATACTGGTAAACATTATGGACAGTACTATGGAATAGCCCTTGCTCAGGGGCTAAAGGCTTCATAGAGATTTGTTTGCTCCAACTCTGAACGCTTTGATGATATTGGGATTACGATCTAGAAAATAAAGAAAAACGGATCTGCCTGTTAGATTTCTACCATCTATCCTCTTTTCTACTGTATCTCATAAGCAGGCTATTGGGGTATAAAATCTGAATGCAACTCTGTTTAATATCAATGAGAGGGAAGAAGTATTATGTAAGCTTTTTTTTTTTTAAAGATTTTATTTATTCATTTGAGAGACAATGAGATAGAGAGAGAGCATGAGAGGGGGGAAGGTCAGAGTGAGAAGCAGACTCCCTGCCGAGCAGGGAGCCCAATGCGGGACTCGATCCCAGGACTCCAGGATCATGACCTGAGCTGAAGGCAGTCGCTTAACCAACTGAGCCACCCAGGCGCCCATTATGTAAGCTTTTTGATTCTCGGTATCTATCAATGTCTGATTTCATGTTTGTAAGACTATTCTGGCTGGTTGAAGAAGTTAGAAATGGTACTATGTTCAATCTTTTCCAGATAGTGTAAGAGGGGGAGAAGGGTAGCAAGATCATTGTAGAACAGGCTGAGGTTGGGATCTACATATAACTGGGTGAATCCCTTTGTGTGAGATTGGTGGAAAATACGAGGTGTCATTTGCTACCTCACTTCCTCTGGAAAACCCATCTTGAGACCTAGAGAAGGAATCATGTGCCCTTCAAATGTTTTGGTACCACCTTTATCGTAGAATTTATCACTCTGAGTTGAAACTGCTTCTTGTCAGCCCTCCAGACCAGATTGCAGACTTCCTAAAGACATGGATCAGGTCTGTTTTATCACCAAGCCCTGTACGTAGCATAATGCTCAGCACATGATAGGCACTCAATAAATACATGTTTAATTCATGAATGAGGGCATGGACCAGTTCAACAGCCATATCTCTGTGGTAGGATCACCTAAAACCTACCAACTTTTTCTTTTTCCACCTCAACTACTACTCTACAGCCATATTTCTCTTCACTATATTTTTGTGCAATCAGTTTTTGATGATTGCCTTTACATTACTCTTACACAACTTTTTTATGTTGATTTCAGCCACCATCACTATACTTTGAGATTTTTATTTTAATCCTAATGCTATCGTGCAACACGGAGCTTTGTATCACCTACAAACTTGATAAGAATTTCTGCTATGACTATTAGTCATTATTTTATAGGCATATTAATTAAACTTCGTTCATACCTCCCATTTCAGTATCATCCCACGAAGATGTCTTCACTTCCCTGACAAAGTACAGTATGAGAGACTTTGCCAAAATGCACTGACATGAACTCTGTAGTGTCAGAAAGAGAACCAGCATCTCTAAATTAGCCCCAAACAGGTAGAATTGTTTAATCCCAAGGCATTAAGAGATTTATGTCCTGTCATTTTTAAGCATTTTCACTCTTCTCTACACAAATAAGGGTTACATCACTGTCAGCACTTTCAGCCAGAGTGAAGCATTTGATTAGAAATGCTTGAAGAATGCATGCATGTAAAACCTTGAGCCTTCTATAAGACAATATGAATCAGATTCAATTGCTAGTATTGAAAAATAAATCAGTGTGACAGCCAGATGAAGGCTATCCCTGCCATAGCTCAGCAAAGCAGTCACGAATAGACTAACCACCCCACCTCTGAATCATGCATAATAGCAGTCCCAATATTTATGAAGTAGTTGATACTATTTTTACAAACCCTACATCTTTTGATGTGAATTTCTTTGATCTCTTGGTATAGAAGGCATTATGGGTGGAATGAAAAAGTAAGCTTCTTTCTTCTCTTTTCTAGGCTTAGTGAACTCAAGAATAAAAATATAAATAATAACAGTATTGATTATTCTAGAGTTATGTATAATTCTCTATATTAAAGTACAAAAATTTCTAGCATTACCTTTAAGTGAAAAACATCCACACATCAACCCCAGAGAGGGTTTAAATAGCTTAACAGCTGAGAAAATACTTCATGTGCTGTTTAAAACACACACACCATGTTGGTTCTCTCTCTCTCTCTCTCTCTCTTTTTTTTAAGTTAATTGTTTTTTATAGTAATCTCTACACCCAGTGTGGAGCTTGAACTCACAACCCCAAGATCAAGAGTCACATGCTCTTCCAACTGAGCCAGCCAGGTGCCCCAAAACCTGTTTTGTTCTATTTACCTGTATTTTACAATAATGTGGTATAGGAAAAAGGATAATGTTCTGTTAAATCCAGGGAAAAGATCTGTTTCTGTGGGAGCTATTTGGAAAACAGAAATTTGTCTATAAATATAAAATATATTACAAGAGAAAGGAGCACATTTGAATAAATAATTGAAATTTCTTTTAAATTGGGGGGAAAAAAGCATACCATATGACTTTTTTTAGGAAACTGTTGAATGTTTAAACCATAATAAACTTCAGTCAAATTATGTTTAACCTTATCATTTCATAAATGAATTTATGCTGAGTGGCTGAATGATTTGTTCAATATTAAATTATAATCTCTTTAAGGCTAAGGGTTGTACATCACTTTTCTGTTTTTACCCTAATAAACAGTGCAGTGCCTTGCACACAATAGGTATTTAAGTAGCGTGATTAATTAAGCAAATGGAAACTGCTGGAACCACCAATTAGATGCCACTATCCACCTAGAGACACTTACATGAGTTGCTGAAAAGTAATTTGGAGGTAAAAATGTAGAAAGTGAATAATGTCCTTGAAAATCCAAATCTATAAGACTGAGAGGAAATGACACATCTGTCAAATGATTAAAGTACAAAAATGAAATAAAATTTAAAAATGAAATAAAATAAAAATTGGAATTTGGTTAGCTGCTTTAATTTATTTAACTGTCAATCCACAGTTGTCTCCCAGTTTAACTGTCTTACGTGTTCTTCAGTTGCTTCTTGTCACTAAAAAAAAAAAAAAGTACATCAAAATAAGAATTTATCTGAAGGAAAAATTTTCTTTGAAGAAACTGAAAATTAACCAAACTCTGTTTTGAAAAAATGACAAAGAGAGAAAGTGATAAAGAGAAGGTCAAGTTGAGAAATGTTGGAAAAGTCTAGCGAACACTGTTCTAAAGAAAAAACTATGACCCTTTGGAAATATTTGTCTCAGGCTGTCATTTCGGGACAGCTCGCACCACATATGTAAGTTTTGTTGGAAACTGTGTTCATTTTTGCGCTGTCAAGAAGGGATCATCTTGTACAGTTTACAACGTGGACAGGGCCTGAGGGGAGGGAAAGCCTGATTTTTCACTTTCTGGTTTTGCTTGGCTAATCCTAGCTTACTATTGACTACAATAAAACGTGGACTGTCCTAACAGATTCTGAGAAAAACAAAAATAGGATTAAAAATATATAATTTAGTAGAGGACAGGTTCTACTCACAGACTACTCATCCTACAGACCTTTGCATTCCAAAGTATATTCACACCATCTCAATTCAAGGCACTAGATTTAAAGGACTCTTAAATTGGCTTTTAAATTCCACAGAGTACTGAGATTTTTTTTTATCCTTTTTATTCTCTTCTTTTTTACTAACACAACAGAAAGGATACATCTTTGACTCTACCCTCACATTATTAAAAAAGAAAAACACTTTTGGATCTCTTCTATGGAATTACCTTTGGAATCATTTGCGAGACATACAAGAATATAAGAAAACCTTATATTCACATTTTGTTTTTTGATGCAATTTCACTCAACTTGTTTACTCCTATTTATTCATCAGAAATTGCAGCAAGTTATTTTCGGTAGTCTAAAAAATCTAAGCATACCCTTAATGGCTCTGTCAATGGAAACATTCAATATATTTCAAACAAGTATGCAGTTCAGAAAAAAAAACTGAACTAAACATAGCTATACAAAATATTTTATGGAAGATGAAAATGCTCATTTGAATATAAAGTTTCTGATCTGTTTAAAAGAATTTAATGCTATGAAACTCAACATAATATATGGACATTAAAAGAATGCCTTCTAGAACCAAACTTCCCAGGTTTGAATTTTGGCTCTGCCATTTACTAACCATGTGATTTTTGGCAGGTCGTTGTACTCATTTGTAAAACAAGTATAAAAGGATATGCACATAGGGTGGTGGTGAGGATTAAGTGAAATATATCTATAATTTTTTATATATTATGTATTTTTAAAGATATTATTTATTTATATGAGAGAACAAGTAGGGTGGAGGGACAGAGGAAGAGGGAAAACAGACTCCACTGAGCAGGGAGCGGGATGTGGGGCTCAATCCCAAGACCCTGAGATCATGACCTGAGCTGAAGGCAGATGCTTAACCCGCTGAGCCACCCAGGCACCCCTATATATTAAATTTTAAGTATATTATATTAAATACATATGTAAGAATTGCTATTATTATTATTGTTGTTGCTGTTATTAAGAAAGGCTTTGTTTATTGTTTTAATTATGGACAGTCACCCACCCACAATTGTTTTTCTGTGACAATACCCTTAAATCAAAACCTGTAAACCCACTTCATAATTCATTCATTAAACAGATATTTACTAAGCACCTTACTTGCCAGGAGCTGCATCAGGTATTAGGTATTTAATATTTTTCAGATTTTATTATGAGATGATTGAAGCTCTCTGCCTAACACTTTTTAGGGCTGAGTGCTTAAATGCACAGTCAACAACAATTTCTGAGAATATTTTAATTGAGGGAGACTCTCTTCCTCCTCTTCACTCAACCCCATTCCTTGCCTTTATCTATGCAAATTAGCATTTACAGGCCAACCTTTTTCTTGTAAGACTTTTAAAAAAATTATCTGTTGGATAGTGATCCAAAATAAACAGTTCAAATAAGATAGGCTTTGGGAAAATGTTAATAAACTTGCCTCAGGCAAGTTTCCTTGCATTTTTTTCATTTGGCAGGGATTTTACTTGGGATTAAAAAAAAAGAAATGAAGAAAAATGTCACCAGATGGATACTTTTATTTTAAAGTGATGATTTTCTTATAAAACCCACTTTTCAAGATTGAGAATTGGGAGGTCTTCAATTTAAATTTAAATTCTGTAAATTAGACTGGAAAACAATGAAATCACCAAAGAGCTTAGAACCCTTGGTATTGGACTAGATTCTCAGCATCTCATCAGCTGGCAGGTCTTTAGTGAGAGCCTGCTCTCTGAGGTCAGGTGCTAGGTGGTAGAGAAAAGGTGACCACCAGAATAGGCACAACCTTTTCTGCGTGGAGCTTAGCCTTACGGGAAATTAAAATGATAGGGCGCCTGGGTGGCTCAGTTGGTTAAGCGACTGCCTTCGGCTCAGGTCGTGATCCTGGAGTCCCGGGATCGAGTCCCGCATCGGGCTCCCTGCTCAGCAGGGAGTCTGCTTCTCCCTCTGACCCTCCCCCCTCTCATGCTCTCTCTATCTCATTCTCTCTCTCAAATAAATAAATAAAATCTTAAAAAAAAAAAATGATAACTATGAGTGATCAACTAAATTACCTAAATAAATAATACCAGACAAGAAATTAAGCAGTTTGGGAATGTGTCCATTCAAGATGGCCCATACTTGGGCATTCTTTCTCAACACCTTAAAATCCCGTGTCTTATGATTTTTTACCCCAAACTTTTGATGCCCATTTCCCCCCAGTTCTCAGCCGTTGAAGAGAGAAAATGCAAAGTGTTGCCTTTATCCTTTTTTAGCCAAGGAGAAGAAAATTTAATGGGCACCAGTGTAGTGCTAGGAACAACAAGCAGGAAAGCTAACACCATGATGGGTACACAGAGGTGCACAAGGTAGCTGTCACGACTGCTGTTGTTTCTTCCCGTTCACTTGTCACCCTTTCTTCTTGTGAACAGCCAGGAAGGATTTTGCTAACTAGTATTGACTGCATCATTAACAATTTGGTGAAGTTCCAAAATCCACAGCCCCTAGAAATTTTCCTGGATCCCCTACTTGGAGAAACACTGCAAGCATCTTACAGCACACTAAATCAGAAAGGTTGGCCTGGAAAACCATTTATGTAATTTCTCTGCTTTTGTTTTGGGGAATCTTCCAAAGGAAGTGTCTAGAGAATCAGATACAATTTTGAGCAGGGTATGCTAACGTGGCTTTAACAATGATTGTACTTGTAATTTAGCACTCGACATCATTTTTTCCAGTGGTGTGTCATGCTATCCCAATTGACTGTCTGGCCATATTTTGCTCTGTTGTTTGCTATAGCAAAAAGAACAGATACAAAATTACCATTTTTCAACATGGTGTTAATTTCAGTGAAATCTCCCAAGATGCATCCTCTCCCATTTTCCCCTCCTGAATCTACATGAGTTCAAAGAGTCCATCCGTTCTTGATTATACTTTGAATAGGAAATAATAACTCTTTGGTATTTAAAAATAATCCAAGAGTCTTATTTTAGCTATGGATTTCTTTTTAATTAGCTAGTCATCATAACTAGCAAACATATTTCTTTCTTTTTACTTCCTTTCCCCAGCATAAAAGTATGTTGCTTACACCACTTCAACTTGGGAGATGGGGAGAATCACGCAATTTTCACACAATCCTACCCAGTTTGATCACATACTGCCTCCAGCTCCTAATCTTTAGCTGTTGGCTTCCCATTGCCCGTCACACCCTAATTGAAGTTTTAGGACTGCTTGAGCTCACACCAATCAAAAGTGATACAACCCTGATGCTGAATCTAGGTCAAAGCCGCCGCCCACTTTGGAGCTAACCTTGCCCCTCACAACCAAAAACTGGATTCCAATTTCAACACACAAAGGACCTCTTGAGAATACCATTACCTGACTTCTATATATTCTTCAGCATGCTCAACTAACCAGACTGGTTTCCACACTGCTCCATGGCATTTAAATCAATAGAGCAAACAATATAAAGCAAAGCACTAAACAGTCGTCTTACATTATGTGTGGAGTGTTTGTGTTTGTGAAGGGAAGGGAAATTTCAGCATTTTGATTTGATTATTTTACACTTTTTTTCCTTTTTAAAATTGCAATTGCAAGGAAACTGAGTCAAGGGAAGGAAAAGAGTTCAAACAAAAAAAGTGTGAGAACTCTTTTTTCAAATATTTTGTTCTCATGATACTCATTTATATGCCATTTTTTTGGTTTGTTTTTAACACCCCCCCCCCAATAAAACACATTAAAATTGTGATGCATTTCTATTTCAATTATTTAAATTCATTGTGAAATGAACTTTTGCCTTTTCTGTCATTCTCTCTTACAATCCTTGGTAAATTACCTCTTTCTTTCCATTGTGCAAGTTACTTTTTTTTCTTTTTTTTTTTTTTAGTTCTCTGTCTCTTACTTGTGATACTTGTGATAAACACAGAGTTTGGCTGCTTTTAATTTGTTTGCTAACCACTTCTATTGTTTATTTTTTCTTATTCTAGAAATAAATTCATAACATCTGGAAGTTTTAAAAATCCATTATAAATCCAAAGACTTCCTTTGCTGGAAAGAGTGACCTTTCTTCTTTCAGAGTGATAGAAACACTGGGAGTTATTAACTTACTGAAAATTACATGGATTCTAAAGAATACAAAGGAATTAGATTACTTCATATGTATTTTGTATATTTTAAATCACATGCCACTTGATATTTATTAATCACGTACTATATGCAAAGCCCTATAACAACTACTATGGGGTATAAAAAGATGAATAAACCTGAATCTTACCCTACAGTAGCTTTCTGTTTAGTACAGGATATAAAAAGCTATAAATCAAAAGAAACCAAGAGCCATGGGAAAGGTAAGGAAAGTTAGAGGAGGAGGAAACTATTTTGACAGGGAATATCAGAGGGATTTCCTACATTAGGTGATCTGTGGGTTGAGTCTTAAAAATGCAATAGAGAAAGATTATATAGAGATGCATATTTAGGTAGAGGAAAGATAATTTCCGACAGAAAGGCACCACAGGAAAGGCATGGAAACAAATAAATATAGGTTAGATATTAGAAAAAGGGAGTTATTCGATTTAAGAAGGTAGTGCCTAAAGCAGGATGAATTGCATATCAGAAATTATCTAAGAGCGTTTAGCCTCTTATCAGGGAGGGGATGGAAAATGGAAAGGGTGGATGGACATGAAAGAATAAGAATAAAGTAAGATTAGTCTATTCAGTATCATCATCCAAAGATTAGTACTTTGCATAATCAAGATGGCATAATTTTTATGTGGAAACGTTCTACTTGGAGTGGTTATTTTCATTAGTCAGATGTTTGGACTTAATCACCACATGAAATGTATCTAACATCTGTAAAATGGTGAAGGATAGAAGTGAATTCTTGGTGTGGGTCCTGTAAATTTGAAGAAATATCTATATTATTAAGTGCCTAGTATTTTTTCTACACTTATTTATTTACTTTTCAGTAAGTTTAAATCCTTAAGGGATGCACCATCATACAGATTCTGTGTCCAATGGCCTTAGCAGAAAGATTGCTTCAGAATTTGGCATGAACCATGCCCCTGTTCCCACTGGCACTTCTCTCCAGATCACTTTGGTTTTGTTTGGTTGGCCACCAGGAGTCACAGTGTGTCCTTTGTATGCCTAAGAACAATTCTTGCCCAAACAGAATTCAGGTGCATAAGCACCTTGAATTTTAAGAGGAGCTGTGTGTTCCCACTGGTTATGGAGACCCCACTGAAGCCAGCAAAATTGGACCACACTCTTCCAGACATACCTGCATTTTAGAAACCCCATTCCCAGCAGGCCTCCATCGGCCTCAAGTTGGCAAGAAAGAGAATGCCTAATATTTTAAATATTCCATTCTAATCCTGTAATTTTTTTTTTCACATTTACCAATACCTATTGCATTCGAGGGACTGTGCTTGCTATTGAGCATGATATTAAAAAGAGGGTGAGGTAAAAAATAAGAATGACCTATGAGCAGAAATAAAATAAATACGTAAATAAGTATAAATAGAAAGCAAAGCTATTAAAATGGACATTGCCACATAAAAGCTAAGATGCCAGAGGGTGACACGTGGGTCCTTGGAAACAAAAGGAGCCCATTTGCCATAGCCCCCTTCCACCAAGAATTTTTTTTTAAAGATTTTATTTATTTATCTGAAAGAGAGAGAGAGTGCATGCACATGAGTGGGGGTGGGGTATGGGCAGAGGCAGAGAGAGAGAGAGAAACAGACTCCCCACTGAGTGCAGAGCCTGAGGAGCTCAGATGCAGGGCTCTTTCCAGGACCCCAAGATCATGACCTGAGCTGAAGTCAGCTGCTTAAACCAGGTGCTCCCACCAAGAGTTAAATGTTGGTATTGTTTCATAGATCAATAAATACCTAAATGCAGAGCTTTTTAAAACTTGATTTAATGTACAGACAAAAATAAAGTCTTCAAGCAATTAAGACAGAATTGTTTTTTCATGAACAATAATACTAACTTGAGACGGGTTAGTTGTATAAAATAGTCACAATAAGTTAAATGTGGAAAGGCTGCATTTTCATTTATTTTGGGAGAGGGAGTCAGATGGCTCTAAATTTTGGTGTCCTAAAGAATTATTTGGATTAAAAGACTCTAAATCTGGATGCCCCCCCCCCGCACTGAATATCTGAATATAAAAATATTGATAGGAATTAAAGTCAGTCTCCATTTGAAACATGCAAATCCAGTGAGTTTGGCTTTGGCCTATCTACTGTTCTATCTGTAGATGGTGATTGGGGCCTTCTTTTTATCTGCAGACAGAATTGGCCACGTTTGAAAAGCTATTACAGCTGAAAATTCCTAAGTATGACTCAGATGACAAATTATATTTGATATAGAGTCTAGTGGGATTTGCAGAGAAGAGCTTCAATCCTAAGAATGATTAAGTTAACTGAAGACCCAACAGGGAACTCCTAAACTCCTACAAGATGTTGCATCCAAGCCTCTGTGTCACCTTTGTGGCAAAATTTATAAAGTAATCGCACTGTTCTGGGATGAGTCAATGTGTTAGGTAATGAGATGAATTTCAGTTTTCTATGAATTTTCAAATCTAATTACAATAATAATTATGATAGCAAATGAATCATCACTGAAACATAAGTATATAAAGAGGTCATTCAAAAGGACATACTGAGACTATTTCAGAAACTTCTACAGTTCATACGTGTACATTAAGGCAGTTTGCAGGAAATTGTCCTTGCTCAAATTTTTGTCAATCTTTAAAGGTGTATGTGTATATATATATATATATATATATATATATATATATATATTTAAAAGCATACAAATATTTAAAAGTATATATATACATGTATGCACATATGTATATATATAAACATACACACAAACACACATATAAACACACTCAAACACATACGTGAATTCTCCTACATGTCCTGAGTTTGGACTGAATCATTCAGTATAAATTAATGAGTATTTACTAAAAAAAAAAAAAAATTTAAATTACAGCAATACTGGAAATTATGTAAAGATTAATGGTAAGTCAAAAATCAGAAGAATTGTATTTTTTTTAATTGACCATTAACTCTAAAACTTTGTTCTTTCTCTTCTCTCCACCATTTCACAATCTCCCCATTAAAAGACATACAAAATTAAGTGCCAAATTTGCATTCACCCAATTCTTAAATTGCATAAAAATATCTTTACCACAATCAGTGACTAATCCAAGTGGAAAACAGCTGAAAAAAAAATTGGAAAGTGTGCTATTTAATTCCCATCCCAATGAGTAATTTGGAGAGTCATGTAACCTCTTTGAACTTGGGGTAATTTTCAGCTGAAAAATACAAGGATAGAAATGCAGAACCTCAGTAGTACCAGCACATGATAAAAAAAAGAATGGATGGGAATAAAGATATTTAGTGTTTCCAAAATGAGTACACTGTGGCACACTTCATTTTACTAAATGTCAAGGAAATGTGAGTCTTGTCCGAAAGTAAAATTTTTAGGCTAGAGAGAAGTGGTTAGCAATATAGTTCTATGGAAACAAAAATAAGAAGACAATCAATTTTACCTTGCGGACTAAGAGGAAATTAAAGAAAGGGATTTTGAAGAATTGGTCATAGTAAATCACTCAAATATTTGCCTATCATGGCCTCTACCAATGTCATTGCCTCAATCTTGGATCTGTCTATGGTTAGATATACCCAAGTTCTTTAACTACAACATATTTTTAACCATATTTCTAGCTCAACTACACACATAGTGGTATTTGTCCAAATTCTTTTAAAGGGAATACAACTCTTCAAGTGTGCTTTCACACACGTAAACTAAGTGAACTCACCCATTCCTCTATGACTAGCAAAGAAAATCTGCCTTGTGTTTTACAGTTGTAAATTACCCTATTTGAGGCTGCAATTCTGCTATGGATTCAGTATATTTTTAAATGAATCTTATCACAGATACATTTTAAAGGTGCTTACAGTGATTTGAAAGCATATAGAAAATGTCCATAAAAAATACTGCGTGCCCATGGCTTAAAAAAGAGAATCATACATGAAGCAGTAGAAAGGAGAGCAAGAGTTCTCCTTCCATGTGTTTCTCATGATGGAGATAATTGATTTTCTTATTGCTGTTGTAGAGAGCATTGCTGACATTCACTGGCCTACTGAGTCCATCACAGCTGTGCTTATGCATCTCTCCCAAGCTGCGCTTTCCACTGAACTGGAAAAGATTGCCATTGTTGGTTGATAATTTGCCACACCCTCGTTTTGCCTCATCCTTCCAGTCACTCTCTTTGTGAAAGGAGAGCCAGATTAATCAGTGCTTTTGCCGGTGCAGGTGTTTAGATTTGTGTTAAAACTCCAAATGCAATCCAGAGAGCAAAATGACATGTCGGTGTGAGCTGTTTAACATCAGGGCAGCCAGGGATGTATAGAAAAGAATAACAAAACACAACAGAAATGGTACGTGCAATGCCTGAAATAAAGCATGAAAAGCATTATTTAAAAAAATAATCTATCTAACTTTTCACACTGCAAAATGATTTTAATGAAGAAATTCAACAAACTTCAACTTTTATCGACCATCTAAGACAATAAGATAATAGAGAGACCTGAATTTTTTAGGCAAGTGTCAAAGACACCGGAAGAAAAACAAATCATATTTCTGGACTAGTTTGAAAGCAAGGTTTTTTTGTTTTGTTTTGTTTTTGGTTTTGATTTTTAAGTATAGGATGAAGATAATTGGAAGACAGAAAGATGTATGTAACAGTCTTTTTCCCCAACATCTCCACTATGATCCAGTAAAACAGCTTAATTTCATGACTGTTCACTAGTTACTTTTTTTTTTTTCATCAAGTGGTGACTCTCCAATCTAAAATCAGAAGACTCACAAGAGATTGGTCCAACTGATTCTCTTTTCCTGTCATCAGATGATGTCATCTACATTGGGACATCTTTGTGCTTTTTGTAACTGGGCCCCGGGAAGCAAGCTAACCACTATCCATCCCTACAGAACAGATACATATACCTGGGAATAGATGCATAACATGTGAATTAAGTAAAAATTGAGTAACATGAATTGAGAGAAAGAGAGAGAGGAAAGCAAGTTTAAAGAAGGACAGTTTTGAACTGGGTCTTAGAGAAGTGACTTCCATGAATCGGTGTGAGGCGGAGAGAATTTTCTGTGTACATGCACACATGGAAATGGGCACAGTTGAGTTAATGTGGAAAAAATGAAATAAATGCAAGTGACGCTGACTAGACTTGACCAGAATTGAAGAGCCCAGGTAGAATACACGGATGATTGAGGAAATTGTGGATTGATGATTAAGGTGTAAAGAAATACTGTGCTTACTAGAAATATCTTGATCTGTGGACAAGCATGTTTCTCTGGCCAAGATTTATCAAAGACTTACAGATGGTATTTGTCCCTCTTTCAAATATGACCCAGAAATCACTCCTTAGATCCAGAACTACATTGAAAAGCTATGTTAATGTGGCTTGGAAAATATACATATGAACATCTAAATTTATATAAATATTTATACTAATCTTTATACCAATCCAGATAACATGAGAGCTTCTTCTGGGACTCATTTGATATTCCATGTAATAAACCCTTTCCCTTCCTGTTTCTTACAAAGCCAAAACATGAAAAAGCTAATTTCTTCTCTAGAAAACTCTGTCCTGGCTTTCACAAGCAGCATACAAATTTGAAATCTCACAAGAAACCACGCTTTGGCTGGCTAAAGAAATTTGTTGAGAAATAGGAATAGCTATTGATGAGTTTCTAACTTTTAAGATGCCATTCAAACATAGCTTAGATGCTTAGTGTTTTGACGTTTGCCTGAAATTGTACTTCTAGAACCCAGAGTGGGTGGATGAGAAGGAACAAACAGAGGCTTTTCTTTCAGTTAATCTCTTACAGTTCCTTATTTAAATTGAGTTAGGGTGGATTCTGGCAAAATCCCAATATAAAGAACTTCTAGGAAGATAAGATTTGCAAATTAGCCATGCCCAAGAAAAGGGCATCAAGCAATTTCTCAAAATCAAGCAGTTGTTAATGTTGTCAGAGGAATTGAAAAATATATACATTTAATTCTTCTATTAAAATGCAAGGCAGAGCATTTTGACATATATTCTTAAGTTATGCAAACATGTATGTAAGGAAAATATGTTACAAACTTAGATACAAACAGATGCACACAAACTCCAGATGTGTTTTTTCTTACTTTGTGGGTAATAGTGTCTTCTATAAGGGAAAAAGACGTATTAATCATTTCTTTTACTGCTGAGGGGATGGGTGCTGCTCTCATATTTCAGAAAGGGGCTGGAAAGTGAGGGAAGCCAAACTTTTTCCTATTTAAGGCCAAAGCAAAGGAATCTCAGTGGCTGAGTTTTATGACGGGCCCGGTGCTGAAGGGCAGGGGACATCTGATGGTGCTACATTGAACTGCTTTTCTTTTCTCCTTTTTGCACAAAGAGTCTCATGTCTGATATTTAGACATGATGAGCTTTGTGCAAAAGGGGACCTGGTTACTTCTTGCTCTGCTTCATCCCACTGTTATTTTGGCACAACCGCAAGGTGAGTAGGTCTTGCTTTCAAGAAACTTTCTGGGGTTTTTGTCTTTCCTTCTCCTTACAAACAGGGATGAAGGGGAAATTAGCCTCCGCAAAGTTAATTTCCTCTGTAAGCTCCCAACTGGGTAACGTAGAACTGAGCGTGATGGTGTTTTTTTGTTTTTTCACATTTGTATAGAAAGAATATTGTCATTTTTGTATTTGAAAGTTTTCTGGTTGTTTAAGATAAAGATGTTCTTGTACTAACTTGTTTTCATGTTAGCGGCCCTGGAAACTTTTTAAATGGCTTTTAAAAAGTTCCCCTCCTGGACTGTTAACATCTTGGAATGCTTTCCTAGGCAGTCTGGAAGTTTTTGGTCTTTTGTAACAATTTTATACTGTCTTTTGTATGCTGGATTCTTTGTAAGGATAGACTATTGAGCATTGTTTTCTCAATAAGGTAATGCATTTTAAAAACAACATGAATTAAGGGAAATACACATTATTAGAATTATGGAATATATTTCTATAGAATGGCAACAAGCGGATACTGTCCGTGTACTTTAAATGGATACAAACTGCTAAGAATGTTTCATCGTCCCTATGTTTATTCTGTTTCAAACACTTCCATGGTTGATTAATACATATTTCTAATAGTTTATTGTTAAGGGTCTAGTGTTTTTCACATGTTCTACATTTTAACTGCATTTGCATTAATGAAGAGAATATTTAAAAAGTGTTTCCAACAGGAATGTTTGACTTTTCTGCAAACAAGGTAAAAAAGATGCTGGTACTGTTTGACTTTAGAAGGTTGATTTGTTGTGTTTTCAGATAACTGTAAACAATGGTTTTCATGTTCTAGTTTCCCCCAAACCACGCTTGTTTCATTATCTGGTTATGTGAAAACATTTCTTTTAACTCATATGTTTCTCATAGTCATGAAAATGCCAGACACATTGGAGTACAAACTTTCATAGAAATAAATATTTAAATGTTAAATTTAAAGATGTTAGAAGAAATCATTACACATCAGTTTCTATTTGCACAGAATCAAAATGTTTACATTTAAATTCAGTTTTTGCAACATGTGTCTGAAAATAGTTTTTGTTTATTCATATAAAATCTTTGATGTCCTTTAAGGTCATATATAAGTGGGGAGGCAGGGGGGACACCCAATGGCATTGCTTCAGTTACAATCGGCCCATGGCCACGAAAGAAAAGAAACACCCATATTGCTTGTTCTCCATATATCCTCTCCCACTTATTCCTCTTTTCCCTTCCTGTCCCCTCCTTCCCATCTCTTCACCCCTGTTGGCTCTTTTGAGCCTCCTCTCCCTTTTCATTCCTTCCCTCATTAACCCCCTTTCCCAGGCAGGCCCCTGTTTCCTCATCTCTCTTCCTCTTCTTCCTCTATCACTCCCTCCCTCATCCCCAAGTGTCCTCCCTGTACCTCCATCTCTTTTCTTTCTTCTTGCCTCCTCCCACTCTCTTTCCCTAGAACTCTTCCCTCTCCCTTCCCTTTCTGTCCCTCCCAGAACATGCTACAACTCCCAGTCCTTGGCTAGGGTACCAAATGCCTCCACCACACCCGTACCTCAATAAAGACATTTACCATTTTTATAGCTCTTAAGTTCTCCTGCTTTCGGGGCAGTGGGGGGGGGGGGGGCGGTGGTAGGGACAGAGTTGCCATTTATTGGAAAGACTACAAAACTTTGGTGTTTAGTTCAAAAGATTGACAAAATATTTGTAGTTGCCTGGTGGTTACAATCTTTTATAAGCACTATGGCTATTTTTCTTTTTGATCCAACTTTAGAGGGGAAAAAAGTGTTTAATACCTTCATTATTTGTATATCACAGAAGTTCTTTCTATTTTTCTTTGTCTTTAGCTATAGAAAATAATAGTTCTGAAATTTTGCTGATACATTTGTGTGCTTTTAAGCGCAAAAGAAGCTGAGAGGGATTTTGTTCAGCTTACTATTTTCATTTGTCATGAAAAAAGGTTAAGTATTTTAAGATAGTACTTCTTGTGTTCCCTATAAATTTTATAAGGAAAGTCTGTAGGTGGATTGGCTTTGGAGAGGTTACAGAAGGTGGCTGAATATATGGCACACTAAGAACAGTTCAATATAGTTCTGGGGTATGGGTTTCTTACATATTTCTTGAGAATCCCAGAGAGAAATAGCACTCACTTCTAGTCTACTCACACAAGTTTTCTGGAGCTTAAAACATGTCCTCACAAAGTATTTGGTCCTTCTACAGATTTCTGAAAGTTCTATTTAATTCACATATTTTATTCCACCAATGGAGAGATGTGGTCTGTTTTATATTTCCTGTAGTTTATAAACATGCCAAATCTTAAGCACAAAGACTAGCCACCTAGTGGCTGACAGGGTTACCATTTACACGACCAATGCCAACATAAGTGTTACACAGCTGGATTCCATATTTTAGAATGAGATTTAAAAATATTACATGTGTGAATTTTAAATATTAAACACTACTTTCCTAAGGAAATAAGTATATTAGTGATAAAATACTGCCCAACAAACATACACACAAACACGTGGTAACAATATTCAGAAACTTTGGAAATGAGCTTGAATGTTATGGCCATTTTCAAAATTCCACAGGTGACTATTCCACATATAACATGTAACTATTTGTTTAATATTTGTCAAGTATTTTTATGTAGTCCTTATTTGACACAAGTATTCTAGCCACTGCTTATTAGATAGGTGGATAAATAAATAGATCGATATTATTAGTGATATTGCTTCATTAAGGGCAAGGAGATAAACTTTATTTTAATTAAATGTATTGTAATGTTTTTGCTTATATTTTGCTACCCTGATAATTCCACCATGACAATGAACTGCGAGACTTTAATTGCTTTAGAATTACAAAATAAATGGACTTAAGAGAATCCATTCCCTATTACAGGTCACGAGAGTCTATTTTCCATTATGCTTAAGGAGACAATTTGAAATCCATCAAGTAGCAATCAAGTTTTCTGGTTTGTGTTGCCCCCAGAATTAAACATACTGAATGAAGAAAATATAGCATAAAATCACTGGAAACAATTGTCCCTTCAAGAGGAGAGAATTTATAATTGCTCATGTATTTCAGTGTCAGCATCCCACATGGATTCAGGGCTTTAGTTGAGATTATACAACCCAGAAGTGACAGTGTTAAGACTAGGACCAAAATTCTGTTAAATCCTAAGTAATTAGAGAACACAAACATACACTAAATCTAGAGTACCTGACTTTTCTTATTTTTGTAATTGTTTCTCACTGAAAGGCAATACTAAAAAATTTTCTATTGTCCTAGAAAATATATCCACGAATGCGTTTTCTCAAGGTGAGAAAAGGTAGATTTTTTCTCTGTTTAACACTCAATTTTGAATTGGTAAATCTATTCTTTAAACAAGAGAAAAAAATGTTCAGTTATGATTTAACCAGAAATTATCTTCAGTTCTGTAAAAATATAAACTTTAAGTAAATAAAGTATTGATACAAAATTTTGTGTTTTTCATTCATGATACCTTGCATTTTTTACCACCCACAGAGTATTCAACATCATATGATCTAAAAACCTATAGGTAAATAGTTATTCTGATTAAATTCTGGAATTAAACATCCCACTATCATAAGCGGAAAGACAAAGCCACTGGAACAATTCTGGGAAAGAAGGAAAGACTGTGGTCATGTGCCTTTTAACTAATTCAGATTCCTGGGTTGATGTCTGAGCTACAGGTTTATTTTAAAAAATCAAGGACCATTGGCTATGAGTTTTCCAAGAGTAGTTGAGACAAACTAAAAGAAAAGTCCCTATTTCACACCTACAGTCACTTGCCAGACCTTGAGGGGTCACTCAGAGAAGGGTGCCATCTACTGAAACCTCATGGTTTTCATTGTGGATGACTCTTTGGTGCAAAGTTCCAAAGATTTTGTAGCCCAGTCCATCAAATGATAGCATTGCCTTGAAGTCATTAAAGAGGATTGCTTAAAAGTTAAAGGTTTAAAGATGAAAGATTTGATTGCCTTTGCTGGACATGAAGAACATTTGTAAAATTTCCAGGTCTGCAATAGCTTTTTGGAAATGTCTCAGTGGACTGTTTCTTGTAAAACGGTTTTCCCTGGAAAAAAGCTCAGTCCCATTGTTTTCCAGACTCAAAAAAAAAGGAGAAGAAGAAGAAGGGGAGGAGGGAGGTGTGGTGTAAAAAAATCTAGAGTTTTCAAAGGGGGAAGCTTTGCCTGTTTCGTATCAAAATGACAACAGAAAAAAATGAGATAGCTATTCTTCCACAAATCATTTGTTAACTGCAGTTTGGGGAGTTACATTAACCACTAGAATGTCTGTCTGTGCCTAATGAAAACACAGCAGAAGTGGATTCCTTTCAGATTAACTAATAAAACCCTTGTATTTTCCATGACTGAGGTCAAGAACTGCCATTTAAAATGTACAATTAATGAACAAAACCAAAAGTTCAAAGAAGAAAGCAAAACTTAGAATGCCCAAAAGATCTAAAAAAATCAAAGAGAAAGGATCCAGAACCTATTAAAAATTAAATTTGTTTTGAAAACTTGCATTGAGAAATTCCTGGTTCAATGAAATGTCATTTACTTTTCTGAAACTGTGCTTTCTATAGTATTTGGTGTGGAAGAAGGCAAACAGGGACTGTGTTTCTCAAGTTAATTAAAGTCAGAGAAACACTCTTTGGAACTGCAAGTATGTCCATAATGTTCAAAGTTAGAAGGGAAGCTTCTAATGAAGTTAGAAGATCATTAACATGAGTCATTTAGTAACTAGAACTACTAAGTCATTACTACACTATATAGCTATGATAGGTGAAAACCGGTGTCTTAGTGAGACACCCTAAATATGCTTTTTTGTGTGTTCGATACCTAAGCCTTATCTGTTTGTTGAGGCTGCACCAGAGTTGCTATGAGAATCAGGCTTCTCTGGATATAGTAAAATGTATGCTGAGTTTCCCAAACACATACTAATTCTGTCGGTGGTCTGGATGTCATTAGGGTGGCCTTGGAGATACGTCTCTTTTTCATAAGGTCAGGAGAAAATAAACAACAGAACTTAACTCCAGATGCTATCTTCTTGTTTTGAGACCAGATAGAAAAAATATTCTGTAGGCGACTGTTATCCCTTAAGACAATAACAACCCAAAAAACCCCACTGTCTTTTTAGACTCTGATTCTGAGCTTGCAGGGCTTAGAAACCCTAATGGGGTAGAGCTTTGAAGTTGGCTTTTTTAACCCTACCTTGACCTTGAAACTGCAGAAAGGAATACAAGGCAGTAAAGTGTCAAATTTAGAGTTAGCTTTCTCAGGTTCCAATCGTAGCTTTACTCCTACCACGTAATCTTGGGAAAATTTTTCAACACCTCTGTATCTCAGATTCCTCATCTATAAAATGAAGATGATGACAGCACTCACCCATAAGGAAGATTAAGTAAAATAGGTGTACGGAGCCTTCAGAAGAGTGCCTACAACATAGGAGACACTCTACCAGTTCTGCCTAGTATTACTTTTACTGCCAGTGTAAAATAAAATTGCTGTAGGGAGTGAAAGTACTTAGTGACCTATGGATAAGGAAAGTAAGATGTACAGTTTGGTGATCAGACAAATCAGATCAAAATGACAACGGAAAAAAGTGAGATGTTTGCCAACTGCCACAAAGCAGGTAGAATATATTTTCTTCAGTATTGCTACAATTTGTCACTAATCAGTTTATGTTATAATGCAATTGCTGATTGTGAGATATATGATACTTTTAATTCTAATTCTCTAATTATTTTTATTTTTCCCAGGACAAAATGTTAATCACCTTAAAGGAAATTTCTAACTGGAGGCATAAAATCATAGATCTAGAAAGAATAAAGTAAGGAAACATCTAGACATGATTCATAAAGTTTTTTTGGTTTTTGGTTTTTCTGGTGGGGACAAGACTAATCAGAATCCACCTTGTCCATGTAAAACAACATTTTGAAATTGAAGTTATCCACCTATAGAGGTCTACAGATATTTCCTTGAAGTTCTTTTAGTCAACTCATCCAGCGTATTTTAAAATATTCTGATAAATATAAGCAGCAGAAACGTATTTAACCAAAATGTATGTTTTCCAAACAGTGTCATTTAAAAGCAAAACATACTTCAGTTGGAAGCTATATACACTCTATATACTCACACTTACAAAATATTCAGCTTCCTAAAGAAACAGGAAAATAATATTATGATAATTTGCATTTCACATCTGTTATTTTTAATTTTCAGATTAAAGAGCACCTTTTCCCTGAAAAGGATTCAGTAAGAAGAGAAGAAAAAAAAATGAAATCTATCACTCAGGCCAAATTAACAATTTGATTGGATGCTTTGGGGCATATTATTTTTACTCCAAAAATGGATTGAGACAAACATAATTTATACTATTTGTTAGTCGCAACAATAAAATTCTATCAAATCAGCATAAATTAATATTTAAAGAATGGAAACAAAAACAATAAAAAGGAAAGTGTTAAGCATATCTAAAAATATTAGATTATCTTACTTGGTTTTATTTTTTTCTGAAGTTTCAAAACAGAGAGATAAGAAATAAAAGCTCAGAGTGGATTATGTCATAGACTAGCTTCATTTTGTTTTATAATTTAGATCCCAGGAAGGAGATGATTTAGTCTAATGCATTTGCTTGTGTGGCCACAAATAAATTTATTTCAGGTCTGTACTTTGTAACAAGGAACGGAAACACCAAGTGACATGAGAGGTGGGGTGTAAAATTAATTACTTATTGGAACAGGGAGACTTCATTTTATTTTATTTTATTTTTTATTTTTTTAATTTTTTTATTTTTAAAGATTTTGTTTATTTATTTGAGAGAGAGAATGAGATAGAGAGACAGAGAGCATGAGAGGGAGGAGGGTCAGAGGGAGAAGCAGACTCCCTGCCGAGCAGGGAGCCCGATGTGGGACTCGATCCCGGGACTCCAGGATCATGACCTGAGCCGAAGGCAGTGGCTTAACCAACTGAGCCACCCAGGTGCCTCAGGAGACTTCATTTTAGCAATAACAATAAAGGAAGTAATTGGAAAAATCTATTTCTTCTCCAGTAGTAAAAATGAGATTATTTGCCTTTTATTTAACATTTTTGAATTTCTGAATCCCATTTTTAAAACCATTTCTAAACGCTGCAAGTGGCAAACTAGAATGTTATTCCTTTTGAGAACAAAACATTCTTTTTCTTGACTTTCCCATGATTTTCTCACAGATCATTAGACTATGGTACTAAAACTGAGGGCCATGAGACATCTGTGTAAGAGGTTTAGCTTCCAGGAGAACATATCGCCAACCATATCTTGTCACGCACAGAACAAGAAATTAGAGGAAACTGCCTTTCAACAAAGGTGACTGAGATAGAGTAACAGAGAACAGTCTGACTCTCAACCACAAGTTTCTACAGAAACTGACTTTTCAGGAGAGCCAAACTTCTTTTAAATGGATGTGAAATAAGTATGGCAATAAACAACCTGCATTAATTCTTATTTTTCAAGCATTCCAACTTTCTTCTTTTCCTTAGAACAACATCACTTAAAAAAAAAGAGAGATGTACAATAAAGTGACTCAACCTCTATATTGAGACCTCTGTGGTTTAAGAGGCATAAAACATATGGTTTCTAATAAAATTTGGACACAAGAAGCTAAGTAACAGTTTTCATTTATGTAACATTGGTTTTAACCCAACTCTAATGAACTCATTTACAATTTAAAAAAAAAGTAAATATTGTGCTCACTTAATAGTTTGCAGAGCAAATGGAAAACACTGTATTTCTAGTGATGTGGTGATACTTTCAATGAGACGTAAACAGAGAGGATGAATATACAAGGGAAAAAAATGTTAATTTTAGGTCAGATGAAGAACAAAGAAAAGATATTTAAAATATGAAATACTTGACTCTCCCTTTAACTGTTTTAATCATTTGTCTTTAGTAAATTATCAATATCCAATAGCTAAGTTTTGTAACATAGGTCCTGTGTTAAATGTAGAAAGATATTCCCAATCCAGAGACAAAGAGCTGAAGGAATCATTAGTATAAATTAGTACTATATTTTCTTCCCCCCCCCACAGCTTTACTGAACTATTATTGGCAAATAAAAGTGTGTATATTTAAGGTGTACAACATGATGATTTGATATACATACACATTGTGACATGATTACCACAATCGAGTTAACTAGTAGTCACCCCACAGTCACATTTTTGTGTGTGTGCAGAGGGGTGTAAACACTTAAAATCTACTTTCTTAACAAATCTCTAGTATACGATACATTATTATTACCTGTAATCAACATTCTGTACACTAGTAGTATTTTCAGAAAGGCTGGGGAGCCTGAAGTCCACATTATTAATGGGGAAATCTTGAGCTAAAAATAATCTGTTGGAACATTTCCCATAATGTTAATTTAGAGAAAGCTTTAAAATGTTTCATTTTAAGAATCAGAAGCTAATCCAAAAACTGCAGAATGTATTTCATGCAATTTATTAAACTACCTTCCATCTAATTAAAACATTCAGGCCTCTTCTGAAGAACAGTGAACTTAGTTCCTAAATATAAAATGTCAGTTCTGCTTAGAGAAAAATGAGTTTGATGCCTCTCCCCTCTCATATTATTATTGTTCATAACAATGTGAAAAAGATTGGGCTTCTCTTAAGCATATCTTTCATAATACTGTTTAAATAGACCTACTTCATTTGCATTAGGTAAGCATTCTGGCATTCAGCTTTTATGCTCACTAAATAGAAAGGAATTCTCCTCCGAAAGCTTAGACAGTATTTCTTTCCAGTGTTCTCATATATCTGTTTCAAACATGGAGGAAGAATGAGAATAACTTTTTAAAATAAACAAATTCTTGCCTTCTTAAAATTGCAATAAAACAAACAAGCTTTCTTTTATTAGCTGTAGACCACTTTGGGTAATGGTCCCACACAGTAAGAACAGACTTTGACACTTCCTGAATTGATGGAGGGTATTATAATAGTGCAAGATCGTTAAAGTCGTATCTGTACACAATAATGGAAAAGACGAATGGAGGCCATGTCAGTCTGCAGGTTCTGCAATTACCCCTCTTTTGTGAACTTTTGTTAAACCGGCTAAACGTCTAAACCCAAAGTATATAGCATGAACCTAAATCATTATTACTTCAGATATGAGAGGATATAGAACTGGGAACTTATAAACGTGATCTTCATGGTCATATGCAACCTCCAGATGGAAAAACTTTAGGACCCACTCAAAGGCCTCTTGACCACAAGGCAGCAAAAAGTATGGTTATTAAACTACTTGCTTCCTCCCAAGCAGGCCTCTTTCAGCAGACATTTTAAAGATGTTGGCTCTGAGAAAATAAAGTTTCACTGTTTCACAAAAATATAAATACTGAACAGTATATCATTTGTTGTTTGCAAAAATTTTTGCAGATGTTTAGAAACATCTTATTTATTTACTCAATTACTGGCAAACTATCATAATAATCCTTAGGAACTAAAGCTGTATTTAACCACAATCCACAGCTAATGCTTTAAGAATTGAGACCAGGTTTTGTTTTGGCAACCCCTAAGCTGATTCATTGTTAATATCTGCTGAAATCTGAGTACCTTACATATAAGTAGGAAACAAGTTTAAAATTTTGGTTGAAGCAAATTTTTGACCATGTTAAGCCACAAATACACATGCCATGATTCATATTTTTCCCTATTATTTTTACTTATTCCCTGCCCATATTTATTTTTTAAAAACACTATTTATTTTTAGTGATTTGGAACTCTCTTTATATCCATATGGGCTATACAATATATTATGTCATATCATGTTGACCTACTAATGCCCAGTGGAGCTGACAGTGATATTCAATACATACAGCAAGCTTTGCTAAAGCTTTCCCAGGAATCTGGAAGAGTTTTATGCTGCCAAGACCAGCTGTTTTCCTCTGAATTTCCCAATTAGCTTAATAAAATCCAGAAAGTCTTCAGAGTTAGTGATAAAATCGTCATTATAGTTTAATGCTCCGGTCTACTATTAAAGCAGAGGATAATGATTGCTAGAAAGGCTTGTTTTCAATTACACAATTAATAAATAAATGTTTAAGTCTTGTGTGGTTTCCATTGGTGCTAAATTCTTACTATAATTGAAATTAAAATTCTTATTGGCCTTAAGGAAAATTTACTATGGTGTGCCATTTTGAAGCTAATAAACAAGATTTGGTATTTTAAGCAATCTTTTACCAGTTAGCAAATTATGTATAGAGAATATGATATTCTTAGTAATTTAATTTGTGGATTTTTTTTTTTTTGCATAAGCATGCTTCTAAGAACATACAAATTAGTTTAATAAAAGGAAGAACTTATTGGTTTCAAACTATCTCCACTTTGGTTATTGGGAAGTCATGACAGCATAACAAAAATCATATTTCAGCAAAACCTAAGACAACATCACACCATCTAACTTACTTTCCAGCTGTTGACGGGGGATGCTCCCATCTTGGTCAGTCCTATGCGGATAGAGATGTCTGGAAGCCAGAACCTTGCCAAATATGTGTCTGTGACTCAGGATCTGTTCTCTGTGATGACATAATATGTGACGAACAAGAATTGGACTGTCCCAACCCAGAAATCCCATTTGGAGAATGTTGTGCAGTGTGCCCCCAGCCTCCAACAGCTGTGAGTTTAAAGAAAATCTGTACACCTTCAAGATTTATATTTTAACACATGAATCGTTCCTATACCGTAGGAGCTTGAAAGGAGAAGAAAGCAATGTCTACCAACTATGTTGGAATTACAAGTAAAAGATGAATATTCTGGTTTAAAACTAAGGATTGGATGTAATTGGGGATAAGAAATAAATATGCAAATTGGGACACACTTCATGGGAAAGTTGCTCTTATGTCTTACTTAATCTGTATCTTTTCCATTTATTAGCCTCCTCGCCCTCCTAATGGTCATGGACCTCAAGGCCCTAAGGGAGATCCAGTAAGTAAACATTCTTCAGTAGAATGAAATGAGTTATTTAAGTAGTCTGCTTTTTTTTTTTGCTTCTTCTAATAGCCTTTTCATATTTGAGTCTTCATCATTCAGACATTTCCTTGACTACTACATTATTTAATGACACAAGAGAACTCAAACTGAGAATCCATAATTGTACATGTGAATACTTAAATTTCCCCAACATTATATAATGTCTTCATCCCCATTATCAATTTGAAAAATAAAATATAGGACAATCTACAAAGAAATAAATCATGCTGAAATTATTCACATGATTTAGATAAAAAATATATGTATTCTCAAGAAAATGTATCACTTATATCGGTTCCTCATATTATAAAGCAGAGAAGCTACAATTTGATGATAATTCTGAATCACGAGGCCTTTTCACTGTCTTATGAGTTTTTGTCTTTGATTCTTTTAGGGCCCACCTGGTATTCCTGGGAGAAATGGTGATCCTGGTATTCCAGGACAACCAGGTTCCCCTGGGTCTCCTGGCCCCCCTGGAATCTGTGAATCATGCCCTACTGGTCCTCAGGTAATAAATTCCAGGACGAAAAGATCCCCTCCCTTTAAAACTACCTACTTCATTTTCTTTTCTTTAGCCTATAAAACATTTCACTTTTGTGGATTCCTTATATCTATTCTCTGATTGTATGTATTTAACAAATCCTTATTTAGTGCCTGTAAGTGCTGGACACTATTTTAAGTGATTTATAAATTTTACTTTTCCTCATAATGCTAATGCTATTGTTATTATATCTTTGCAACATTTCCCAACTTCTCAGCAGACATAGAATCTATCACTATGTTTGAGAAATGAGCCATCAACTCCCAAATGAATTAACCTGGAGGATCTAGGAACTGCTGTAACTGTGCCTTATTTTACTTATAATCCCAACGGTAGAGCCTCTGAAAGTCTGGACAAAAAGCAGTTAAAGAGCTGTGAATACTCCTTATTGACTTTAAGTCAACAGGATGATTCAAGCCTAGGCAAATACTCTTGCCAAGCCTTCAGAGCACATCCTGCTTCTCCTAAAAAGCATGACAGCCAAATAACCCTGCATGTAAAACAACCAACCAAACAAATAAATGAGATGTAATTTCTGTTGCATGCGGTTAGGAGAAATTAGAAGCCACATATCTACAAATCACTCTGAGTTTTAAAAAATGCTATTCAAAAATCATTTCAACAGAAAGCAAAGCATACCATCTATTTATTCTTATCCTGGTACCAAACATAACCCACTTGTAGGACTGGGATTCAAAACCAAATAATCTTCAAAGAAATCCAATAAGCACATGAGCTTTTCTATTATTCTTGTGCCTATTTTCTATGGGGATGCTTATTTGGAGGGTGAATTTGTTAGGCATATTAACCAGAAGCCAGGGGATACAAATTTAACTTTCATCATTAAATGTTGGTAAAGTAATTTGACTTTTCCATTTTTTTCCTGCTCAGAATGAGACGATCAGATTATATGATTTCAAGCCTCTTTCAGCTTCAAACAGTCCATGATCCTATGTTTCTAAAGCTGTGGGTATCACGTAAAAATGATATTTTGAGTAAGATCATATAGGAAATAATTATTTGGGAATAACATTGCACAGAGTTAGTTGAAGGGTGTGTGTACTACATAAACAAGTATTTCTGTAGTGTATCTACTACCTGAAGCAACAGAGAGACAGGATAAGCAAGATGATGAAATAATACATACCACATCTTCTGGCATGCAGAAACTCTCTGTCAGTGAATGGTAGATGTTGCATGCACCTCTTCTAAATGCTTTTGGAAAGAACTATGACATATATATCAAAATGATCGTATCTACTTGGTCTCTTTGCTACAGAACTATTCTCCCCAGTTTGAGTCATATGACGTCAAGGCTGGAGTAGGAGGAGGAGGAATCACAGGCTATCCTGGGCCAGCTGTATGTACAAGAGTTTCTCAGCATTCTAGAGCATGATGTAGTTTCCAATTTGTTAATTCTTGAATGATTGTTTTCCTAGTAATATGGTATTATTACATATGCGTACAAAATAGCTTATTTTCCATTAAGGCTGGTAAAGCAAATGGTAGGATTATCATGATCTTTCTTATCCTAACTCATTTTTTCCTCACTGCCTCTCATCTCACACCTGTTCTGCCTCGCCTTCCTTCTTTATACAACAACGCATCCCAGGAGCCCACCTGCCTTAGTGCTTAGGTCTCACACCTATATATTCCCTAATTTTAACCAAAATTTGCTATTTTTCACTTCCATTTTTCCTCGTTCTAAATTGTTCAGAATCTTCTTTTTTTATGTGCTTTCATCAATTAAGTGCTACTTGCTAGATGACAATCCGAGTGATGAATGTCCAATATTACAAGCTGCCCCACCTCAAACCCTGAAATCAAATACAAATATTTCCAGAATTTATTGAGTCTTTAAGTTTTCCTATTACACATGATAGCTATTCACATTGTACCCAAAAGGTTTCCCTTAACGTAAATGACCTAGAGTTTTGATAGAAGAAAATAGAAAAAAAAAATCACTGAAACCTGGGCACCTGGGCATGACGCATGGTGTCCCACGTAAATGACCCTAATTGTAGACCAGGCTCTCGGGAGAAGCAATGTGGGAAAGATCATCACTTCACTGCCAGTAACAGGTACGTAAGTGTAAAGGAAACATGATGCTGGATTCTCAGGGATTATGGAAGGTTTCCAACCAGATCATTAGACACCATATTTGTGACTTCCAAAACTAGAGAGGACAAAATTTAGCTGGTAGATCCAAATGACCAGTTAAAGAATGACCCTTAAAATTGATGTAAATTGTAAAAAGAGAATTTTACAAATCTCTAAAGTTTTGGGGGATGTGATTTTTTTTTTCTTTTAAAGCCGGAAGGAAAATTATATTAACAATGTAAATATCTGGTCTTATGCAACTAGATTCAAATTATGAATCTTATTTTTCAATCCTATATACAGTTTTTACTAAAAAAAACAAAAACTAAAAAAACAAAACAAAACAAAAAACCCACTACTTAATATTCCAGAAAAGAGGTTACGAGAGAACATTTAATTACAAACTGTTGCTTTATAAATTTGTTATCAGTATTTAGAAACCGCATGCTATAAAATGGAAGATTTTCTAGTGTAAGCTGTATTTCTGAGCAATGATAAATCAGTTGGTTCTAATTGTAATTTATCATCGTCCCATGTATGCTGATTTTCAAAAGCACATCTAAATCTTCATGTTAACATAACTCAGTGACATAATTAAGAATTTCTGGGTTGATTTACATCATTGTTTTTAGAAACTGGGATTAACAGTATGTAGATATTTTTCCACAGGAGTCTGGCTGGCAGGCAAAAAAAATGCTTCTTCACCAGGACAAGTATCATTCTAATTGCAGGGACTTCCACAGCATTTTGCATGGATTTTTCCAGATTTTAAACCCCTTTTTATGGAGGGTTCAGGCTAACATTTTATAGCATTTACTAATAATTTGTATTGATTCTGTGGGAATTCCATTTAGAGTGATGTTTTTGTAGTGAGATCTTTATTGTATATCTAATAAAATTAATCATATCCATGAATAGTTACTACATAACGAGGCATGCTGTTCTTATTTTTTTTTTTTAATGTCAGTATCATTTCTGAACAGAGGCATCTCTTTGATGCCTGAAAAAAGTGTATTTCAGATAAATTTATTTGGTATTTATCCTTTACATTTACATTCCAGGGTCCCCCTGGCCCTCCTGGTCCCCCTGGTACATCTGGTCATCCTGGCTCCCCGGTAAGTGTAGCCATTAGTGGTGCTTTCTTTTTCATGAATTTTATATAAATCGAGTTTACATAGATCTTGCTGTAATTTAGCCATTCCAACATGCATAATCCCAATTAAGGAGAGAAATCACACCCAGGAAACTATCATTCCTTCAAAGATGGAATTTCATGCCTAATTCCTTTCCACAGACAACTATTCATAATGAAAACCTTGGTAAAATTAAACCATAGGCTTAATTTGCATGTGATACGGCTTCAAGTTCAAAACAATTCATTTTCAATGGAATAACGTGGATATAATGGAATAAATTTGCTTTCTTCTGATCTGAAAAATTTTGGCTTCTGTGTTTATAAATTGGAATAAGATTTACTATTGCATTCACAAATCCTGATTTCATACTGTCTTCAAGAGGTAAATGCTTAATGTGAATATTACATTACTTTTAAAATATTTGCACATTATTCTACTCACTAGGGTTCTCCAGGATACCAAGGTCCCCCCGGTGAACCTGGGCAAGCTGGTCCATCAGTAAGTAACAATTACATCTGTATTTAATAAATTGACAATTCTATGTAGAAGTCACTTTTATTTTCTAAAATATCATCATAGGTCCTATAATGTATAGATTGTTTATGCTCAAAATTAAAATAATAAATAATATTTCCTATGATAGTTGAACTGGTTTCAAAGATCTTTTGGACTCTGTAGTGGTTTAGATTTCCTAGAGACACTTGCTATTGAATCTAGGAATTCCTGGCCTAATTAGCCACCATCATAGTTCACCTCCTAGTGTGGATACAAATCTTCTTTCTCTTAAATATAGATTTAATTTTCCTGTAATCACTCAGTTCACCTGCATATCTGCTTTTCTGACATACAATTTTTAAAACTTAATTTAGTAGAAATAAGTATAATCTAACAGAGTCCTCCAAAAAAAAAAAAAAAACCATGCTGTATAAACAAGCAAGTGAGGTGAAGTTAGTTCAATTTAATATTTCAAACTATTTGGAAATCCCTGTATATTAAAAAATTCAATATCTCACAAAATGTGAAAGTGCCTATGGGTTTATAAGTGCATATGATATAAAATATAGATACATGATATTTTTAATTCCTATTAAAAATAAGTTCATTAAACAGTGAAAACTGGATATAATACAGGCATAATATTAACTCCATATGTCATTTTCATCATGAAAAATATTAAGAGTATTTTCTTTTTTTTTTTTTTTTAAGATTTTATTTATTTATTTGAAAGAGAGAGAATGAGAGAGAGAGAGAGAGCACATGAGAAGGGGGAGGGTCAGAGGGAGAAGCAGGCTCCCCGCCGAGCAGGGAGCCCGATGCAGAACTCCATCCCGGGACTCCAGGATCATGACCTGAGCTGAAGGCAGTCGCTTAACCAACTAAGCCACCCAGGCGCCCCAAGAGTATTTTCTAAAAGGAGATTCCTTTCAGGAAAACACGTACTATGTAACAATAAGTTGTTGTGAAAGAAAAACCTATAGATACATTTGTTTTTTATTTTCTTATTTTCAGGGCCCTCCAGGACCCCCTGGTGCTATAGGTCCATCTGGTCCTGCTGGAAAAGATGTAAGTCTTTAAAGATTGAATGGAGATATGGCAAAATCCAAGTTGGAATATACTGTATGCTAGGCTCATGAGAAAACCTTACCAAAAAAATCATTGCTATCCTAATGACATTTTAGCTCATATTAATTTTTGAATGTATAGTGTTTGTATAACTGTAAATACCATAATTTGAATTCCAAACTAATGGAACCCCTAAATGTGCTTCTTCACTGTCAAGAAGGTACACCCACTGAATAGATCATTTAACTGGAGGAGAGAAAAGTAGCTTCTTTCTTCTTCTTGTAATGAAGAAATTGATATCAATACTTCATGAACTTGAAAACTTAAAAACACCTTTAATATTGTGTCCTTCTTCCTTTCCCATTTGATTTCCAATGGCAAATTCTTCTCAATGGATTGAGAGAGCCTTATAATAGTTCAGTGAAGAGTGATGCGTGTGATGTTCATAAGTTCATATTGAGATGGGAGAAGTCCTCTCCATTCCTTCTACTAGGAAAGCTGTTCTAACAACTAAATGTTTAGCCTAACCATTTTCATGAGTCCTTGATGAGAAAATGCAAAGTCATTGGTTTGCTAACTAGGCACAATGTGCTTTCTCTTCCACAATCACCTACGTATTTTTTTTATTTCTCCACCTAGGGAGAATCAGGAAGACCCGGACGACCTGGAGAGCGAGGGTTGCCTGGACCTCCAGTAAGTCTTTGGCATCCAGTGAATTACATGGAGTAGTCACGATGATCTTAGCTTGAAAATTATTCTATAATTAGATTGAATTAAACTTAAAAATGGAAGGCATTTTACAACTGGACTGTGATTCTATTTGAAAATTCATTAATATCTGTTCTATTCCTTATTTTTAGGGTATAAAAGGTCCAGCTGGTATGCCTGGATTCCCTGGTATGAAAGGACATAGAGTAAGTAGAGTTTCTAGATTAACAAAAAGCTATTTCATTTAACCATGTTTACTTGCCTAACCAATTTTATTGGGCAATTTGAGTATGTGCCAAAAATGGTTGATTTGATTTTTTAACAGTCAGTTGACTTTGTTGACCAAACCAACTAGTAATTTTACAGGTAGTAATTAGACTGATTTTAAATATGTGAAAAGGCTTGGGAAAAAATTATTTAATTTTCTTATCATCATTGCCAGAAAAAAATGAAAATGTATTATTGAGAGCCATGCATTATTCATTGGCTTAGTCAATGTGATTTACAATTCAATCAAGCAAATTAGTCTATGCAAATCATTAGGTAGATTCCACCAACTGACCCCCAAATTTATCAATTTAATAGAAATAAAATCTGTGAAGCTGATATTTGCTATCACTAAGGCAACTTCCTAATTGAACTAGATTGTACTTGTTAATTCAGATTTTTTACTATAAAATCAATGTCAAATATCTTCAATCCATTTAAAAGAGTTTTAAATTATTCACATCAGTGAATGTGGTAAAAACTAGTTATGAAAAATACAATGTAAAGTTTTCAACCATTCTGGATTGTTAACAGATCTTTAATATTTTTATTACTTTTATACGTTTCCTAGGGCTTTGATGGACGAAATGGAGAAAAGGGTGATACAGGTGCTCCTGGATTAAAGGTAAATCAAAACAAAAATCATATTTTTGTAAATAAATTCCTTTAAATGTTATAGCTATATTTAAGATTTATACTTTGGGGTTTAACCTTTTCTGAAATTTACCTGAATTTTGCATTCCAGGAGCTAAATAACAGTGACTAATTCAGATGTTCTATTGGGGCTTCCATGAAAGCTGATAGCTTGACTATCTAGATTAGAAATGATTGTGCATCTCTGAGTAACTCACTGATTACTCCTGTTTCATCCTCAAGTTTTTAAAATGCAAAAATTGAGAATTATGGTAAATAAAATGCTACCAAAAATTTGATATTGCCAAAAAATATCTTTTTCTTAGGTTCTATAATATTCTTCATAATGTGCTGCATTTAAAAAACTTTACATTCCTCTCTCTGTTCTACAAAATGGTAACATATTTTACATGTTTCTAGGGTGAAAATGGCCTCCCAGGTGAAAATGGAGCCCCTGGACCCATGGTAATTATATTTCTTATGTAATTTTCAGTTTTAGTTTATTAACCTCCATCTAACCCAAAACTTGCCTTGCTCCTTCCCCAACTGTTCTTACACATGGCAAGGTTAAGGTAAGACCATTCTTTCAACTGTGTTCTGTAGGGTCCCAGAGGAGCTCCTGGTGAGAGAGGACGGCCAGGACTGCCAGGAGCTGCGGTGAGTTTTGCTACCAACACTGCACAGAATCCCAGATAAGGGTCTCATCCAGGTTTGCAGGCTGTGGCAATCGCCAGGAAAATCTTTCCCATGAAATAGCATTTAACGATGCCTCCATAAAACTGTAGCTATAACTGTAGGGAAACAAATAAGGGTTTTATAGTTATTATCTCCTTTGAAAATTTTTTTGAGGGTTAACTTTGCCTATGTTATTAGAACAATTAATTCACATTTAGTTCTGTTAAACACAGAACCCAGTTCTTCTATATCAGATCATTGCTGTATACATCAGAATTTTAACAATTTGACTCTAAAAATATATATTTAGCAGATTTTAATACACTGGAGGAAAAGTCAACTCAATGGAGTCAGAATTTTAGTAAGGGGGCGCCTGGGTGGCTCAGCAGGTTAAGCTTCTGCCTTTGGCTCAGGTCATGATCCCGGAGTCCTGGGATTGAGTCACTCTCTTTCTCTCTCTTGCTCTCAAATAAATAAATAAAATCTTAAAAAAAAATCATTTTAGTCATTACTCGTGACTGGCTTTTCAGAATTAAGAAGATATTTGAGACAAACTTCTCTTTTTAGGGGGCTCGAGGTAATGATGGTGCTCGCGGAAGTGATGGACAACCAGTAAGTAACTTTTTATCTAACCCTGAGTTGCTTCAGTGTAATGAGAGATTATGTGGTATGGAATGTTGGAATAATATGGAATATAGGCCTAAAACTCAACATTGTCCATAAACATTTCACTCAAACTGACACCAGGTCCATAGACTAAATCTAGACACGATCTAGAAACACTAAACCCATAAGTGAAATTCTGATACTCCTCATTATACTTGGCCAATTACTAACATCTGTATAGTGTTCACTGTGTCAGTTAATAACCAGTACTGGACATGGCAATTAAAAGCGCTCTGAAAAATAGATAATAATATTACCTCCATTTTATAAACAAGAGTACAAGAGTTCGGGCTAAGTAAATTGCACAAATCACAGAATTTGTGGTGGAAGGCAGGGGATCCTACTTTTCTAACTTTAGATTTTACTTTCTTGTATTTTGCCACATTGTTTCTCTACATAATATTCACCCATGGATGATAAGTACTATTTTATCTGCATAATTGTCTTCTGTATTGTTTATGTGCTAACTTATTATTTACTAGTTAGTGTTATGTTAGCTTCTGTTTACTTGATTAAGAGCTCTTGAAATTGTCTTTAATTTTTTTCAGGGTCCTCCTGGTCCCCCTGGAACTGCAGGATTCCCTGGTTCTCCTGGTGCTAAGGTAAACATGCATTTTTATAGAAGAATATAAAATAGATCTTGGAACAACAGAAAATCTTTGGATTGTTTCTTCAAAATAATATATATATTTTACCCATCAAGTAGATATCTTTTTACCTATTCAGATCTTTAAAGCCCTATTTTTAATTCCCTGGCATTCAACTATTCTGATATCTCTTCGTCTTTTCCTAGTCTCTTTCTGAAAATCAGATCACATAATCACACACATAGTTAGTATTTTTCTGTGCCTACGTGATTCATGATTCTTTGCTTATGATAGAGCATATCATCATACTATTCCTGCATTTGGGAGATGGGCTTAAACTGGCTTAGTGATTACAAATGGCGAAAGACACTGACTACTTAGGGTTTTCCACCTTAGGGTGAAGTTGGACCTGCTGGATCTCCTGGTTCAAGCGGCTCCCCCGGACAAAGAGGAGAACCTGGACCTCAGGGCCATGCTGGTGCTCCAGGTCCTCCTGTAAGTAACAAATATGGCCATTGAGGAGTGTTGCTACACTTCTTTCATGAAAGCATATGTTTTAATGTTGCTATCAACTGAAATATTTTTTGAAAAAAAAATTGTTGCTTGATGCTCTGAAATGACTCTACTGTGATAAATACTGATTTGGTTAGTACTAAAATTCATGGGTCTTGAGGTTTACCCTCTTCAAAATTTATGAATTTTATGTTTATTTGACAAAGTGGAGGATGGATAGTTATCTGATACTTCAAAGAATGTGTTCCAACTGATCACTGATCACAAAAATTCAGAGAAGAAACAGGATTAAACACCTTTTCTATTTATTCCTTAATCATTTAGACCAAGTGCATATTATCTTTAATTTATTCAGATAATGATAATTCTTTTGCCTACATTTTATGTGTTATGCTGTAGTTGGAGGAATCACCGAATCTCTACAAAGCCCAACACCCATCAATAAATTTACTTTGCAAATGTATATTCACTAGTTACATTATTTTTACTAGGCTCTTTTCCCCTTCTAGGGCCCTCCTGGGAGCAATGGTAGTCCTGGTGGGAAAGGTGAAATGGTAAGTTGCCCTCACGCCCATGCTCATTTCATCCACACCCATTATTGGATTCCTTTGCATTTTGCATGACAACCCATTTGTGATGTCTAAGTTAGCTCTTCAGAAAAGAGAGTTCAAGTTTAACTAATGTTAGTGTTCTTGGGCTATTTTTAGGGTCCTGCTGGCATTCCTGGAGCTCCTGGACTGATAGGAGCCCGGGGTCCTCCTGGACCAGCTGGTACCAATGGTGCTCCTGGACAGCGAGGTGGTGCAGTAAGTTGCATATTTTTTCCCTAGTTGCCTGAAAGGTGTGGCTCAAGTCCCACAACAGAAATATAAACAGCAAACTTTTTGCACTTGTTTATTTGATTTTATGTTGGTTTCCCTCTGGTTTTATCACTGGATCAGCAGTTGCCACTGCTGATTTTCTTAGTCTGTACTCCCTGTTTTTAAACCAAGATTTTGTTTCATTTAGGGTGAACCTGGTAAAAATGGTGCCAAAGGAGAGCCAGGGCCACGCGGTGAACGTGTAAGTGTTACCCCAACAGAATGGGTTATTCTTTATTTCCGCTAAAATTTTGCAACCAAATGTATCCCTTTATTGGCATCCTTTTTAGGGGGAAGCTGGTTCTCCAGGTATTCCAGGACCTAAAGGTGAAGATGGCAAAGATGGTTCACCTGGAGAACCTGGTGCAAACGGACTTCCAGGAGCTGCAGGAGAAAGGGTACGTTTCCCATAGGCATCTCCAAGGAGAAGAGTTATCACTTTCATCCACATAGAACTTGACCTTCAGGGTGAGGAAACCATGCTTTTTCTTAAGCTGAGTACTCAATCCCAAATGTGTTTTGGGGGCATTGTATAACATGAGAACATCTCTATTGTTACTCAGAAATTATGAAAAAGTTTTCATGCTTTGGGCTGAAACATTTGCCTTTTACTATTTCCAGGGTGTGCCTGGATTCCGAGGGCCTGCTGGAGCCAACGGCCTTCCAGGAGAAAAGGTAAATAACTTTAATTTCTATTTTTATAAATGCTGGTACTACAAATAGTTATGTTCTTCCACACAGTTTCCCATTAACTAAAACCTAAATATCTGAAGGAAATATATTGGAGTTTAAAAATAATTATAATTCCCAGTACACAACAATGATTCTAGCCCCTGCTCAGTCCTTCTAGCTTTGTAACTAAAGCAAGTCATTTAACTTCTATGAAAATTCATTAACTTATGTGTCAATAAAGAATTATTTATTTCAGCATCATTGCAAGAATAAAGTCAATTAAAGTGCCTGAAAGTTCTTTGAAAACTCTAAAATACTATCCAAATATGATTTTATATCATCAGCGATATTTGACTTTATATGCATCGAAGTATATCGTGATACCCACTGAATATTGCTGACATGTGATGTTCATCAAAGTTGCCTCAAACTACTCCCAATATGATAATCCGAGCTAATAGATAACAGTGATTTTATGGCATGTCAGCAGCATACCAACTCTCTTTAAGAGACAAAAGAAAGCTTTCTAACTGTAACCTAAAGGTGGTCAATGTCTAGGTCAATGAAGGTTCTTCTACCTATTTGTTGATTTATTTCACCTTGTAGGGTCCCTCTGGGGAGCGTGGTGGTCCCGGCCCCGCAGGGCCCAGAGGAGCTCCCGGAGAACCTGGCCGAGATGGTGTCCCTGGAGGTCCAGGAATGAGGGTACCGAGAAACGCTTGCCTGACACTGCCCTTTAGTAAGAAGAAGAGCAAATAAAAGAGGATCAAAGACAGCTCAAAGCAGACTATAATTTTACAGCCTCAAAACAAAGCAAAATACTCTTAAGATAACTTAAGATCAGAATTGATTGAAGAAAAACAGAATACTTGACTGAGACATAGACAGGAAAATGTGTGCAAATAAAAGGCTACCTATGAAATCTCAAAATTTTACAGATACATATATATATTTAATTATCATTTTAAATCACCTGACTGACTGACCTTTTCAATTTAGGGTATGCCCGGAAGCCCAGGAGGGCCAGGCAGCGATGGAAAACCAGGGCCTCCCGTATGTACATTTTTAACATCTCATTTTATAGCCCAGTGAATAATGGAATGCATAGTTTGGCCTAACATTGATGCATATTATAGAGCCTTGATATATATATATACACACACACACACTCATACACACATATATACATATATATTGCATATTTTGATGAGATCTTTATCAAACCCTTATTAATGTAATTTTTTTTCTCATTAGGGAAGTCAAGGAGAAAGTGGTCGACCAGGTCCTCCAGGCCCATCTGGTCCCCGAGGTCAGCCTGGTGTCATGGGTTTCCCTGGTCCTAAAGGAAATGATGTGAGTTCCTTCCTTTATTTCTTCAATAAATATTTGACAGAAGGCTTTTCTTTTCCATATGGGAGTTCAGAGATGGCCAAAATTTGATCTCTATTTCAAAGCACAGTAGAATATATGAAAATCAAAATACCATGTGAGACAGGGAGTATTTGTTGTTGTTGTTTGGGTTTTTTGGGCTTTTGTTTTTTTGGGGGGGGAGTTCTGGGGAAAGAGTGGCAAACTTTATGAAAAACTAGTTCTAGAAAGTAGTTTTGGGTTGTGGATGCATGTATGTGTGTGTGGAAGAGGCAGATCAAAACTATCAGGGAATAAGACACTGAATGATTTCCTTTTGAGAATTAGTAAATACTGGCTACTTCTTTAGGGTGCACCTGGCAAGAATGGAGAACGAGGTGGCCCTGGAGGTCCTGGCCCTCAGGTACACAGTTTTCATTAACTTATTTCCAGCTTTCTATAGATGCATTCATTTCTGGCCTATGGCTTCTATTATCTCCGTTATCTCTGTTTCCCTAACTGCTTTTGTTTTTTTTAGGGTCCTGCTGGAAAGAATGGTGAAACTGGACCTCAGGGTCCCCCAGGACCTACTGTAAGTTTGCTCACATAACTTGGAGATGGAAGTCAGCGGGAGTGGGGCAGAGGAAAGACTTTGGGAATCGTAGTTATGTCATCATAGTTCACCAAAGCGGTTTTGAAGCTTGGTTACTTAGCTAGCTAAGTGCTGACTAGCTAGAAGTAAAGATTACATTGTCCATGTCTCCACTGCATCAGTTCTGTAGGCCAAACTCTGCCCTCCTTCACACCATTAAGTTTTCAACTAAGCAATGAGCCTGTTGAAATGAAAACTGTGTGGACTAAATATGAAAGGCTATTTTATAACAGAACATCTCATTATATTTTTCTACATTAGGGGCCAG
Source organism: Mirounga leonina (assembly GCF_011800145.1). Classification (NCBI taxonomy): domain Eukaryota; kingdom Metazoa; phylum Chordata; class Mammalia; order Carnivora; family Phocidae; genus Mirounga; species Mirounga leonina. The sequence goes on along the minus strand of NW_023270377.1, from coordinate 44,387,647 downwards.
GTGGTGACAAAGGAGATCCAGGACCCCCTGGTCCACAAGGATTGCAAGTAAGAACTTCTTATTTAAATATCACTGGGTTTCTGCTTCTACTAGACAATTCAGTCTTACCCTTGAGAGTTGTATTTGTTGAGCTAATTGAGTTCAATTTTTTTGTGACACTACTAAATTATAATTAATCTTAAGCTTAGAATTTGTGGGTCTGTCTTCCACCTTGAAATAAAATGACAGGCAATGCCAATAGACATTTCTATTCCAGGGGTGCCTGGGTGGCTCAGTTGGTTAAGCGACTGCCTTCAGCTCAGGTCATGATCCCAGGGTCCTGGGATCGAGTCCCACATCGGGCTCCCGGCTCAGCGGGGAGCCTGCTTCTCCCTCTAACCCTCTCCTCTCTCATGCTGTTTCTCTCTCGCTTGCTCTCTATTAAATAAATAAAAATAAAATCTTTAAAAAAAAAAACAACAGACATTTCTATTCCAGAATGAGTGCATTAGTCATTTTTTAAATTAAGCATGCAAAATTTGTTATGCTTATACGTCTTTTTATTATAATATAAATCCACATAGCTAAATCCATTTTACCGTATTCATCGATTTATTTTTATATACAGCAACAGGAAAACTAGAGGAAGAAAAGCATTAAGTTTGGAAGATATGATTGTCACATCTCTGTCACTGGATTTTGAGAGCCACAAATTTTCTAGCCTTAAAAGGACTGCTAGGACCAGTGTGAATACCTTGCAGAAACATACATGTGAGAAGCTTTTCTGTAAGCAGTGTTTGAAGTGATTACACAATACAAATATGACTTTTTGTAGGGTTTGCCTGGAACCAGTGGACCTCCAGGAGAAAATGGAAAACCTGGTGAACCAGTAAGTTGCATGCCCTTTTTTTAAAAAAACTCAGAAACCAAAAGAATCAATCGTAATCATTTATCGGTTATTAACTTTTGCATTTTCTCATGCATGGTTTCTGAGTTTTAGCACTTAGTTTTTAAATATTCAATAACGAAACAGAGAAAAATTATTCAATCATAGGTATTACATAGAAAGTTTCAATTTTACCATAAAATAAAGAGTACATAGCTCGAGATTTAACAAATTGTACAAAATGCAAAGAAGTCAAATGTGTTATTTTGCTTATATTCCCATAACATGCATTCTGATAGAGGCCTAATCATATAATGCCAATCTTCTAGGGTCCAAAGGGTGAATCTGGTTCACCTGGAACTCCAGGAGGCAAGGTAAATATTTCCGTTTATTTTCTAATTTCAACATCTTATAGAGCAATTGACTAGTGATTCAGTTTTAGTATATCAAACCAAAATTGTCTTTTAGAAGCACAACATTGCAACTATTTGGTGAATACACTTAAGGTAACCCAAGACATTTTAGTAGATAAGATGTGCTTCATCTGGAAGATCACATCTTCTGACATGCAACAATACTACAGAAACAACTATGGGCCTGAGATTGCAAAAGACAAATCTTTCCAGGGCATTGATTCTGCATAGGAAAACTGTGTTGGTAGAAAAACTAAAAAAAAAAAAAGCCCTCGTGAATAAAATAATAACAACAGTGTCAGAGGCAGCTCATCAGACCAGGTATCAGAGTTTCCTCCTTTACACTGACTCTTTTTCAGTTTCCATCTCACTCCGTTGATCAAATGTCTTTTATAACTACCATTTCCAAATTGTTCAAAAATATAAGTTCCCCCATTGACCTGCATCAAAATGAATACAATTTAGCGTGGTTTTGTTTTGTTTTTAGCCTTGGGTTGGCTAACAGGGCTATTCCATATTCCTACCCCCAGGGTGATTCGGGAGCCCCAGGCGAACGAGGACCTCCCGGAGCCGTGGGGCCCATGGGACCGAGAGGTGGAGCCGGCCCCCCTGGTCCCGAAGGAGGAAAGGTAACTCCGCACGGTTCAGGTCACCTAGATTTTACAAAATGCACTCCATTTCCTTCTGGAGGTTTACTATTTGTCCTTTAACTTCAGGGTGCTGCTGGACCCCCTGGGCCAGCTGGGTCTGCTGGGACTCCTGGTCTGCAAGGGATGCCTGGGGAAAGAGGAGGTCCTGGAGGCCTCGGGCCAAAGGGTGACAAGGTACCAACTGCTGTGCTGTTCATTCTAGCATAAAACCAACTTCATAGGTTAAAGGCAAGAAGCGCTGATGCAGGGGCCTCTGGGTGGCTTAGCGGCTAAACGTCTGTCTTCGGCTCAGGTCATGGTCCCAGGGTCCCGGGATCGAGCCCCGCATGGGGCTCCCCACTCCGCGGGAAGCCTGCTTCTTCCTCTCCCACTCCCCCTGCTTGTGCTGCCCTCTCTCGCTGTGTCTCTCTCTGTCAAATAAATAAAAAACAAAAAAACGTGCTGCTTAATGTTACCATTTTACAGGAAGTGAAATTTGAGATGTATTGCTAGAGGAACTATTAGTGAGAACATCTACTACCTACCCATCACAGCACATCTTGAGGGTTGCTCTTCTTCTTGGCAGTCTCACTGAGGATGCTTCTAATCTGATGACTCTGGCTTTTGTTTGACAGGGCGAACCAGGCAGCGCAGGGGCGGATGGTGCTCCAGGGAAAGACGGGCCGCGGGTGAGTACTCCCACTGGGGAAAAACAGGACTTACCTCTCTGTGAGGTGGAAGAGTTCCTCATCTCAACTTCTATTGTTCTAAAAACTCATCATGATTACTTAGACCATGTTTTGCCATTTTCTGACCATTAAGAAGACACAAATGACTTGTTAAAATTCCTGCTTTATATCTATCGTTACCTGATGGTTCAACAGTGATGTGAGCATAGAAAAAACGCTCAAAAAAAAAGAAAAAAAAAAAGAAAAAGAAAAAACCCTCAAAAGTATGATAAAGGTTACAAACTAAAGTCATAATGAGTCACTAAAATCCAAGATAATCAATGCTATGTTTATATACTCTATTTGATTAATAGGAAAGAGGATGCTTTTTATCTCTAAAATTAAAAATGCATTTCTATTTTCTTTAGGGTCCTACTGGTCCCATTGGTCCCCCTGGCCCAGCTGGTCAGCCTGGAGATAAGGTAACACTTAATACTACTTAGAAACAACAAGAAAATATCCCTAGTTTTTTGGATGCAGGGCAATATTTTTTTCCTCTTTTTTCAGGGTGAAGGTGGTGCCCCTGGACTTCCGGGTATAGCTGGTCCTCGTGGTGGCCCTGTAAGTGTTAAAGTCATCTTCAGTGTGCTTTTTAACCCCACCTGGGCAGCGGCTATCCCTGCTTCCTTGTTTAGCAATTCTGCCCCCCAGGCCCCAAGTCTCAATGGCAGGATGCCATTTTCAGGAATCCTATGACATGCAAAGGAAGGTCAAAGTTCTTAAATCTAAAATTCACAAAAGACCCTTTTAAATCACGCCTTCTCCCCTAAATAATTCTGGAAAATATTTTTAAAAGGCACAAATAATATACATTTATAAATAATATTTCTTAAACCTGCAGGATCTTTGCCTGAGGCACCTTCTAGATCTAAAATTTTCTACCTTCAGGGTTTGCAACTCAGGACAGATACATAATAAATGGTCCTACTTAATTAATTGATTGATTTCTCAATTAACCCTTTTAGTATATTTTTAAATGCTTACATTTTTTAGAAGTCATATGATTGCATGTGTTAAACACTTCAAAATTCTTAGATTATTTTTCTTGTAAATAATATCACAATCAGAGGCAGAAAGAACCAAAGGTTCTGGTGTTGTCCGCTCCTGATTTTGTTGAGAAGTGGAAAAGTCTTCACAAGTTTCACCGTGTTGGTTAGCTTTGCATACTTCCTGCCAAAAGAAAGATAAGATGATGTAGAGGATGATATATCATTGTCCCTGTGGGAAGGTGTCTTCACCGTGACCAACCGTGACCAATGAGAATGTTTTTCACTTCAGGGTGAGAGAGGCGAACACGGGCCTCCAGGACCTGCTGGCTTCCCTGGTGCTCCTGTAAGTATGAATACACAGCCCAGAAGCACTCTCTTGCTGAAAAACAGACGTTTGAATTCGGATTCTAGTCAAGCCTCAGCTGCTCATTCCCTATAGGGTGACTTTACCCACCCCTCCCTTTTTTTTCTGTTTTTTTGTTTTGTTGTGTTTTGTGTTTTGTTTTTTACTTCACTCTTACTCTTTAAAAGATGGAGATAAAAACACTTGACTTGCCTTTATGCTTCATTAATGAGACTCACATGATACCCTAGATTTTAAAACACTCTGGAAATTTAAAAAGTTATTCCATTGTAAGATGATACTAATTAAAAGTTGCTCTAGGCTTTATCTTTCTCCAGTGAATTTACTGGTGCTCATTTTCAAAGAAAAATCCTTGGAGAGGCTTTCTCCCTTAGGACAAATAACATCCATTTTAACATTTTCTTGATAGTTTTCTTTTATCATGAAAGCATTTTGATTCACTTTGGTTTGGCCTGTCTTCAGAGAACCTCCTTTTCCAATTTTATTTCAACATCTTGCCACCTGAAGAATTCTATTTTCTGAAGAAAGAGTCTGATAGGCCAAGTGTATTGGGAAGGACGTCAGCTCACAGGTCATTGTCATTTCTGAATGTAGGGACAGAATGGTGAGCCTGGTGCTAAAGGAGAAAGAGGTGCTCCTGGTGAGAAAGGTGAAGGAGGGCCCCCTGGCATCGCAGGACCCCCTGGGGGTGCTGGGCCTGCTGTGAGTATTCTCTTTCATTCAGTTTTCAAATGGAAAGCACTTTGGTGTATCCATAGTCCAAGACTTCATACTGAGAGAGCCTGTCAAGGTGACAAGAGTATCATCTTCCTAGGAGTACAGTTCTGACTTTGAAGCTTGGCTCTAATAGTCTAGATATGACCCCAATCAAGTTGTTCTAACCACTTCCTACCCAGAGTTACTGTTTTGTTGATTTTTGTTTGTTTGTTCATTTGTAGGTCTGTTGTAGTTTTTCTCCCCCAGTTTTATTAAGATACAATTGACATATAACGTTGTACAAGTTTAAGGTGTACGACCTAACGATTCGAAATATGTATATGTTGCAAAATGATTATCACAATAAGTAGAATTCCTGTTTTTCAAAGGCTGAATGCTTCTTTCAAATATTGAGTGTGGTGGAATTCTGATGAACCATTTCTACCTCCATTCCATATAGGGTCCCCCTGGTCCCCAGGGCGTCAAAGGTGAACGCGGCAGTCCTGGTGGTCCTGTAAGTATTCACTCTCTTAACTAGTATTCTCTAAACTGTGATTCAAAAGCAGTAATTAATACCAATCTGTATAAAAACTGCCTTGAAATCACTAGATCCTGAGAGTATAAAAACTATAATCCCTTAATTATATGTTATATGTAAATTCTAAAAGGAAAAAAAAAAAACAAACCATAAATGATCCCAGGGTAGAATGCAGATCACATTTCTTATCCTTTATATTTGTTTTTAGTAGTTTATTATTCATTCTGCTTCACTTTTGAAATTCAAAAATATATTATCATTTCCCAGGGTTCTGCTGGCTTTCCTGGTGCTCGTGGTCTTCCTGGTCCTCCTGGTAATAATGTAAGTATTTTTTCTAAAAATATTTTTTCTTTATTCCATAAAGAACATTCATATATGCATAGGAGGAGAAACTTACCCATTGCTACTTTTCTCTGTGATTAAATCCCATCTAAAATGCAGGTAAAAGAGGGAAGAAATATTCACTTTTCAGTATAAAACACTCCAATTTCAAAAAATGTCTTTGTAGGGTAACCCAGGCCCCCCGGGCCCCAGCGGTGCTCCAGGCAAGGACGGGGCCACCGGTCCACCTGGTAATAATGGTGCTCCCGGCAACCCTGGAGTGTCTGGACCTAAAGGTGATGCTGGCCAACCTGGCGAGAAGGGATCCCCCGGCTCCCAGGGCCCCCCGGTGAGTGGCTATGGTGCCCTATGGGTTGACAATACTCTTTTATTTTGAATTATGAATTCCACAGAGGAAAACCTAATCACAGAGAGAAGAACTAAGGCTTTCTTATTTGTTCAACAGGGACTTCCAGGCCCACTGGGAAGTGCCGGGATTACCGGAGCCAGGGGTCTTGCGGGACCACCGGGCATCCCGGGTCCTAGGGGAAGCCCAGGCCCACAGGGTGTCAAGGTGAGTGTGGCCATCTTGCCCTGGACTCTGGTTTCCTCTGATAGCCTTCGGAGATCACTTAACCATAGCAAGCGTGTCATGAACAAATTTTCCTGTAAAAGATGCAAATTCTTGATATGTTCAGATTTTCAGGAAGCATGCATATTATCAAAAGGCTGCCGAACACAAAAACAATGCACATCATAGGGCAGCCTTGAACATAAACACTAAGAAATTGATAACACAGAAAATATCTTGCCACCTTAAGTACCTCCGTTAGGAGATGTGTGAGCATTCTTTACTTTGTTGACTGTCAGTTTCTAAGAGGGAAATAGTCAGTTTATAGACCTGTGAAAGCCTTTAATTAATACCAGTTTTCCATCAACTCAATTTGTTTCACACTTCTAATTTTCTTTCCCTAATATTACTGTAACATCCTAGCATCTTATACTTATTTGTCTTAAATATCCATTTACCAAAAGGGGTAATAAAATTCTGTATTATTAGGGCTCACATTTTGACACTTTGAGCACCTCTTTAAACAAAATGTCATATAATATTGTAATGAAATGAAGATATAACATTTAAGCATATTCAATTTATATGAACATATCTGGTAAATGTATATTTTTTAGATAGAGCCAGATGTCCAATATAAACTAATTCTGATGGTCGCCACAAACCTATAATTTCATGATGGTTAATCATTATTTTTTTCTCACAATGGCCATGTCTTATTTATATATCTCATATTAGAATGTATTCTAAATAATATAATCATTGTCATTACTTAGCTTTTTGGTATCCAGAGTCACTGGGAAAGTTGGAAAATACAAGAAACTTGCTCTTCCTCAAGGATAGGGATAGTTTTAGGAACAAATTCAATAGAATTTTTAATAAAACAAAGTTTTTCCTTGAAAAATAAGAACATGTCATAACATATTGATTGCTAAGATAAAATAAGTTAAAAAATAGTTTAAAAAAATTTTAAAGTTAAAAAAAGGTAAAATAAGTTAAAATAATATGTCTTTTATTTCTTTATACACAGGGTGAAAGTGGGAAACCAGGAGCTGCTGGTCACAATGGAGAACGTGGTCCTCCTGGACCCCAGGGTCTTCCTGGTCTGGCTGGTACAGCTGGTGAACCTGGAAGAGACGTAAGTACTAGTTCTTAGGAAATATCCAATTGTCCTGGTAGTGTTTGGTAATGTATTTAAGCAAGGGTCAAATTGTGCCTTAATGTCTAAGAGTGTAAATATTGTCACATGCCAAAGTTCTCCTTCTTTTTTTAATAAGATATCCCTTCTATTACAATTTAGAATAATCTTAAATGTTCATGTTCATTAATATTTACCCAATGAATGATCATTAATGGAGAAGAATATGAATGCTAGCTAAATAAAGACACAAGTTGGGGATGGGGAATGCCCCAATTTATAGCATTCCTCCTGCATGAAAATGTACTGCATGTTATTTGTGATTAAGTCTTTTCTTAAATTGTAGATTTCTATTATCAGCTTAAATTACTGTTTCTTAAGCTTTTATTTGTTATCTCTTTCCAAAGGATTTTTTTAGATATTTTTCTTTCCTAATCACTTCTCCCTCTCTCACCTGTGAAATTTTAGTGCCATAGGTATACTGTTTATCTATTTACGTATGACCCTTTGAAGGGCCACAGCTGTTGTAATATCTAAGATTTTTTTAGTCCTAAGAACCAATTTTTATCCGCTTTAGGATGCTATTGCTACCATTGAGAATACATGGCTTAGCTTGTATTTGAATGGTTCGAAAGAGTTTGATTTCTTTTCTCCTTGTTTTTTTAATCAGGGAAACCCAGGATCGGATGGTCTTCCAGGCCGAGATGGAGCTCCTGGTGGCAAGGTATAATGAACATAGATGCAGTGGGTTTGTGTACTTAAAGTAATAACTGCTGATCATATTTATGTTGGATCTGTGAATTTGTTCTCAGGGTGATCGTGGAGAAAATGGTTCCCCTGGTGCCCCCGGTGCTCCTGGTCATCCAGGCCCCCCTGGTCCCGTTGGTCCAGCTGGAAAGAGTGGTGACAGAGGAGAAACTGTGAGTTTTTCTTTGCTTACCTATTTTCCTCAGTAAAGGGATTAGTAGGTGGAAGATACGATGTCAGATCTGAGAACCAAATGATCTACTATCATTTCTTTTCGTTTTTATGCTACTCTTTCCTTAGGCAACTGGGGTAAAAAAGGTATCTGCTAAGTTTCTGGCAGTAGTTAATGAAGAATTCATTACTAAATTCAAAGCAGCATTAATCAGTCTGAGTGTATATTCACTGGGTAAATGCAAGGCTGAATTAGCAAGACTCTCTCAGCTTTCCTGTTTAGACCCCTTGGTAAAGATATAAACAGAGAAAGCACTTTGAAGGAGAAAATGGCACTAACTTTTAATAATCATGTGCATACTATTAGTCCATCACAGTGAAGTTAACTTCTAAATAAAACAAAGCTTTATCAATAAATAAACAATTCCCTGTGTGTCTGTTTTTATTTCAGGGCCCCGCTGGCCCTTCTGGTGCTCCAGGTCCTGCTGGTTCCCGAGGTCCTCCTGTGAGTTGTTTTTTAACTCATTCTAGAGTCTAAGAAATGTTCTACTTTCTGGCATGTTCAGGAAAAGGGGATGACAACATACACAACTATGGAACAGAATTTTAACTTTCTTTTGATGATACAGAAGGCAATTCAGGATCTAAAATTCCTTGGGGCCAAGGACCTTTGTAGCAACTACTGGGGTTTCGTGCAATTATCAGTCCAAAATCAAAACTACAAGAACAATCTTCAGTGTTGCATGTATGCAGTGTCCGTGGGATTTCTAGCTAATAGAATGTCATGGACTGGATTTAATTGCTATCAATTTTATTTTGTTTTACCAATATGTATGTGTGTTTATGACCTTAATTTGAAATGTGTCTGTAAAGGGTCCCCAAGGTCCACGTGGTGACAAAGGTGAAACAGGTGAACGTGGTTCTAGTGGCATCAAAGGACATCGAGGATTCCCTGGTAATCCAGGTGCCCCAGGTTCTCCAGTAAGTGCATCCGCTTTGTTAGAAAACCCCCTTCGGTGCATGTTAAGTGATGAGCTAGGCAACTCTGGGAGACCAAAAGTAGAAAAGTGCTCATCTTTAAAAGTTTATGTTAAAAGAGATGAGACATGGATTCGAGGGCTTGGTTGAAATAGTAGTTGGCATGAGGCAATGGGGAGATTAAAAAAAAGGCAATCATATTCCATCATGACCCCCATGTTTCTTGATTTGATCTTGAATGTACAGTTTCCCAAATCTTTGAGAAGTCTTCCTTCATATTTACCCTTCTTTTCCTCTCAGGGTCCTGCTGGTCACCAAGGTGCCGTTGGTAGCCCAGGACCTGCAGGCCCGCGAGTAAGTGGCATAGAAAGATACTGGAAGATCCATATTTTTCAGATATTCTAGCAGGAAGATATCCTAGCATTGTGATATCATGATCATTTTTTAGGGACCTGTTGGACCCAGTGGGCCCCCAGGCAAAGATGGCACGAGCGGACATCCGGGTCCCATTGGACCGCCAGGGCCTCGAGGGAACAGAGGTGAAAGAGGGTCTGAGGTAAGACTGCACTCACAAATATCCGGGTTTAATTTGCTACAGTCTTCAGGTTTCAGAAACGCTTTGTAAGATTTGGAAGCTAGATAGTGAGTTCAGTACAATAGAAGCACCCAACTTAACTTAGAAAATCAACAATGACTTTTAGAGATTCTCTACCCTTTCACCATCACACTATAACAACAAGAGAGAGAGAAAAAAAAAACCTTTTTTACTGTTTGATCAGAGAGCAGTCATTATCAGAATAAAGACAAAAGCCCAATTAACCAAATGAACTCTGCAGGCATTGATCTCACGCTGGAGATCGCACAATTATGACCATCGTAATGAATGGCAAGCACGTGGCACATCTTCTCAAACAGCTTCCATGATTCCTGTTTTGCTACCAATACCATCATTCCCAATACCTTCCTATCCCACATCTTTGGCATAAACGGAATAAAAACCATTATCCCCATGAGTTACAAATTTGATAATTGAACACAAATAGTAATCCGCCCAAAGACACAAAATTAATGACAAATCTGGGATCAGAGTCTAGGTTTCCTGATCAGATTCCCTCTGGCATGTCAGAGTTAGAAGTGTTTACATAATTTATTCAGAAGGAAACATGATAGAGTAAAATTTGTGCTCTCACTCCACTGATTTGTACCCAGGGGAACACAATAAATTTCATGGCAACAAATTTATTATCATTGGTTATCATTTGATCACAAAACAACTCAAGTAAACCTTTCTTAAAGTAATTATGTTGACATATTGGTTGTTTCTAATGCATTGTATTGACCCAGCAACATATTCTTTCAGCAAAGAGCAAGTACACCTCCATGATGCCTGTTCTTACCCATCCTAGGGCTCCCCAGGCCACCCAGGACAACCGGGCCCTCCTGGACCTCCTGGTGCTCCTGGTCCGTGCTGTGGTGGTGGGGCTGCTGCCATGGGTTCTATCGGAGGGGCTGAAAAAGCTGGTGGTTTTGCCCCATATTATGGAGATGAACCGATGGATTTCAAAATCAACACCGAGGAGATTATGACTTCACTCAAATCGGTCAACGGACAACTGGAAAGCCTCCTTAGTCCTGATGGGTCCCGTAAACACCCTGCTCGGAACTGCCGAGACCTGAAATTTTGCCATCCTGAACTCAAGAGCGGTATGTGGGGAGTCTTTCAGGCTCATGGCAACAAGATTACAGAGAAAGCTGCTTAGATGAGAACTGGGGGAAGAGAAAAGTTTCACTGTGAATAGAAAATATTTTATAGCAGAAATAGTACTTAAAGAATGTTGGTTGGATTGAAACTGCTGGATACTTTCAGAAAGTACACACTGCAGGTATCCTTAAGATGGAACATACATGATCCAAATATTCCAAATGTAGGAAAACTTCAAGATAGTCTTGTAGAAAGTTTGATATAAGTCATAGTTTGGGATGTTTCTGCATATCAGTCTAAAGTTGTTTGGGTGATAAAGCAACATAGATCACTGTGTTTTCAGGACAAAATTTATATAACTTGATACAGACATAATTTGCAACCTAACTTTTGCAATCTTTATTTAATGAGATTAATTTTTGCGATAAATCTAATTATTAGCTTTTTCATATTAAGAAACAGTTAAATGAAACATCCCAGACTTACATAAAATTAAATCAAATACCGTAATACTGTAAGATTTTACATATATTGGGTTAATTCTTTCTGAAAGGCAAAAATTATTTCAGGCTTTCAGATACCTTGACATGGAACATTGCCTTTGTTAGGAGTCATTTCTGAAAATTACTTAAGAAAGAGAACAACATCAGTCACAGGGACTTTGGGTTAAACTTGCTGGCATAAATCTAGATTAGACAGAAAGCTTACATTATTTAGCAAAGCCACATTAAACAGATAATCGTCTTAAAAAGAGGGAGAGATTTCAATCAATACAATACACCAATCAAAATGTCTTGGCTAAGTATATCATCATTGTTCCAAATCAAGAAGCTATATTTTACTTCATGCTTTCTAATTATTATACCTAACACTTTTTAATCTCCACAATTTCAATAAAAAGTTTCTGTATTATATTGTACTATAAAATACAAGTAAATTAACAAACAACATTATGAATGCTTTACCAGGTAAACAAACAAAATCATTCTGGCCGCAACTTCACTACTGGATTTTGTAACCAATTCCCATTATTCTCTTTTGTGACTATTCAGGAGAATATTGGGTTGATCCTAACCAAGGTTGCAAGTTGGATGCTATTAAAGTATTCTGCAATATGGAAACTGGGGAAACGTGCATAAATGCCAGTCCTTGGACTGTTCCACGTAAGAACTGGTGGACAGATTCTAGTGCTGAGAAGAAACATGTTTGGTTTGGAGAATCTATGGATGGTGGTTTTCAGGTAATAATGGATATACCGTTTTTTAACGAAGTCATTCCTACTTACCTAACTTTTTTGATTCCTCCCAGTTTTTCATCACAATGCTGAATTAGTTAATAAATAGGAGAACCCAAATGGCTTTATATATTCAGGTGACTATCTTTATAACTTTTATACCTTCTCTCCCAAAGCTAAGTTAGATTGAATTATTTGTTGTATGCAACCACCTTTCTTTCAATTCTTAACACCTTTTTTACTCTAGCATTATATGTTACACACGCAATAAGAACATATTCACATATAAAATATTCATACATAAAATATATGGATAACCTGCGTTATAATGACCATACTATACTACATGAATCCTTAGGACATATGGTTGCAACAAAGATGTTTGATCACCTGTGTTTTTCCCCATCACAGTTTAGCTATGGCAATCCTGAACTTCCTGAAGATGTCCTCGATGTCCAGCTGGCCTTCCTCCGACTTCTCTCCAGCCGGGCCTCCCAGAACATCACGTATCACTGCAAGAATAGCATTGCATACATGGATCATGCCAGTGGGAATGTAAAGAAAGCCTTGAGGCTGATGGGCTCAAATGAAGGTGAATTCAAGGCTGAAGGAAATAGCAAATTCACATACACAGTCCTGGAGGATGGTTGCACTGTAAGTAATAACATTTTTAAAGGCATGGACCATAATGATCTTAGCATTTCTAGTTTAATCATGCTATTTTGAAAAGAAAAAAAAATAATGAGAATGAACAAAAGTTAACATTTGGTGTGAGTTATGTAGGATTTACTGGTTCATTGCAGGGAATATTAAATACCACACACAAAAATATATATCTTCCCAACCTCCAGGCGAAACAAGTTGAAATGAAATCAGTAGAAATTTAAATTCATAATATAAACTTCTGGGTGGTTACTATACATTCTCCATAATAGCTATCATATGGACTCAATCTAAAATCTCTGCTTTCTCTTTAAAGGTTAGCTTTAAATCTTTTCTTTGTTATTATCATTTATAAGCAAAGGGAGAATTCACTTCTAATACTAGCAAATTCCATCATGAGAGACTTACTCACTTTTTAGTAAACCAACCATATATCTGGTAGCAGTGACCAGACAGAACCAGACCTCCTGAAAATGGGCTGGCTATTGGCAATCTCTACTGAATGTACCTTAAAGCTCCATAATGCTTTTGGTTAACAGTATGGTTTATTAGGGTGCCTGGGTGGCTCAATCGGTTAAGCGTCCAACTTTTGATTTCTGCTTAGGTCATGATCTCAGGGTTGTGAGATCAAGCCCCATGTGGGGCTCCGCACTGGGGTAGAGCCTGCTTGAGATTCTCTCTCCCTCTCACACGACCCCTGCCCCCTCATGTGCACATGCTTTCTCTCTCAATCTCTAAAAAAGCCCAATATGGTTTATTATCTGGGATGATTATAACTTTAAAATGGAGGCGGTCTCATATGCATGGAAGATAGTGTGGCAGTTTGGCAACACCCTTAGGGCACACTATGTTTTTAAACTTGGTCAGTCAGAGGAAGTGTCTAAGTAATTGTAATGTCATGATAGCTCACATTTTTTTCCTCTTTTTTACAGAAACACACTGGGGAATGGGGCAAAACAGTCTTCGAATATCGAACACGCAAGGCCGTGAGACTACCTATTGTAGATATTGCACCCTATGATATTGGTGGTCCTGATCAAGAATTTGGTGTGGACATTGGCCCTGTTTGCTTTTTATAAATCAAACTCTATCTGAAACCCCAGCAAAAAATTTCACACTCCATATGTGTTCCTCTCATTCTAACCTTGTCAACCAGTACAAGTGACCAACTCAATTCCAGTTATTTATTTCCAAAAGTTTTGGAAAAAGTATAATTTGGCAAAAAAGGATTTTTTTTTTTTGCTGTTACACCAAATACAGTTCAAATGCTTTTTGTTCTATTTTTTTTACCAATTCCAATTTCAAAATGTCTCAATGGTGCTATAATAAATAAACTTCAACACTCTTACAATAACACTGTGTTATATTCTTTGAATCCTATCCCATTTGCAGAGCAATGACTAGGCTTACCATTAAAAGATAATCTTTCTTTCTGAAATAGTCAACATGAAATTAGAAAAGACCTCCCTGTTTCAACTACCTCAACCTGGTCAGAAATACAGATGAATTCTAGAAGTCCCGGAAGATGAAAAAATTTATATAATTGAACAATAATTTCCTAAAATATTGGTAAAAAGTATAGTACAAGAATTTGAATAAACATTTTAAAATCTACAATTATTTTAATCTTGGATATCAACTGCTTTTAAAGGTGCTTTTCTCTTTTCTTGTCACTGCTGAAATTATCAAGATTACCGATATTTGGGAAGGCTTTAAAGACATATGTTATGGTGCTAATGTATTTTCACTTTAAAAACTCTAGGTCAGAATTGTTGCCTTATATTCAAAACATAAATGCACACCATCTGTACATGTCTCCTATCAAAAAAATTTATTGGTGTGTCACTTCGGGGAACTCTCTCCCTTGATCCTGTAAAAGTCAACAACAACAAAAAACAAATAATGGGGCTTCTTTTGTCACAGTAACACAGAGAATGTGTTGAAATTTAACTTTGTGAGCTTATATGTGGTTGTTGATCTTTTTTTTTTTTCCTACAGACACCCATAATAAAATATCATAATAAAACATTCCTGGTTTCTGTCACTTTTAATAAATACAAGAAATGTATGTGTACACTCTAGAACTCTGGTGATCTTCTTGAAAAAAACATATTGAATTCTAACTCTCTAGCTTAATAATGCAATGACCTCAAGAATATGAGATAATAAGCTATGTTCATTCAGAAGAGAGATAATGCTCAATGGGGAATCTTGAGGATTTTTAGATCATATTCAGTGAAAACTGAGGGCTTGCTCTTTGAGTCAATCCCTGGAAATAATAACATAGTAAATTCAGGGGCGCCTGGGTGGCTCAGTTGGTTAAGCAACTGCCTTCGGCTCAGGTCATGATCCTGGAGTCCCAGGATCGAGTCCCGCATCGGGCTCCCTGCTCGGCAGGGAGTCTGCTTCTCCTTCTGATCCTCCCCCCTCTCATGCTCTCTGTCTCCCATTCTCTCTCTCAGATAAATAAATAAAAAATCTTTAAAAAAAAAAAAAAACATAGTAAATTCAGTTGTCCCCAAAAGGGAAGGAATCAGGGAGGAAGATGCCAGTAATTTATTGGAAGTAAGGAGGGTCTGGCAAAACAATTAAGAATAATTCAAGTCGACGCTTTTCTACCGTTGCTACACACTGTCTCATTGCCCTCTTGGCCCTTTTCCACCTTCAAATTCTTATTCTTTTAGTTACTGTAAGTATGGTCTTGCACATCTGACTTTATAGTTTGAAGTTTGCTTACTCTATATGGTTTATAACAATAATACTACTTTCCAAAATAAAAATTCTATCAGCCAAATGTCACGTCAAGACGTCCACTTACCCTCCATGTTAGAGGAAACCAGTGTTAACAGCTTCTTGTGCATCTTTCCAGAAATATTATATATACACATACACACATACAGAGATATGGAGAGACAGAGATAGAGAGACAGAAAGAAAGCAAGCCAATTTGCATTATGCCTTAAAATTAAATTACTTGGAGTTTTAAATTTAGGCACCTTCAAAGCCAGAAGTATTTGGCCAAGTCTTCCTCACATTGCATCACACTGACAGTGGCTCTCCTGTCTCCCTCTTTCATTTTTTTTTTTAAGATTTTATTTATTTATTTGAGAGAGAGAGAATGAGAGACAGAGAGCATGAGAGGGAGGAGGGTCAGAGGGAGAAGCAGACTCCCTGCCGAGCAGGGAGCCCGATGCGGGACTCGATTCCGGGACTCCAGGATCATGACCTGAGCCGAAGGCAGTCGCTTAACCAACTGAGCCACCCAGGCGCCCCTCCCTCTTTCATTTATAAGGACCTTTATAATTACATTGGGTGCAACCGGACAATTTAGGATAATCTCCTCATCTCAAGGTCATTTGATGACCAACCTTAATTCTGTCTGCAACCTTATACCCAAAATAGCATCTAGTGTCCCATGTTATGATGATTTCACCAGGCTGCTTTTGGGGTATGATTTTGAATATGGCTCTGAAAGTGAGCCTTCTCTTCATATATGTTTATTTTATGAGCCTGGGTTCTATAGCTTTCTCTGAATTTCCCTGAAATTTAGACAAAACCTATAAATTACATTTCTACTTAAAACAGCCAATGTTCATTTAGGTGGTTTGTAACAAAGAACCCCAACTCGGCCAGCAACTGATAATAGCAGTAATGACAGTGAGCAGAAATTCAGGAAAATGGAAAAACTCTGGGATCAAATATTATACTGGTTAGGGGTAAACATAGGAAAATCCAATTTGCATTTAGAGATGAGAACTTGTCAGTCTGTGGAGATAGGGCTCACGTCTGTGGTTGCCTGGAATGATTTGCAATGTGAAGCTAAGGCTGAAGAGGGTGAGTGACCTCTGCTATGCAACAGGATATTTAAATTTCATGAGAAATTGCAGGACAGCATGCAGGTGTGTCTGCTTTATTGCTGATCCACAGGAAGAGAATGACAAGTTCAGATCCGTATCTTCTTGGCTCAACGTGCAGAAGGAAAGCTATGGCCTTTCCCTGACTGTGCTAAAATAAATATATTAACATGGAAAAACATATTTTAGAACTCATCTCTTTGCAAAGGTTTGAGATAACCAAAGAGCAAATATAAATCTTAACTTATTGCAGATCAGCAAACTTCAACATAAACCTAAATGGGTTTTCGAATTCTTTGTTTGATTGGTACATAACTAGGAAGTAATAGGACCCCAGAAATTTGCATGGGGTTTTTGAAAGAATTCTCTTCAAATATTCCTCTTTCACATTAAATTACTCTAGCCATTTAAAATAGGACCCTTTATTTCCTACCTGCTAATATTTCTGCCTTTCTTGAAATGCAAGATGCCTCCAAGAAAAGACTAATTCTCCTCATACTTCACTCCCACCACTGCTTATTGTCTCCAGATTTATAACTAGAGTCAGATCCCAGAATGCTTTGTGTAACAATTAAGAAGTCAATCTCAGAAGGAGGCTTACACATAAAAAGAATGAAAAAATTTCATTAAATAGTATTTTCTAAAATCTGGGCAATATGTGTGGAAGAATTGTGCAATTCAGGTTAGACAAAATTCACCAATATGTGAATGTTAATAGAAAATTCTAGAAAGGCTATATTATTAACATGGTTGGTTGACTGAACCAGGCCTCAGAGGCAGCGCAAATTAAATGAACAAATGATTTGAGACATTGCAAACATCCTGCCAGATGGAGAATTAAAGAAGAATTAAGATAGAAAAATTGGAATGGCTTATCCTATGTGAGACATAACTTACCTTCTAACTATATTCTTAGGATGGAACACCAAGGTCTTAAGAAATACATAGTGAGATGTTGCCAGACCTTTGAAAACTTCCTTGGAAGTGTGTCTTTAGTCTAGAGATGGAAGTAGAAAAAAACCAGCTGAAATAAGCTTCTTGGTTTCACTGGAGATGACAGGAGTGGACAGAAGCCAAAAAGCATCTCTAGATCACTAGAAACAAAGTGAGAATAACTATAAGAGACAACAGGGCTAGAGTGGTTTTTTTAAAAAAAGGCCTAACTCAGAAATATCATATCTTTGGTGGTGGCTAATTAAGAAAGGGTCTACTATTTGGGTCCTGCTAGATGGGCTGACTGTGACAGCTGTACTTAGTTTTTCATAAACAATAATGACAAACAATTCTAGTGCTGGTAGAAAGAGAGCTTGGTTGAACAATCATACAGGATATGACTCTCCCCCCAGTTTCCAGACTATGAGACAGTTCATAGATCCAGTACCCTGAATGAAGTTCAGAGCTTTGGAGGAAGTCTCCTACAATAACAACATAACTGATGAGCCAAGCATTATTATTAATATGACCAAGCATTTTCCTAGTCACCTTAAACTTATTAATGTACAATTCACTTCAATCCTATGAGGTACTATTATCTTCATTTCACCAAACAAACAAATTATGAAAGACTAGGTAAATTGCCAAAGGTCACCTAGCTAGTAAGAAGTTAAAATTTGGGGTTAAGATTTTAACCCAAACAATCTGAATTTAGAGCTGATACTTTAAGCCATGACAGCAAACAGTATAAAAGTTACCATGTTAAGGATACATCCTCTTGCCAGTCATTAGAGTGTCATTAGTCTCCCTAATATCTCCCCTGGACAATCTCAGCTATATCCAAAACTTCAGTCAGCACTTTCACTGAGGATAACTCACAAATTTACATCTGTATTTTGTAGAACAAATGAACCATGTTTTCAATGGCCTAACTGAGACCCCCACTAAAATGTCTAAATGTCTTTCATGAAGCAAGCAATATGGAGATCTTGAAGAAGATCATACCAGACAGAGGGAAGAGCAATTACAGAGGTATTGAGAGAGGGGTGTTCTTGGTGTGTTCAAGGAAGAACAAAGGGAGACTGATTGGAGCAGTTAGCATGTGGGAGAGTAGTATAAGAAAAGACCACCAAAAGAGACAGGGGGATAGATTGTATGGAGTCTTAGAGGAAGGGTGATCTTTGGTCTAGCTTTGCCTGGGAGAGCACTATTTATGGGTACTTTCTTGATGTCTCATGACATTCAGCATTTTAGGACTCTCTAAATATTCTGATTTTATGATATTAAATGGCCACCCGACTTTTATTTGGTCACTGTGAAGATCTTGGCCTTTGCTCTCAGTGAGATGAGAAGTCATTGAGCAAATGGACAGCATGATCTGGCTTAGAGTTTTAGAGTGTTGCTGTGGTTGCTCTTTTGAGATAATAGTGTAGCTTCCACCAGGATGGTAATAGTGGAAGTGATGAAAAGTAGTTGGGTTCTAGATAGATGTTGAATATAGAGGCAACAGGAATTGCTAATAATGTGGATGTGTGGTCTAAGAGAAAGGGAGATGTCAAGCATGAATCCAAAGCTTTCAGCCTGAGTAATTGGAAGAAAAGAGTTGGCAATATCTGAGATGGAGGAGACTGTCAAGGTTAAAGATTTTGAGGGGTTCAAGATTTCAGGCTGGGAAGGTTACATTGGGGATGCCTCGCAATCACCTAAGTAGACTTGCTGAGATGGTGGTTAGACAAATCTAGAGGTCAGAGGAGAGATCCAGGCTAGAGAAACACACTTACGAGTTTCCGCATAGGCATGGCTTCTACATCCATGGAAGCAGATGCAATCATCAAGTAAGTGAGTGTAGAAAGAAAGGAGAAAGGGAAGAAGGACTGAACTCTGGGGTAGTCCAATATTTATAAGTTGGAGAAATGAAGAGGAAACAGCAAAGAAGATGGAGATGTAATGAAAGGAAACCAGAAAAGTACAATGACCCGGACAGCAAGTAGGAAAAAAGTTTGTTGTCTCAACGTTAAATTCATAGCATATTACAAGGATAGGTAAGCTTAGAGTTGATGTATTCCAAGCCACTAATCACAGATTTTAAAAAGTGAGATCAAGTGAGGTTATATCAGTTTTCCAATGTCCTATAAACTACAGACAGTGACGTGATGCAATCCCCCAACTTATATTACCACTTTAAAGCCATATTATCACTTAATTATCTCTTACTTGTTAAAAGATTGAATACAACTCTCTTTACCTTCAATCTGGCATTTGACAACAATTATTTCACTTCCTTGTTTTTTTTTATTATTTATTTATTTATTTTTTAAGACTTTATTTATTTATTTGACAGAGAGAGACACAGCAAGAGAGGGAACACAAGCAGGGGGAGTGGGAGAGGAAGAAGCAGGTTTCCCACTGAGCAGGGAGCCCGATGTGGGGCTCGATCCCAGGACCCTGGGATCATGACCTGAGCTGAAGGCAGACGCTTAACGACTGAGCCACCCAGGTGCCCACACTTCCTTGTTTTAAATAAAATTTATTTTATAAGTCTTGAGAATGAAATTTATACAGACATTATAACATATTTGGAAAATGCAGACAAGTAAGAAGGAAAATTGATTAACCTTGTCCCATATCAGTGGACACTTCCTTATTCTATGTATATTCTAACATGATTGGGACAATACTACATACGCAATTTTGTATGCCACTTATTTCATTTAATGGGATACCGCTTTATTTAAATTTTTTTTAATTTTGGTAATAATTGGGAAAAACACAGAAGAAGCTATTTTTTAAAAGTAAAGACTATGAAGTTAGAAATCACACTAAAATATCCTTTCTTCTGTCTAGTTTATATTAAAATTTTACTTGTCTGGGTTCTATCTTAGAGAAATGTGCTTACTTTTAAAAGTGAGTCAGAAACTGTGAAAAATATTTTCCTTTCAGACGTAATTCTCCATTGAGTCATAACTCACTAAGTGAGCTTGATAGAATATTAGTGAAACATTCTATATGACAGTGCACAGATGAAAACTCTCACCAAATCTTTGTGTTCCCCAATCTGCCACATTATAGTTTTCACAGATCTTATAAAAGAATCACTTGCTGAGTTCATGCCACAAAGAAAAAAAATGATATCATCTGTGGCCAATATTTTTTAAACAAATTCTTCTCTGATGATAATTTTTCTTCTCTTTTTCTTCTCATCTCTTTAAACATTGACCAAAGACATATGCTCATTGCAATGTTGAAATGAGACGTTTCATAATTAAATAGGTGGGAGAAAAAAAAAAGATTTAAGCTCTGTCTTAGATTGGGTCCTCTGGAAACACACTGCAAGGTAGCAACTTGTGAGCAGAAGATTCATTAAGGAGTCATTTCAGAAAATACAGAAAGGCAGGTTTGGACTGAAGGAGAAGATGACCCACATGCAATTGACACCGAGGTCTCATACAATCCTATAACAAGTTCTGGAACTGAGATGACCTTTCTGAGTTGTTATAATTCACAGTAAGGGGGATGGGTCTGTGCATCCTTGACTCAAGGCAGTCATTGACTAGACCAGAATGTGCAAGGGGTGGGAGGTATGTTCAATAAGGCAGTCTTGGTGACTAAAAGCAATTCTCAATGAGGGGAATGGTGGTGAATCTTCAATAACAGGCATTCTGAGGGGCTGTCAATGCTTTGGCTTTGAAGAGAAAATCTGAGTGGAACAACATACTATCTACTATAACCCCTACTCTCTGCTCAGTGCTCTACTAAACACTATAGGGGGATATAATATATAATTGCTCCTCCTTAGAAATGTGTTGTCTATCAAGAATTGGTCAGTTGAACCCATATGAAATGGTACAAAAGCATTCAAGATGGTTAGCAATTAAGTGCCAAATGGTGCTGGACCAACCAAGGAGATATAGATACTACATCAGAAAAAAAGAAATGGCCAATGATGATTATATTGTCAGGACAGTCTTTAAGAAGATAAAACTTGAGCTGTGGAATAAAGGAGTATGATTTGGGCAAATGGTGGAGAAAAGGAAAGCCATTTCAGACTAAGAAACAAAAGAAGAGAAATAGAAGCAAGAATGATTATTCTATGCTCTTGGAATAGTGAAGAATCCAGGCTACCTAAATGTATTCATTTCAATTCAGCGACATTATTGAGCAATTATTAAATGCAAGGCCCAGAACCAAGTGCTCAAGAAGATTCAAGGAGAATGAGATACCATACAATTTAGAAAATAACATGTCATGGGACTCAACATGATAACTTGTATTAGAGAGATATGAGGTACTAGAAAGACACAAGGAAGGAACAATCATGTCCACTTAAAAGGCTATATGCAGAGAGTGGCCTTTGAGGCAGACTTTAAGTAACAACATTTTCAAGGAGAAAGAGAAAGGAGGTTCACAGAAAATACTGTAAAGAAAGAGGTGCAGAGTTATGAAATATATCTGGTGTTTAAATTAGCCCAGTTTCAGATGGAGCATAGGTTTCACCGGTGGTGTAATAAGACAAGGCTAGAAGTATAGTCTGGCCCAAAGAGCTTACAATAGTAAGGTGACAGGGTTTTTGTTTTTGTTTTTGTTTTTGATCTGATTCTTAATGTAGAGCCATTTAAAGGTTTTAATTATTGGAAGATTCTTGCTTGAGGAGAGTCCAAGGTCGAGGAAAGTGTGGGGAGACAAGATCAGATTAACAGGCAGTGAAGACGTATCTATTGTGAAGAAGGAAGAATGAATCACCATTTTAGGGAGGAAGCGGATAAGACGAAAAAAACTTGACAAAAAAATCAGGGCAATTTTCTTCCCCCAAAGACTAGACTAAGGAGTCACAGAGTGTAGACGTCCTTGCTGGGAAAATTAGGTTAAGAGGGGAAAATGGGGTCAGCAAAAGGAGGACATCAAGAGTCACGCAGGAGCTGTTTCTGTTTAAAAAAGGAGGACTACGTGGAAAGTTACACAACTCCAGTCTTAACAGCTTTCTACGTGGCGGTTCAACACAACAGTGATTCACTTGGAAGAGCGGTTGAACATGATAAAATGTGTGACTGATTGCAGAATACGAGGTCAGGGGCGGCTAAGCAGATGTGGAAATTACCCTTCTACAGATGGTGGATGAAATCATCTGGCTCCAGATGAAATCATGAGGGAGCAAAACTTCCAAAGGAAAGAGGGAAAAGGCCAGCGTGGTGTTTGTGTGGTGGGAGGGAGGCTGTGGAGGGAGCAACGGCGAGTCTCATTTGGCATCCTGTAGCTTTTAATGGCTGAAGAAAGGAGGGTTTAATTTTGAGGGCTGGATTGTGATGAAGTCAAGGGCTATGAGCACAGAGAGGAAACTGAACAGAAGGAAGGTATCATTAATGCTCTTGACAAAAATGATTCGGGCCTGATTTTCAAATTTTGTCTTGAATTTAAACCACCTGGAGACTGTTCTCTGTGGAGGCAGCAAGAGCACAGATTTGAAGGGATGCAGGCATTCCCTGCCTGGGCGAACCCACAGAGCAGAGAGCACAGCATCCTGCGGGGAAACATGTCAGACGTCCCGGAGGGTGGGGGTGAGCAGGGACTGCAGTGCCTCTTCCTTATCTGAATCTTTAGGGCTTGCGTTTTGACTACAGATGTGTTCCTTTCCTGTTATGTTGTTCTCATTAAAGTGGCTAATAATTGGGATCATTCTGTATCTCCAGCTGCCTTTCATTGTATAGCTTCTTACCGTTTCAACTGCTGGGAAAACTGTTCACGCTGACATTACAGTTCTACCTTCCTCTGTTGATTACCATCGAAGCCACCTGATTTACTTCACATACGTACAGACCCATCTCTTATAATACTGAGGGCATTTAACCATCCTTGCTTATGTGCATAGGCTTTTGGTATGCACTCCCTAAATTGTGGTAAATCATATTCTTTGATAAAAATAAATGCAATTCCGGTTTTTGGGTTTTTTAACTTGTAAGATAGTCACATGGTAAGGCTTTAATGTGCATTGCATATCATTTGAGATGTTTCTTGATGACAGCAAAATAAAATCCAGCAGAGAATTATAAGCATAAATTATATAGAATTATGCTGAATTAGTGCAATTTCATCTTTAGGGCTTCTTTTTCAAAAAGATTTTATTTATTTATTTATTTATTTATTTATTTATTTATTTATTTGAGAGAGAGAGAGAGAGAGAGGAGCAGAGGGAGAGGGATAAGCAGACTCTGCTGAGCGAGGAGCCCAGTGTGGGGTTTGATCTTACAACCCTGAGATCAAGACCTGAGCCAAATCAAGAGTCCAATGCTTAACTGACTGAGCCACTCAGGCACCCTTTTAGGGCTTCTTATTATAATAATCTCACTGGTGTCTTTGCCTAGATTGATTTTTCAACCAGAATTTTCATCTTCATGTTTTTTTCTATTTGTCTCCTTGATTTTAGTCATGAAAGTGTAAAGATGAGAACAAGAATGCAGGACAGCATCAGAGGTGGCTTTCAGTTCTCTTTCCAAAGTTTGTGGTTACCCTTAACAACTAAGGTTCAGGATTCTGTAATTGAGAAGTAATACTCCTAGTAATAGGAATATAACTTTTCTTTTTCTTTTTTTTCACCCTTAAACATCAGTGCTCCTGGTGATCTGTCCTAGCTCACTGCTCTCCTTTTAATTCCTTCTTGAGAGATCGCATTCCCACTTGAAGCTCTAACAGCTCCTCCATGGGATGGCTAGAATGTCTTTAAGTATAAACCCAACCTGTGTCCAGCTGGATGCTCCACAGGTACTTTCCATATGTCTTCAGCCTCTCCCCAGTTCTGCTCCCCATTTTAGGAAATGCCACCATCTTCCATCCAGCTACCCAAGCCAGAAACGAGAATTATTTGAAATTGTTTGCTGCCTCACCCCCTCTTTTTCGTCATATTCTGTTGATTCTATTTCTTAAGCATCTCCCCAATCCATCCCTCTTTCTCCATCCTCAATAGCCTTGACTTCTTATTCCTTGTTTCTTTTTCTCCAATATTGCTATAACTAATCTATTTTCAGTCACACTCACTTAAAAATTCTGCCAAGGTGATGTTTCTAATATGCAAATCACAATACGTGTCTTACTTGCTTAAAACACTTCACTCAGTATTTTGCAGTAAGAGTTCTACCTATATTTTGGATGGTCCTTATTTTGTTCAAAGGGATTAGCCCTGCATGCAAAATATTCAGCATCTTTGGCCTATCCATGAAACGCCTAGATTATTTCCCAGTTTTTATGCTAACCACAAACACCCTCCTCACACATTTCTGAGGGCCCTCTAGAGGGTATGGTTAAACTCTCAGCTGAAAACCGAAAATTTCCTAAAAGAAAGTCCTCCAGAATAATTTTCAATCTCTTTCGCTTGACATACAAGTCCCTTCCTGACGTCTCTTTCTGCTTCTTTTATTTACTTCCCTGTGATGCCCTGCATTTAGTCCTAGTGCCCTGACTTCTCACTTGGGGTTCCCCAAACAAACCACATCTTTTAAGAGCTCCATGCCTTGATCTACGTCATTCTTTATGTCTGGTCCCTTGCTCAAGACACTATTTTCATCGTTCAAGCCTCAGGTATTCTTCTTTGCTTCCCCTCCTTTCCAAATCCCAGTCTAGTTTAGATGGCTCAGTCCTGTGGTTCCACTGTGAATACTTCGTTAAAATCAGTTATCACCACATATTTATTCAATTCAGTTGGTGTGTTTTTCTGTTTTACCCACTAAATGGTAAATATACAAGAGTGGCTTCCTGTTGATTGGATAGTCATTTTACATTCCAAATAAAAAATGCCAATATTCTTACATGAAATACACATGCAAATCAAGCACCCACACCTGATTCCTAGGCTATAGTCTAAATCAATCTGCCATCATTGTGAAATCGGTTTTGTCATGTGTTTTTAAGTTCCACTCTGTTTAATATCTGTTCTTGTAATTTTTACAAATGATATTTTCAGTTACTTGTCATCCTGTAAAATTAATGGTCCTGGAATATACCCCATTGTATCCTGCTCTTTCTCTTTCCCACAGCTCACATCTGGTCACAGCCCCTCCCCATACTAATAGGAATCTGAATAAACCAATTTGAGAAAATGACTTTAACTATACCTTGCACATGAAGTTAAAAAAAAAAAAAAAAACAGGCAAAAAGTATATGTTTCCTTGCATCTTCTTTTATACCCAATACAATCAGACATTTTAAAATCTGTCAAATTCTGATAGAGTTTAATTTCTTATTGTTTTGGTTGCATTTTTTTTCTAATGATATTAAATATCTTCTACATGTTTATTGGCCTTTATACTATGGCTTCTGTGAATTCTCTATGTAGGATTTTCATATTTTAATTTTTTTCCTTCCTGATTCCTAAGGAATTTTTGCAAGTAAATCTATTAAATATTTTCTGTCATATTAAATACAAAAATTTTCCCAGTTTGAACATGCTTGTAAGAGTTTTATAATCGAGATTTGAAATTCATTTTAGAATCTGATCTTCCAACATTTTAATCTATTATTTATATATTTGTTTCATTCTCATTCCAAGATTATTAAACTGCTCAAAGTATTTTATACTAATACATTTAGAGGTTTTATTCAGTCCATTTGGGAAATGCCTTGGTATGAGGACTAGAGAAGGAAACATGCTTTAAAATGATAAATGTTTATCAAGTTTCTGTAATATAATTTACTGACTACATGAGAATTAATTATATATTAAATTGTAATATACATGCATAGATTCATTTCGAAATACTCTTCTTTCACCATGGCCAGTAGCTTTTTATTATATTTTTTTCATCTAATTTTATCTAGTAGGGCCAGTGACCCAACTTTACTCATTTCTGTTTTTTTTTCGGGGGGGGGCATGCTTTATCATTTTTCTTGCATATTTTTTACTCCAATGAATTTTAGAATGATTTTGTCATGTTCCGTGTTTTTAAGATCCTGTAGGGATTTTGAGTGGGGTTGTATTTAATTTAGGCATGAATTTAGGAAAAAGAATTACATTTTCCAAATACTGAGCTTCCCTATGTGAGAATAAGGCACATTTATTCCCATTTTTATCTTATTTTACATATCTTAGTGAAATGTTACAGTTTTTTAGTCAGGTTCTATAGACTTCTTGTCAGATCTAGTCTTTGGTGTTGTATGCTGTGACTGCCATTGGGGATAGAATCATTTCTTCTATTGTGTTTCCTATCCAATAATACAAATAATACATAGTAATAGTGATACATGCTTCACACTAATACATAAATCAATTATTAATACTCTCTAAGTGTACTTTTCCAGTTACACAGTATATAATTTCTCATCATTCACTCAATGAATATATTTTGAACAAACACAAATATACCAGGCAGTATGTCGGATCCTTATAAATAGCCCCTGCCCTTGTAACAAATACAATAGAGAAGACTGACCCTAATTAAATAATCATAAAACTGTGTAAAGCATTGTAATTGTGCTATAAGGGAAAAGCACAGAGTGCCAAGAAAATTTATAACAGGGACTTTATCTAACCTGGGTGGTGGTGAAGGGTGAGGATGTCCTTGAACAGAACTCTAAAAGATGAGTACAAGTAAACTGGACAAAAGGAATACATACGCAAATAGACTTAGGCAGGATGGGGAACCCTGTTTTGGGGAAATGGACAGAAATCCATTGTGTGTGGAGCAGAGAGTAGGGCAGATAATGACAACATGAAGCTTCAGGAGTCAGGTGTCAGGTCATGGCAGAGACTCTGAGTTTAAGGATTTTTATCTTTATCCTGGAAGACACCACCGAAATTTTTTAAGGGGTGTGTGTGTGTGTGTGTGTGTGTGTGTGTGTGTTGGATGGAGCGGAGTAGAGTGAGGTGACATATTCAGACTTGTATTTCAAATTGACCGCTCTAGCTCTTGGGGAAGAAGGGCTCAAAAAAGAGCAAGAACGGATGCCTGAAAACCTGTAAGAAGGCTATTGAAGGAGCCCAGGAGAGAGGAAATGATAATGTGGACAGTGTCATGGCAGAGGAGACAGAGAGAAACATTTATTAGGCTCACGACTTCAAAAAAAGCGAAAGCGCCAGTTATTTCACCAGCAAAATGAGTTTATTTGCGAATAGCGATTCGGGACCCGCACACTATGGCGAATCATACGCAAATCTGGAGAACAGAGGACGGGGCTTGCTTTTATAGGTGAAGGGAGGAAGCTGGGAGGGACTGTTGCACTGAGTTCAGTGCAACAGCTGGGCTGTTGCTGGGCAAGGAGAAATCCTTCCTCCTTCCTCCTGCTGGGGTATGTAAAGTATGCTTCTTTTCTGTTGGGAAATTCAAGTTACGTTTCTTTACAGCAAGTGGTACTTTGTGCGAGCTCCCCCTTCAGGGCTTTCCAACTCCGTTTTAAATTAGGTTTCTTTCTTTCTCTTTCTTTTTCTTTCTTTCTTTCTTTCTTTCTTTCTTTCTTTCTTTCTTTCTTTCTTTCTTCTTTCTTTCTTTCTTTCTTTTTCTTTCTTCCTTCCTTCCTTCCTTCCTTCCTTCCTTCCTTTCTTTCTTTCTTTCTTTCTTTCTTTCTTTCTTTCTTTCCTTCCTTCCTTCCTTCCTTCCTTCTTTCTCTCTCTCTCTCTCTCTCTTTCTTTCTTTCTTTCTTTCTTTCTTTCTTTCTTTCTTTCTTTCTTTCTTTCTTTCTTTCTATTCTTATGTTAATCCCCATACATTACATTATTAGTTCTAGATGAAGTGTTCCATGATTCATTGTTTGTGCATAACACCCAGTGCTCCATGCAGAATGTGCTCTCCTCAATACCCACCACCAGGCTAACCCATCCTCCCACCCCCTCCCCTCTAGAACCCTGTTTGTTTTTCAGAGTCCATCGTCTCTCATGGTTCATCTACCCCTCCGATTTCCCCCGCTTCACTCTTCCCCTCCCGCTACCTTCTTCTTCTTTTTTTTTTCTTAACATATATTGCATTATTTTTTTCAGAGGTACAGATCTGAGATTCAACAGTCTTGCACAATTCACAGCACTCACCATAGCACATACCTGCCCCAATGTCTATCACCCAGCCACCCCATCCCTCCCACCCCCCACTACTCCAGCAACCCTCAGTTTGTTTCCTGAGATTAAGAATTCCTCATATCAGTGAGGTCATATGATACATGTCTTTCTCTGATTCACTTATTTCGCTCAGCCTAATACCCTCCAGTTCCATCCACGTCGTTGCAAATGGCAAGATCTCATTCCTTTTGATGGCTGCATAATATTCCATTGTATATATATACCACATCTTCTTTATCCATTCATTTTATTTTCACAAGGCAAAATTGAAAATACTTAGCCATGCCAGCATTCTGGCATGGTGAGGGAGAGAAGTGTCAAGAATGACTCGTGGTTTCTGGCCTGATTAAATGGATGGATAATGAGACTATTGCCTTGAGATGGGGAACACAGAACATAAACCAGCGTTGAGATAGGAATAACATACTGAGCTACAAGTACCTTTGAAACTCAAATGAAGATGGTGAGTTAAACATTTATGCATGCATTTCTTGAGCTCTAAGGAGAGATTTGTGCTCTGTTATGCATTTTGGAGCTACTGACACATAGTAATTACAACTGTGGGCATGGATAAGGGCCGGTGATGACAGAGTATTGAGTGCGAAGGTAAATAGGAAAAGACTGATCCCTGGGGAATGCTGACACTTAAATTTGGATAAAATGATGCATTGCTAAAGGAGGTTAGGAAGAAAAGCTGCTCTTGGGTAAGCCACCCATTCTGATAAAAAATCAGCTTCCTGACACGTCTTGTGCTCCACAGACTTGTGGTTGTCATATGGTATCATGGCCTTGGTTTACCATTATTGGGACTCAGCCCCCAGATCAGCTTTTGTTTTTTTTTCCAAAGATTTTATTTATTTATTTGAGAGAGAGAATGAGAGACAGAGAGCATGAGAGGGAGGAGGGTCAGAGGGAGAAGCAGGCTCCCCGCCGAGCAGGGAGCCCGATGCGGGACTCGATCCAGGGACTCCAGGATCATGACCTGAGCCGAAGGCAGTCGCTTAACCAACTGAGCCACCCAGGCGCCCCCCCAGATCAGCTTTTAAGAGATTAATAACATACTATATGTTAATTAATTGAATTTAAATTAAAGAAAAAAAGCAAAACCAGAAAAGAAAAAGAGATTATTCTTAGTCCCTCCTGAAATCTTCATAATTTCAAAGAAAAACAGCTTGAGATGCTCTTTATTCATAGTGGGATAAGGACTCTGCAGTATTTCTTTTTTCCCCTCAGAATTGTTTGCACTTGCTCCCAGCCATATAACACGATTCTGTTGAGAAGGGATGTTGTCTACAATTTCCCTGAATCTCTTGTCAATTTGGAATAAATTACCTTCAACTTGGCCATGATTTGCCAAATTTTATGAGTTTGGGATTTTTTTCAGCATTCTTTATGCTTTCTTTGCTATTTTTCTTCTTTTTCTTAATTTCTGTTAATTTTGGAAGTTTTCACTTGTATTTTTAATAAATTCATAATCAATGAATGTCACCATCCTCCCCAGATGTAGATTATTTCACTTTTGATCATGTAGAGTTTGAGGTATCAGTTAGGAAGGTAAAGAAGTCCACTAGTCTAGTGGGACCTATGGATCTAGATCTCAGACAAGTAATTTGAGGGCCTTTGGAATTGTCTAGGTCAACCTTTCATTCCTGAGCTCCAAATAAGAGCTGGTATTTCTGTAGCTAGAGATTATTAGTGTTTTTGACTTAACAGAATCACCACATATTTCTGGTCCATCTATCTGAACTTGTACAAAATGTATAGGTTGGACTTGAAGGAAGTTTCAATACAAACCAAATTCATAAATGTCTTCAGGTACATAAACATTCAAATGGAAGATGTAGAGCTCAAATAATAACCAATTTGGGAAAAAACAATGTTGTGAAATAAATATTGAAAATAAAACTCTGAAATCATTTAGGCTAAATTCGTATGTGATATACTTGGAAGCATACGTTTTATTATCACAGTTTATTCAACCATGAAAAATCAGTTGCTTTTCTCTTTTTATCAATAATCCTACCCTGAGATTTTTAAAGGCATAGACAGTGATAATTAGTGTCATGTTGCCTTTGTGCGTGATGTTGAAAATTGATTTTCGTTTCTGAGCCATTATATACACAATGGAATGTACTTGTTGTTTTATCCTTTAAACAAATGACCAAAAATAATACTACAACACTTTAATTTTCACCATTGGAAGTAAAATGGATCTAATATGTTCAAAGGAATTTCACAAAACAAAAACCATTGACATGACAAAAGCGTGCATTTAATTTGATGTTTTGCAGAGATACATGACTAAAGTTGTGTGCATGGCTTGGCCTTTGGGATGGTCCCAGCTGTTTATTTTTAAAGAAAAAATAAAAATGGAGCCAACAAATGCAATTAAGGGGGAAAAAAACCTTGAGACACAAGGGGACCTACATGTTCTGGTCTAAGAAACATGCAAGTATCACAAAACATTCCAGATACAGTATGACAGATGAACAATGAAAAGGCACTGGAACAATGCTCCTTCTTTCAGAAATGGGAAGTCTAACAATTATTTTTTCACAAATGGTATTGATGAAACCATCTTTATTTTTAAAGAATTTTATAGAAGGAATTTTAGCACCATCATTAGAGGAAAAATAATAATACATTTTAGCCCTGCCTATCTCCAGTCTTGGAATAATAACAGAAGCATAGCACCTTTTAGTATCTAAAATATAAACAAGAATAGTAAGTCCATCCCAGCTTCTAGAGATGAGGTAGCTCATGCTAAGAAATGTTGGGTCACTTTTCCTACGAGAGTTCAAAGGCCAAATGTTCTAATTCCAATCATCACATTTGATTAGAGTCAGCTCCACAACTTGAGTTTCTAAATCTTTTTCTTCATTATAGGCTTCAGGATGATGAGATTGTACATGTGGAAGACTCTCGACTTTGGGTCCTGGACATATGTTTATAAAGTTGTACATGTAAATTATTTTGCATTCAATGTCTTCTTAAACAAGAAAGTGCAAATGTATTCAATGGTATACTCATGTAACTTCTATCTACATTGATGGAGTCAAGAGGGAAAGATACCTTTAAATTTGAATGACAAAAAAGTCTGAACTTACCACACTTTACAAAAATTTAAGATCACTTTGTTTTCCAGAAATTCCACTGAATATATATTACTTAAAAATTCCATTTGAGACACTGAGAAACTGATTTTTTTTTCCAAAGTTCTCTTTAAAGAGTTTTTATGGTAGTTAAACAATATCAAGACATGCATGTGGGTTTCACTCACAAGGATAAACATTTTGATTTCATTTTTAATTGATAATCTGGGAATGAGAGGTCACAGAAGGGCACTACTTTCTATTTTTCAAACTACAGCCAAGTGAAATAAACATGTATTATGGTTTTACATACCCCACTCTTTAAGCTACCTGCCAGGAAGAAGAATTTTCTCATAAATACTAAGCAACTTTGTCATTACATTGAAATAAATTGAAGAAAACAGAGATTCATTTATTCAATCAGTTTACTTTTTTAAAAGGTGGTCATTGTCATTGGTCATCTTAAACCTAAACTGCTGTATTGAAAAATATTTTAAATCAATTAAAACTTGAGGATTGTAAGTAAAATAAATATTCTGAAGGAAAGGAGGCCAGGCACTTAAGACCATATATACAATGCTGATGCAGGATCAGCCATTATTTCAAGAGTCTCAGGATCAGCTTCAAACAGTCAAAATTCTTGTGAATGGGGTGGTCATTGATGGCGGGGGTGGTGCTCATTGTCAATGTATCTTGGCTTGCTTTACACAAAACAAACTGGCCCAATTTCGATGCCAAATTCTTGGTCTGTGCTGCCAATATCCACAGGGGCAAGATCTATGATGGGTAAGCGTGCCACGTTCTGCGTTCTATATTCAAAGATGGTCTTGCCCACATTTCCATTTCGTTTCTGGAATTAAATGATGCAACGGGTTAATGGTATAGACAAGTTATTCCAAAGATGTTAGATATAAATTTCCAAGCCAAATTTTATAATGTGAAAGCAATGATTTTTAGAGCACTACTTAAAATTAAGAGCACTGCTAACATCAAGTTAGGTCCTGGCATGGCTGGCAGGCATTCCCTTCATGTTTAAATTGAGGAAATGCCTTTTGTTCTTTTACGGCTTCCAAAATGGTCACTAATATAAATTATGAAAGCCTTTTTGCTTTTCAAAAATGAAACTATAATTCATCAATAAATATTTTCCCTTTTATATCTATATATGCAAGTGAGGAGACATACAAATCAGTGAAAAAGGTAAGGTGTATCTCAGAATGAATATATGT
The DNA here is from genome assembly GCF_011800145.1 of Mirounga leonina. Taxonomy (NCBI): domain Eukaryota; kingdom Metazoa; phylum Chordata; class Mammalia; order Carnivora; family Phocidae; genus Mirounga; species Mirounga leonina. Next base: position 44,354,763 of record NW_023270377.1, on the reverse strand, counting down.
TTTAGAATCAAGGAATTTTAGGCCTGGAACTGAGATTAAATAAAGTCACTTGCAGAAGAACCACCGAAGAGTTTACAGAGGAGCTGGGTTAAATCCCAAGGACCCAGTCCTTTGTTAGTTATTTTGTATTAAAACTTCTACTGTGCTTCATGGACTAACACACATTCATGTTTACCCTAAAGAACAAGTATAAACAAAGTGAGAGTAAGATTGCCCCCACTTCTGCCATGACAGTATTTTTATCAAAAATAAATTTCTTCTTCAACCAGATCAATGTAGGTCAAAAGTACTTACAGAGCAAGTATCATGAAGAACGATATATCTGAATCTAACATTTCCCTCTGCTTTGATTTCCAAGTCATTTGACCCTTTGAGAACCACAGCTTTCTTGAGGTTCTTGGCTTGATCATCCATGTATCCTACACTGTTTTTACAGATGTAAGTAATGTTCTGGGAGGCTTCTTTTGATAGAAGGCGCAAGAAGGTCATTTGAGTAATGGCTGCATTAGGTGACTGATGATCTCCATAAACAAACTACAGAAACAAAGAGTCTTTGTTATATGAAACACTGAAGGGTTTCATAGTGCCCTCTGTGTGTGTGTGTGTGTTTTGATTTCAGACATCAGTTTTGAGAAATATTACTTTTATTCTTTCATATAACAACATACTTTATCTATATATAAAAATATTTTGAAACTTCTATGAATATTCACAAGTAAGAACCTCTGTCCTTACTATCCCAAACAAAAGGTAATGAAACCAATGATAATTATAACTCATCAGAGGAAATTTAAGTATTTTTGAAATCTGCTTCTCTATTTGTTTAAAAAGTCTTAGATATTGCTTTTTAGAAGTTATACTTAAGCATTGACTTAATCGTGTATCAAAAATAACTCCCTGTTTTTATTGCTAATTATAATAAGAACTGGGACTCAATTACTGGCTTAAAATCTTTTAAAACCCACTGTTACATACTTAGAGGAAATACGAATTACAAACTTTCCATTAGCTAACAAAAACAGATAATCAAAAATATTTTCCTACAGGTTCTTTTCTACTTATCTTCTATTTCGAATTTTATTTTCAAGGCTCCTACTTAAGCCTCTTACATATTATATTAATTAAGTTATATTTCAACTGGGTATATTTAAATTTTAAAATTTCCTACTCATTAAACAAGGGTAGAGTCTAGTATATCCTACACACATCCATAATGTCTCATTATGTTTGCTATGAACACGTGTTCTGAGGAAAGATCAGAAGCAGAGGTGAGAGGAAAATTGCAGAGTTAGGCTGCCATAAGGAGATCCAGAATGAAATATTCATATTACAATAGGAAGTGGCAAGGCTGGTTGAGAATCAAAATACAGGACCATGAAAGAAACATAAAGGAGAATGGACTTAAAAATATTAAAAGAATTCATATGCAGTTGACCCTTGAAGAACATGGGTTTGAACTGCCTGGGTCCACTTATACACAGAATTTTTCAGTATATACAGTATACGGTACTACAAATGTATTTTCTCCTCCTCAGGATTTTCTTAATGCATTTTCTTTTCTCTAGCTTACTTTATTGTAAGAATATAGTATGTAATATATACACCATACAAAATATGCATTAATCATCGGTTTATGTTACGGATAACGCCTGTAGTCAACAGTAGACTATTAGTAAACTTTGAGGGCAGTCAAAAGTTGTACGAGGATTTCTGACTGCATAGATATTTGACTGATTTTTCTCCCTAACCCCTGTGTTCAAGGATCGACTGTAATTATACAAATGCCTTAAGTTTAAATAATACAACAAAGTTTACATAGTGATCTAATTATTAAAAATACTATTATGGTAACTATCTAATATTTATTTGTAGCTTACCAGGTACTAAATAATATAAGCTTATTATAGTCACACAGAGACTGTGAGATAAATATTATCACTTTCACTTTATTTTTAAAATTTTTTTAATTTATTTATTTGAGAGAGAGCATGCATGAGCAGACAGAGGGGCAGAGGGAGAAGGAGAGAGAGAGAGATCCTCAAGCAGACCCCCCCTCCCCCGCTGAACACGGAGCCCAACACAGGGCTCGATCCAGGACCCTGAGATCATGACCTGAGCCAAAACCAAGAGTCAGAGGCTCTACCGCCTGAGCCACCCAGGCGCCCCATCACTTTCACTTTAAAATGGCAAAACTGAGGCTCCAAAAGGTTAAGTGACTTCCTGAGGTCACAAAGTCAGCAAGAGATCCAGGTGCTAGTCACCAAGTTCTCCTGATGCTAAATATAATCTATGCCTTTCAACTGTGGCAAGATCCTTTTAAGTATACTCCACAGTCAGTGTCACATGCATTAAAAGTACTAATAGTAAAAACAATTACCTTTCCACATTCCATCAATGGGAAAATTATCATTCAAAATTTATGTTAATATAATTCATAGTAAAATTTATTTATGTAATAATAAACCTGGTCAAAAATAATAGCATAGTCCTAAATAAGTAATAAAACACAATAAATAATGAAAAGCAAAGAATATAATTTTTAGAAAGTATATTAAATTACCTGAGATCCTCTATTCATATCAAGACCATACCAAACAGGCTTATGGTCAGAAGACTTGCTGGCCCACCAGGTCTTACGTGGTACGCTGGGTGGGTTTGCTGAAATACATGTTTCTCCTGTGTCCATGTTGCAGTAAACTTTGATTGCATCTTCAACAGATCCCTGGTTAGGATCAATCCAGTACTCACCTATTTTCCAAAATAAAAGTACGTGCTAAATAGAATTTCAAACATGATTATGAGTCTCTGAAAGAATTAACAGAGGGTTTGAAGATACGAACTCACTGATGAAGGACTCTTTTAAGAGAGAGTATCTCTGGGCGCCTGGGTGGCTCAATTGGTTAAGCGACTGCCTTCAGCTCAGGTCATGATCCTGGAGTCCCTGGATCGAGTCCCGCATCGGGCTCCCTGCTCAGCAGGGAGCCTGCTTCTCCCTCTGACCCTCCCCCCTCTCATGTGCTCTCTCTCTCTCATTCTCTCTGTCTCAAATAAATAAATAAAATCTTTAAAAAAAAAAAAGAGAGAGTATCTCTGTTCAGGAAATACTCTGCAGCTAGGAAAAAGTAACTGTTACACATCTGAGCACTTTCTACTGCCAGGCACTGTTTGTTTTGTTTTGTTTGTTTGTTTTTTAAAGATTTTATTTACTTATTTGACACAGAGAGGGACAGCGAGAGAGGGAACACAAGCAGGGGGAGTGGGAAAGGGAGAAGCAGGCTTCCCGCCGAGCAGGGAGCCTGATGCGGGGCTCGATCCCAGGACTCTGGGATCATGACCTGCGCCAAAGGCAGCCGCTTAACCAACTGAGCCACCCAGGCGTCCCACCAGGCACTGTTCTAAGGCACTTTGCCACATCATGTGCTGAAGGCTCAAAACAGACATGGGAAGGAAATATCATTATACCCATCTTATAGATTAGAAAACTATACCAAAAAGAGACAATCCACAATAATTACATGGCTTTGCCAAAATGGATGTGTTCTCTTTAAATTTAGAAAGCCGATATTTTAAAGCAAAATATAATTGGAATCTAATAATCTATGAATAAAGTAAATAAATGAGTTGAACTACAATTAGAATGCTATAAATTATCTCTGGAACTACATGAAATGGGATCATTAATAGAATATGCCCTCTTTTATAATACTTATCTCATCCTATAATTTTTCACGTCATTTTGACTGTCCCCACCACTAAAGCATAAATTCTATGACAGGCTTGCCATTTTACTTCTTGTGTCTGTCACCTAAGTAGAGACTCAGTAAAATATTTAGGGATGCAGTTGAGAACACAATCAGAAACAATGGACCTTGCTCAAATGGGGAGGTGTCTACCCACCGCTCTGCTTTGCAGAATGGCAAAGCTTTAAGTCATCACACGTCCGTGCTGGATGCTTTTTAGAGCCATCAGGACTGCGCATGGTTTCAATCTGACTACTGAGTGACTTCAGGGTAGCATGAACCCCTGGGTCAGTTTTGTTTTTGTCGTCCGGAGCCGCCTGATCTTCGGTAAACTCTGGAAGTGGATCCGGCATGCTGTCATCGTAGTGACCCATGATATCTCCAAGAGCAGCTGTAAGGTGGCCCGGAGGACCGGGGGGACCAGGTGGACCAGGCTCACCAGGAGGACCCTAATTTTTAAAAAATCAGAAATGCAGTTAATATATATTTTTTGTTTTTGCTTTTCAACTGGACACAAAGGCATTGATGAGACTTGTATGTGGGGAGTTAGTGCGATATCCCAGTTTGATGGTACCGACAGATCTGTGATCTCATGATTTTTTTTTCTTAAGATTTATTTATTTATTAGAGATAGAGCGTGAACACAGGTGAGTATGAGTGGGGGAGAGGGGCCTCTAGAGGGAGAAGCAGACTCCCCACGAGCGGTAAGCCCTAATGGGGCTTGATCCCAGGACCCTGAGATCATGACCTGAGCCAAAGTCAGAAGCTTAACCCACTGAGCCATCCAGGCGCCCCTGACCTCATGACTTTTTAAAACTAGATGGCTCTGGGCCTGCTCCTGTAACTTTTCAAGTGTGAGAAATGATGCATAACTTTTATCAGGCAACAGATCTGCAAGCCAGCATCTGAGACCAATAAAAATCAAAGCATAAAATATTTGCTCCGATGTTTACCTTGCAGATGCAATATATTTTATATTAAGAATGTGTAGGTATGTACATTCATTTCCAAACTGGGGCAAGGCAAACTAAAATATTTCAAAAAGACTTACAGACAGGAGCTGGAGGAGGAGATGCAGAGGAGTTGTGGGTGCTAGTTCTTTAAGACCTCACATCTATATCAAGGGAAATACCCGCAAGAAACACCCTGAAAGAATTTTCCCCTACTTCCAAATACAGAGGAAAGTATAGGAAGTCTTTTTATGTGCATTAATTAATGTGTAAATCAAATTTCTCTGTACTAAACAAAATTGAATAAAGTTCTCTTTAGCCTTTTTATTAACAAAAATAAACAGCTCTCTTACTTTTCTTGCCATACAAGAACTATTGGAGTAATAGGGACATAAGCACAGAAAGTGCTTAGCAGTGGATCCTCCCTATCAATCGCTTCCCAGGGAAGAGCTCAGCAACTTGAGGGGATCGGGGGACAGCCTGCAAGGGTGTGTAGTCCACCTTTCATGTGGGGAGCGCAGTGCTGGCTGTCAGAGGGCTGGAGTTCTATACTAGCCGCATCGTGTTAGGTGCCTCTGAGCAAGTCGCTTCACACTGCCAACCTGGCCTCACCCTCAACAGACTGGTAAAGCCGTTGGGTTTTTTCCCTTTAAGGTCATATCATGATTCTATGCATTCCTTTATGCTAATAGGGGGGAAGAGATTTTTTTTTCTATTAAGGACCACCGGACCACAGAATAAAGTCAATCAAGAGCCACATAAGTCAGAGGTATTCCAATTCTACAGCTGTTTTCCATTCCCAGAGAAATAGATAGGAAATATTCCTCTTGACCATGGGGAAAATAAGGCTGTTCCATCCATATAATAAATAATAAATATTTGGTTTAGTGTTAATATCAGTAAAGGGAAGAGACAGAATAAAAAGGGAAAGGTAAATAAGACCAAAGAGGAAGAAATAGCACAGAGGGATGTGTAAACTCACATACATACACGCACATGGGTGCATGGCAGAAATGGGAGCGTGTTTCCCAAATTCCTGATGTTTCCCAAGTTGATACTATTGGAATGTTTTATAAGAAGTTTTAATTTAAATCCTTTCTGAATGGCATTTTCCATAGAGAAAAACTTTAATTTTGTACTTTTCCCTTTCCAGCCTTTTCCTGAATGACTGTACTCATCAATGTCACGTTTAGTATATTGCCATTTAAAGCGAAGTGACATTTTTGTAACTTTAATTATAAATACAATCATAACCTGCTATTTTCTCTCATTGGTGTCACACGAAGTCCAGGCTTCCGTAGCTTGGACTCTAATTTAATATGCTCTGAATAATCTGTATTAAAATACTTGAAATAGTTACTCATATGGACAAGTTCTTGTATGACTTCTAGGTTTGTTTCCAGAGTCCTTTCGATCTCTTGTCCACCATGCCGCACAGATGTTCCTTGGGTAGAGTCCAAGCTTTGGGAACCAACAGCATTTCTTGCATGCAAACCCCTGTGATTACCTCAGGTCCTGCTTCTCCAACACTGCCCCGCACACCAGGGGGCCCGATAGGCCCAAGTGGTCCAGGGTTTCCTTCTTTACCCGAGGGACCGACTGGACCTGGAGGACCCTGCCAGAAAAAAGGACTGTATTTTAGATTCTATGAAGAGAACTTTTTACAATGACTGTCTAGTCAAAGAACTGTTTTCCTTACAGAGCAATCACAATGGTTTCTCATTCATTGTCCTGCTGACTAATCAATGGAGTTCTGGCTCCTTAATGTTCACTGTTTGATCACACTTGGATTCTCCATCATCCATACATGGTAAAAGACCCCCATCAGTCAAAAACTTTACTGGACTGATCATCCACTTTTATGGGAAGAAGGCTGTTTCATCAAATCTCATTTATTATAAAGTTAATTAGAAATTTAATTAATTAGGACTAAGAAAATGGCAGAGGTATGAGTGATTAATATAAGTTAAACTTCTGTGCTTATTCCCCAGGATCTCATCACATCCCAGTTATATTAATACTACTCTTCTCAATGTTATGTATGATTTGTTTACACTGTATTTAGACATAGCAGAAATTCTTCCCACGATTGTCCTAGGTAATTATGTGTGTCAATTGTCTTAGGACATTAATGGCCTATTGGAGGCAGCACTGATACCAATGTAGAATTTTGAAAAGCTTCAATTATTGGTTTCATTTTATGATTTGCTTCTGAATTAGCCTTATGCAAACTACTTCTGAAAAAGTATCTCAATTACTTAAAGGAAAAAAAACCAACATATCCAGCTTCAAAATCTGTTTCTACCTCATAGTAAGTCCTATTGTATCTTCTTAAAGAGTTCAGTGAAATTTCAATGAACACAAACTAACAAAATGAAGTAACAGATCAGTATATACAGGGTAGGTAAAAGGTTTTAATGTGGGCCCATGAAGCAATGTTTCAGAATATTTCTACTTAAAGGTAATTGCTGAATGGTTTGTCTCATACATTTGCTGTCAGCTTCAGAAAACCTGGGCTGACTCCAGCTTCAATGCCATAAAAATGATACTCAAGCCCTAGCACTGTGTCACCAAAAGCATTGTGGTTATTTACATCTGCAACTTAGTAGGTTTTGTTACTTACTCTTGGGCCAAATGGTCCAGGAATTCCAGCACTGCCTTGTTCACCATTTGGACCCTAAGTAGGAAAAAAGTAAAAAATGTCGCCAAAATATTTACACCTACATTTTGCCATTCTCAGCTTTTAAAAATGATTAAAAATGTGCTGTCATTGACTTTAGCAGGATAAACTAATTTCTTGAAGTCATCAGTCTCTACGATGTCTACATGAGTTGACTAATACTAAACTGTAGAGTAATGGTACATATGTCCTTTTGCTTTATTTCTTCCTACAAAATTACAGCTGATATATGGCAAATTACAATGAGTAACTGGGTAATTAAATATTCAAGATATGCTTTCAAATGAAAATAAGATATAAAAAGTCCAACCATTTTATGGACAAATAAATATTCCTGTCAAGATACCTGTGTATTTTCACATGGAAGGCAAATAATACTTAAAGGAATAACTTACAGGAGGTCCAGGAAGACCTTGAAGACCAGTGAAGCCCCTGTGACCCTTTTGACCTCGGTCACCTCGGTCTCCGTGATCACCTTTGTCACCTCGAGGTCCTTGGGGTCCCTAGAAATAGGGTCATGACATGGTATTGCTCGGTGAGATTATAATTTACTGCAATGTTAATTTTTATAGTTGTATTTACTACACTTTTGAATACTGTACAACAGCCCCCCCTTATCCACGGGGGACATGTTCCGCGACCCACAGTGGATGACCGAACACTATATACACTATGATTTTTCCTATACATACATACCTATGATAAAGTTAAATTTATAAATTAGGCACAAATTAGACTAACAGTAATGAATAACAAAAAGAACAATTACAACAATATACTATGATAAAAGTTATGTGAATTTGCTCTCTCTCTCAAAATATCTTATTGTATTATATTCACCGTTTTTCTTCTTGTGATGATGTGAGATAATAAAATGCCTACGTGAGGAGATGAAGTGAGGTGAATGACGTAGGCATTGTGATGTAGCATTAGGCTACTATTGACCTTCTGATGATATGTCAGAAGGAGGATCATTAGCTTCCTGACTGCAGTTAACCGCGGGTAACGGAAACCCCTCAGAGTGAAATGGCGGATAAGGGGGGGACTACTGTATGAACTAACATAGTTACTTATCTAAATAGAATTAGACCTAGAAGTTTTTGTCTATTTTCCTCAAGGAATGAAGGTGATCACTAAAAACATAAGATATATAATAATGCTTTCCAAAAGATTCAGTTTGTTAAATGCCTACCCTGCATTCATACTAAAATGATGTATTTTTAAGTTTGATCTAACTGATCTGAAACATTTTCCAAGGATTGTATTTCACATATTATGCTGATATCATTATGTAAAAATATTGCCACCATACATGGATTCTTTTAAACTAAAACATGAGTTCTTACTTACTTTTCCTCTAAGAAAGGAATGTTTATTAAATTTGCACATGTAGATAAGCTAACTGGATATGCCAGCTGGGAGTATATTAAGGAAATTGGCCATATTTGAAAGTTGCTAAGAGAGTAGACCTTAAAAGTTCTCATCACAAGAAAATAAAATTTGCAAATATGTGAGATGATGGGTGCCAATTAAACTTACTGTGAACTTGTGATAATCATTTCACAATATATACATACATCAAATCATTGTGCTATGCACTGTAATAATGTTATATGCCAATTATATCTCAAACTTGGGGGGGAATAAAAAATTGGCAAAACCTTGTTTAAGCAAATGGAAGAGGAATATCATCATTAAGCCACTCTCCTCTAAAGAAAACACAAAGAAATGCCTGTTATCCTTATATCTGCAATATCTGTACCCAAATTCATCAATCCTGATCCTGAGAAACTAAAGAAAAAAGCAATAATTAAGCATCTTCTTGTAGGATAGAAGCTATGCCTAGAGAAGAGGTAGAAATTACCAGATTAATCTGATCAGTCTTGGGCTGCCTTTTTCTTTGTTTTTTGTTTGTTTGTTTGTTTTGTTTTGTTTTGTTTCATTTTTTAAAGTCTTAGAAAATGGGAGCAACTCCAGGAATCCAGTGGTTCACAGTAAACAGACAAGAGGCCTATATAGGGTCACCTACTATAGGGACAGCTTCTGTTGTATTTAGTTTTCCTAAAAGATAATTCAAACTCCATCAATCTGACTTTGGAGAATGGAAAATATCATCAAATAGACTGGCTCTCAGGTTAATTATTTTCTTATTAGTTTCTTGTTATTTTGTTTGGTTCTCTCTCTATCTTTTTTTTAATTTGGACATCCTAATTGTCAAACAGTATGGGAATCTTTTTATCATAAAAATAAGAGTAGATCTTAGTTACTTTTACATATTTTATATAGTAATGCAAATTTAAATACTAAAATCAGCCTGAATGTTTTCACATTAGAGAGGTTCTTTTGTCTTGGGGTGTCCTAAAACTTCATAATTGAAAATAAACTAAACCAGAAAGCACCTATTTAAATTACTAACTAAAGTTCACTTAATCATGAAAAATAAACCACATTGTTTTTGTAACTAGTTAGAAAATCATTCATTTGACATGCCATAGAACTATGAAATCTTCTCCAGTGAGGCTCAAATCAAAGCTGAGAATTATGATTTAATAATAGGCCATGAATTTAAGGCTATAATTTTTCTTCATCAATATAGATATTAATTTATATAATGAGTGTGAAAGGAACATGGCCTATTAGGCTGCCACCAGAGATAATTCATTCACAGTAAAATATCTATATAATAATCATTAACCTGGAAGTAATTGCAAATAGCAAAAAGATCAGAACATGAGCAGAGTAGTCTAGCTGAAAATAAAAAATATTTGACTAGCACTTTTCAAGTTTACAAAGAGATTTCAAACCCATTTTCCTATGTGATTTCTAGAAAATCTCTAAAAAGGGCACTAAGATTCCTATTATTTTGAGAGAAACCTATGACTCTAAAGGTCTTTATTGATTATTGAAAGAATTCACAGTGAAATTCAGAGGACATATGTTAAAATTATAAAAAAATACAAACTTCTGGATATTAAATTAATATTTTTGTCCACAGTTTGAGGAACTTGCTAATTTTCATTTATGAATCTTAAATTGTGCTTCTTTGAGAGTATATATATTTTATGTGAGAAGATTTTTATTTTTAAAGAAAAACAGAGAACTTACAAGTAAGCCACGTTTTCCAGTTCGACCAGGTGGTCCTATAGGACCCCGAGAACCCTAGAAGAAATTTTCACAAAAATTAGTGTGTAAAAAATATGCATATACTATATAGATACAGAATTCAAAAATATATAAGTTGGATACTTATATATGTTTATGTATATCTATGTGCATACTCTTATGTCTAACTGATTAAAATCAAGCTAATGTCCTTAGGCATAAGATGCGTTCACTACAACCCAATGACACTTCTTTAGTCAATTTCATTAATTGACTTCACTGACTGAAGATCCCCTGAGTGGATTACGCTAAGACATTATTTGCTTAAATTTACCATGATGCATACTTACTACATTTCCTATCAATTACAACATCTTTAGATGATGAAATTCAAAGCATCAGGATTTTTGAGTATCTATTAGAAACCAAATGTTTTTCATTAACATTAAAACAGTTTAAGTCATAATTGGCTGTTTATCATTCTTTGTTTAGAGTCCTTAATCAAATGTGCTTGTATGATTCTGTGCGTGCATGCATGTAGCTCACAATATGGCACACTGATGTTTGTAACTGTCAGGATGAAACTGACTCTCCTTACCGGATCTCCTCTTTGTCCTGCATCTCCTGGGGCACCAACTGGGCCAGGAGTTCCAGGGGCACCCTGAGAGCCTGGCAGACCTGCAGGTCCAGGGTCTCCACGATCACCCTGACGAGAATAACCATGGTATTATTTTTTTCATATTTATCCTAAACCAGCGGCATTCTATATGCTCATACTATTCATGGTAAGAAAATATATACCTTTTTAATTTTATTTATTTATTTATTTTTAAAGATTTTATTTATTTATTTGAGAGAGAGAGAACACATAAGAGGGGATAGGGTCAGAGGACGAAGCAGACTCCCTGCCAAGCAGGGAGCCCAATGCGGGACTCGATCCAGGGACTCCAGGATCATGACCTGAGCCGAAGGCAGTCGCTTAACCAACTGAGCCACCCAGGCGCCCTATACCTCTTTTAAACCTGATTTTTATTATTCAACTTATATTTTACTTAAATATTTTACTTGTATTTACTTACTAATAAATCAAACTGAAAAGAATAAGAATATTTCCCCCAATTTCAGATGTCCTCCCTCCCCTCACTCTTACCCTATGACTCCCACAGTCAAGATTACTGGAGTGTAACAGTGTTACCTCCAGAATTTAGCATGTTTCTTACACCAAGCAGTCTTTAAGCGTATCCTTTCACTTGGGATAAACACTTTCCAGAGTGTGAAAACTGGGAAAATTTTAAGGAAACCACTTTCTAGATTTTCAACTCCATATGTGTTCTCTCAGAGAACTGATCTGAAATATCCTTCCCTACTTCCTCTTTAATAATCAGTTTGGCAGCCAGGATAAACCTTGGCAATTAGGCTAGAGAATGGGCATGTAATACACTGGATAAGCTAAATGGGCAAATACAGGATTTTTAAATATATATATATTGAAAGCACATTTAGAATTTACCAATGGTTACCCCCTTTCCAACTATTTAAACTTATGATTAAAATAAAATGTGATGGCAACTTAAATTGTGCATAGGGGTTCTTAGATTTTCAAAATTATACCAGGGAAGACATCTGCAAAATCTTTGAAGACTACTGCATTGTACAATGTATACTGACCAAGGGAAAAATCCACATGTCAAGAGAATTTGCATTCCCTGGCTTTATGATAGATGGGGGGAGGGCCTACTCCAAGATTTCTCAAAACTTTCTTTTTCTTTTGAGTGCCTACTAGATACTCTAAACATGCTATTTAATGCACAAATGTCCAGGGGAATAAGTAGTCATCCTATTTAAAGTATTTAAAAACTGAGGTTTAGAATATTTGTTCAAGGCTGCACTGCTGGTTACTTAAGGGAATCAAGATTCCAGTCAAAGTCTGTCTGACTTTAGAGCCCATTCTGCTGCATGATGAGCTTTCAGAGTGAAAAGAGTCATTGCGTCATAATAGACGTTAGACTGGGGGACTGATTTTTTGCCCTCCGTGGACTGATATGAGACAACTGTGTGACTACCCAAAGGGACTGGGACTTCAGAAAAAGTTGGGGATATTTTCAGTTCAGCATAAGTCATGAGATTTAGAACACATCATGGGATATACGATATGTAGAAAGCCACATGGTTTATTTTCTCATGGGGCATTCACTTGAGGAGAGGAGTAGAGAAATTTAGATATCACCCAGCTCTATTTCTGCTTCTGTACTTTTGTGAATGAGTTTGAAATTGAGGCTACTTCATCTGTATCCTCATCCAAAGCCTTCATGTTGCACCAGATATGAAAGCAATGTGCTTTCCTACAATTAATAAGAAATGCCATCTCACTTTGCTGTGTACTCAAATCTCATTTCATTGACAAGATCTACCTAAATTATGACATTACAGAAAAGGTAGCTACTATCAAGAAAATCGGGGCTGCCCCAGAGCTATGAAAGAAAGGGTAAATTTTACTCTTTAGTATTACAAAGATTTCAGATTTACATTACTGCTGATTTTCTAATCAGTGAAAGTGCCCTTACACGTTCTCCAACAGCACCGTCCCGTCCTGGAGTACCATCATTACCAGCTGGACCCTATAAAGAATCATGTTTGAAAAATGAGTTAACTGAGTAATGAAAAAAATCTCATTCCAATTGCCAGAAAAATTACAGCATGTTTCCACCTCTCTTCCATAAAGTATAAATTAGCACTTATGGAAATTTTAGTAGAAGAAAGTCTTCTGCCATGTTTTCTATTACTTGGAATTGCTTGTAAGATTATTAACACATTCTTACTTTTTTTGGTGCCAATTTTAATACAGTTTTATAGAAGACACTGCATTTTCCACTTACAATCCAGTGCTTAGAAAGTTCAATGTTATTTCCTTGCCCCGTGCACATAGTCCATATTCAAGCATTAAGAATACCCAGTTATTTACTATGGCAGCTCAACTTTAAAACTATCATGGAATTTGCTATAAATTTGGGTCCTTCAGTGCTTTGTGTGGAACAATACTAAATCTATGCTCAGGTTGGCTTAATCAACCTCTTCAATGGTGGGCTCAGACCAGGCAGCACCAGTTGGAGGAGCCCCACCACCAGGGAAGCCCACCCCAGGCACTCCTAGAATGCGTCCTGCATTTAATCTAAATTCTTCATTTCTATTTTTTATTTTAAAACTGGGGGTGGGGGGGAGTCCTAAATCCTTTGAAATACATAGGCAATAATTTTATTCTTGGAATTTTAGGTTTTGTTTGTATCACCAGTGAATGGTTTTCCTCCCTTTCATATCTTAAGCTTATCGAAACAATATCCTTGAAGTTTAAAAATAAAACAACTGGGTTTAGATATGAAATAACTTTTTACAATGTACATTCTTCTCTTCCTACATTACTTTGATTTTTTTCAGAACTATGTTTTTATCATTTGATGAAAAATTGCCCTGAAAGGTATTGATTGTTTCAAGAAAATGTGACACTGTCTGGTAATTTACCCATGAAAGCACTGGACAGAGGAGATTCCAACCTATAACTTCTCAAATCACTTTTCAAAAATTGATTTCCTCTCAAATGAGACTCAGGGAACATGACATGCATAATGTTACTTTATAGTGATATTTAAGTAGAATGATCTCTCCTTACTTTTCTCTTTTCACAAGCTGTAATTGTCATATTAATCCTATTACCACAAAACTTGGCAATTTTGAGAAATATGCCATTATAGAGTGAAATAACAAGATAAACGATGGATGAATGTGTCCTTTCACCTTCAAAACAATTTGGCAACAACCTAAATCAACTAAAATCCTTGGTTCCAGACTAGATGAAGTCAGTGCTTATTACCTTCTCTTTCTTTCCTCATGTAGACAACTCACTGGGGAAGTAAAGTACATCAAATAACATCACTAAGAAATTTCCGGTCAAATGCGCCATCGATTTCTAAATTTCTAAATTGATTTCTAAATTTAAAAAAAAAGCTGTTCCCATGACACCCAGATGACAAGAGGAGAGTTATTTTGATGTAGCACTCACTTCGGGTCCAGGCTCCCCTACAGGGCCATTTGAGCCCGGGGGTCCCACAGGGCCAGGCGGACCTTTATCCCCTGGTGCGCCAGTAGGTCCTACTTTTCCTGGTGTGCCCTGAAATAAGCATATAAATATGTCAACCACTTCTGAAGAAATGTAAGAAAGCCAGTTTACATAAAGGCTACATTTATTCAAATGGCACCTCAGTTCCGCCTTCTATAATATTAATTATCCATTATCCCACAATACTCACTTTATTTCTGTATCCCGGCACTTGGGTTTCACTATCTTATTGGGAGATTGTGCTTCTGGGTGCTTGGCTCACTTCTGGTAACAGTAAAATCTTCCCTAACTCCAGGTTTGCTGGTTTCATATCTCTACCCAGATTCCCCCAGTTCCAAGGTCCCAGCAGTACATCTCTGTCCACATTCCGTATAAAAACATCATTTTTTACCCCCACAAGCATGTAAACTTTTAGCGGTAAAAATTAATCTCTTCAAAGCTAAGAGTAAGTCAAACTTTTATCCCCACTCCGGGGAATGTGAGGTTCTTAGCAGCCTCCAGGGAACAGGAGATTACTTTCAGAGTCTATCTTTATCGCTCACCCCACTTTCACCTCCAATATTACTTTGGTTCAACTACTTCTTCCCTTTGATGATTTATGAAAACTTGCCCTCTGAACTGTGAAATATGGGTGTTTTGGTTAGGCATGTTTATTTAAAAAGAGGCTACCTACTCACCAGAGGAGATTATCCCCTTTCTCTAGCTCCACGGGTATTTTTAATCTTTGAAGAAAAATTTAGAATCACCCAAAATCCATATCCTTATTTGTCTACTTCTCTGGTCCCCGGGTTAAATAAATATATTTTCAAAGACTTTGCAAGGTGCTTAAGTAAAGAATTTGACATTCAAATTCAAAGGTTTTTACGATACTCAGAATTTGTGTCTAAAAAAGACTTTAAATCTACTAAGAAATAAAAGATAAATTCTCTCTTCGCAAATTATATTGCACATAATCAGATGAAATATTGACCGACGGCCACTCACCGCTGGGCCCGGCAGGCCGGGCATGCCTCGCTCTCCACGCTGTCCTGGCATGCCCACAATTCCTCTTTGTCCAGTGGTTCCAGCTGGGCCCGGGGGACCGTCAGGACCCTAATTTTGAGGATAAACTATAATTAGAAATCCTCCAGGATAAAACCATATGCAAGGACTAGATCACAGCTTCATAGGTTTTTCAGACCAAAAAACCAATTCTGTTTCATAAAACCCTACTACATAGGAGTAGTCATAATTTATACTCCACACAGAGCCTCTAACATTGTTTAAAGGTGAAAGCAGCTCATTGATTTCCAAGAAACTTGAAGAGTAATGTGAATACTGAAGGAATGAAAGAGGTAACTATTCAGGCAACTATTTTTCCTCTTTTTAAAAAGACAAATTTTTTAAATAAAGAAAAGAAATAGTAACCTAACACATTAGTATTTCGAGACATTTAGATATCAAATAAAATAACGTATTTTTTTAAAATTGTCTTTATACAGCACAGATACTTAACAAAGAATGTTCTCTTTAGTTTTTGAACACCATGCCCATTACTGTTATATTTTATATTTCTACATATCCTTTTTTTTTTTCTAGAGCAGAGAGGTGTAAATTTAAAACATATAGGGCCTAAGGATTTATGAAAGCACCCAGGTTAATGTATACAGTTTCTTTTCAGCAGTGAATATTACGGGTTATCTATCAGTAAATATCTCTAATAGAGGTGGCCGCAAACCAAGATGCCAAACTTACCGGTTGCCCATCTTCTCCTGGGTCTCCTTTGTCTCCTGGGCCACCAGGGGGGCCAGCTGGTCCTCGATCTCCTACTCGCCCATGAGAGCCAGGGTCCCCACGAAGACCTGGCGGTCCCTCCTTCCCAGGTTCCCCTAAGGGCCCTGCAGGTCCTGGAGCTCCCTAGTAAAGATAGGAAGAAACCCGGGACGGCAGAGTGGAAGCCACATTAGAGGACTTGATGCAATGGCCTCTCGGGTCCATTTTTCCTGTTAGATAATCAGTCATTCAGTGGATTTAAACAAAATTAAACAAAACAGAGCTGCAGATTCATTTCCCAGGAGGAAATCTAAATTATTTGCAGACAATTACCTTTGACTCAATATCAAAAGTGTGTTGAAATTAACTTGAATTTTTAAACATCTTAAGCCTCTGCTCCATTAGTGAATATATAACATTTTATTCTGTCTGACCTGATCTTATCATGAAAGAATAACATTTATTAAACGAAGTTTCAGAGATGCTTCCTAACTGGAGGAAATGGTTATTAGCACACAATACCGTTAGAATTTAGTACTCAAATGGAGTAATAGTCAAACATTGGGGCTAAAAAGGACTGGATGATTAAAGGTGAATTTACTTTGATAGGATACCAGTGTGTATGAATTATTAGGATAATGGTTGTTAACATGGGTTAACAAATCATTAAGGGATTAAATAAAAGAATAAACAGTAACTCATATATGTGTATTTATATAATGTGTATATATGTGTGTTTGTGTGTATTTTCATGTGTGTGTATGGGTGATTACTCCACTACCAATGATTTGAGTTACTGAATTGACTTACAGGAGGGCCTGGAGGTCCAACTCTGCCAGCAGAACCAGGAAACCCTGTAGCACCCTAGAAATACAATATCATATAAGCAATTTTAAAATAACTATTAATTACATATACTTTCTGGGATCTATTTTTTTCACAGGGATGCTTAGGCTTTAGATTCCCTTCCTTGTTATAAACAATAGATTTTTTTTTTCTTGTATACTATGTTTTTGGGAATGGATCTGCATTAATCAGTAGGAAGGATGCTATTTTTCTCTTTCTACTTTCCATTTATCTTGAACACATACAAGTATGTTCAAGGCTCATGCTAGGATCACATTAATCTTTTGCATCACAGAATCCTGTAGAGTAGTTCCCCATTATTCCTCACCTCTTCCATAGGTAATATATTCTTTATGTTATATGGGAGGCAGCTGGGTCTCCAAGATCATAAAACTAATTGCAACCCAGATCTCCATTTAAGTGCCCTTTCCACGACAGTTTACTTATACAAGTAAAAACTTGTTGTTACAGCTTCAGATTAACTTTAAAATGGCCATGAAGTGCTAGGCGTCTGCGACTATCTGTGTGCAATTCCCAGAGTTTCAAACCAACTTACGGGTGGACCCTGAGTTCCTCGGCCACCTTTGAGTCCAGGAACACCATTAGGACCCTACATAGAAAAACATGAACAAAAGATCACTATAAGGAAAGCAACATGGGCTAAACACAAAGTCTCACCATTGGGCATGTGACTCAGGTTATTGGTGTTTTGCTTTCCACTTACATGAGGGCCTGGGGATCCTGCTAGACCTTGTGGCCCAGGAGAGCCTGCATCTCCCTTCTGTCCTGGCTCTCCGGGTTCCCCTTTTATTCCAGGCTGCCCATCGGGACCCTGTATCAATTGTTTAAATAAACAATCAATTATAACACTTACAGACAAGCTATTTGACAGTAATTATTACCAACATATCATTTAACCATATATTGTTAAATGGTGCTTTGTGTTCAGTATTAGAGCATAGGAGAAGAAAATGCCCTAATGAGGTCTTTGAAGGCAGTCTGAGAAAATAAGTTATCCCACCACATTTTTATTATACCAAATAAGTATAGAATTTGAAATAGTGCGAACCCATCCATTTTAGTGCCAGTCATGGAAGAATGTATGAAAGAATATATTGAAAATGAGAATATTGCCTAGAAAACTGTAAACTTTCCAGCATCTTTAATATATCTTCAACACACAGGACAATGATAATTAATTGAATTTATTGCTATCATAAGAAGAGTGTTCATCGTAAATTAGAGATATTTGAAAATTATACCTGAGGTCCAGCAAAACCAACAGCTCCAGTGGGGCCATTTTCACCGCGAGAACCCTAGGATAAAACAAAATTACTGTAGCTTTCACACTTTATTCTAAATGGGAACAGTATTTAAAAATACAATTATATAAACTTACAGTGTTTTGAAATGTATAGATAGATGATTAGATGTATTTCTTGAGGAAGACTCTTAAGCGTGATATAGAGATAAGGGCCATAGAACAAAATTTCCAAGGTCTGAAGTCTCTAAAAACTGTCTTAATTATTTAGTAAATGAGTTGCTTACCAAGATTTAATAGGTTGCATACAAATAACAAGACTGGTAAGTTTTTGAGTTTAATGAGAGAAGTAAGAGCTGAAAACTAAGAAGTTATAAATAGCCTGAACCAACAGGCATGGTTTTATATAAATATCAGGACAAAATGATGAACTGTTTTCCTGGTCAGTCCCACTCTAAAAAAAACAATCAAAATACTGTCACTTACAGGATTGCCACGGGAGCCAGGAGGGCCAACTAAACCTCGAGGGCCAGGTTCACCCTAGAAAGCAGACGTTAGATGGTTATTGTCCAAAGCAGGAGCAAAACATAATGCAACTGGAGGGCACTAAGTGCTATGTGTAGGGCAGATGGTGGGGAGAACTCTGAGATGATCTTGCCCAATTACCACATGTTATGAAAGAGAAAACAGCATGAGAAAGAGCTATCATCCAGACTTCTTGACTCTGAGCCCACAAAACATCAATTTACCTTTTCTCCAGTGGGACCTGCAGGACCCGGAGGACCCAAGGGACCCGGAAGACCCTGTCAATGAACAGAACATAGACATATTGAAGAAGAGAATGCATGAAATTCTCCATGATTAAACAAAGGAGGTACCATTTTGTTATAGCTTAGCTGCTTTTGCAAAACATTGTCTAATAAATGATATAATTTGTATATTCTTAAGATTTTTCGCTTTACTCTAAAACAATTTCCTGGATGTTCTCCACAAAATGTTCTAATCTCTTTCATCCATCTCAACTCATCCCTACATAATATTGTCTTCAAACGTTAGTCCTAAATTAATGCTACTCTTCTACAATGTTTCTATGTTTCCTGGTCCATTTAATTTTGAAATTTGAGTGTAGATTGAAAAAAGCTTTTCTTCTTTTGTAGAGAATATTATATTCTTAAATTACATGAACAAAGTACCACTCTATTTTTTTTAAGTGAAACTGTGATAAGGCATTGAGTTTTCTACATTCTCTTAAGATTACAAGGAGTGTGACTACCCAACTACACTGAGGTTGGGGTTCTTTATGCTCAGAGCCCAGGGAGCTATCACATGGAGGTTCCAACTGGGTCTTCTTGACATGTGGTCACAATCTTTAAACTGGACTATAGTGGAGTCTTTTCTGGAACAAATTTTCTATCTGATATTTGTGCATTGCCTCTTCATATGCAGCCCAACTATTCTTTTGTTACTTAATTTTTGTATGTATTATGGAAGGAATTTAAGGAACAAAAAGGACTTCTTAAATTTATATTCTTATAAGAACATGAGAAAACTGTGACCATATATTCTCTAGATCTATAATAGAACAATATTCTTCCAATAATTTACCTAATATATTTCCTTAAAGAATCAGATTAAATATAAAGATCACTTCATTAAATTCACCCCCCTTCTATTTTTTCTTACAGAGAAAACATGTTATTCATTTTTTCCCTTTACTATGAGATTACAGCAAGCAGTCTGCTCTGCTTCCTCCTTAAAGCAATGTATTGTCCTTACTGAAAATAAAGTAGTCATTGCTCAAGTCCTGTTTCTATTACACTGCATTTTAAAGTTAGTTCATAGGAACAATAGATACATATTTTAAATTTCACCTTAAAATTAACTGTCAATGCAACACTCCTTCAAACAGCACTGCACTACTTTACTACTCACTATAGACCATCTATGACATAAGATACAAACAACCTGCCACATATACTTAGACCTTTCTTGAAATACAAAATCAAATATTAGAGCTAACTACAAGGCAAGAAACATCTCATGTTCATAATTTGCTAAGTTAAGCATGTGACGTCACTTTTAAGTAGATTTTCAGAAAAAAGAAAAAAGGGGTAATTACCACTCGGACTAAAAATTTTCTTTATTTTACTTTATTGTCTTTATCAAAAGTTAATATAATCAGTGCATTAACAGTGGCTCAATGTGCCGAATCAATATGTTAACGATGGTTCAATGTGAGCTCTTTTTTATGGTACAAGTGCTCTTAGCAGGGCACAGAATGACAACTACCAGCAAACCATGTCACACTGAAACAGAAATTATTCCTCAAATATCAGGAATTATTCCAGGAAATGTTGAATGTCTGAGCAGCTGTATCTATCTGCTCTTACATGAGAGAATAATTTCATTAACGTATAAAAAATTATACCCAGTCTGTCCCTAGAATTGCAAATGTATTCTATGTTTGAGAATCAAAAGCTTGTTAAAGGTCAGCTTCTGACATGACATTAAACAATGCCTTGGGGTCAACCACCCTTCTTTACATTTCACTTCTTCATCCTCTTTATTGATGAAAGCATTAATGACGATTCATTGTGCAGTAATTTTGTCACCCCTAACGTCCAGCCAGCTCAAGCCTCAACTTGGCTACTCTGCAAAACTCTACTTGCCTGCTCTGGAATGAGGTCTAGGACAGCTCATTAGACTAACACTTGAACAAAAAATAAACATTGCATATGAAATAAAAAAGAAGATGAAGAAAGATAAAGAGGGCCCTACTGCTTAAAGCACTGTTCTCATATGCACAGTAAAATGTGTTCTATTTCATTCCCTCAAGAATGACCACTTTTTGGCTTGCTCTCATTCAAAGTAAGCAAAATGAGTATCCATGATTGATCAACATCAAAGCTCAAAATTCATCATCTTCCAAATCCTGACCATATGGAAACACAATGAACTTTATTTTGGAAAGTTCAGGCAAATTCATGTAATAATGATAATGTTGATTCCTAGCTTAGCTGGGAAAAGAAATGATTTCACTTACTCTTGCTCCATCATTTCCAGCTGTTCCTTCAGCACCCTTCTCTCCTATGCCACCCTGGGGAAACACACAAAATGCCATTTTTCATTTAATTATCTTTTTCTCTCACTTTGTGGAAACTTCATGAGGGCAGGGGCTTATCTCTCTTCTTCATAGTTATATTCCCTTGAGCCTAGAGCAGTGCCTGGCATTGTATATTTTTCTCAATAAATATAGATACTGAACAAAAGAAAGAGAAAGGGAGGGAGGGAGGGAAGATTGACTTGTGACTTAGGATGGTACACATAAAAGCCTGGCCAAGAAATAATTTTCAGGAGGAATTGAGAAAGCCTAAATGAATGAACTAAAACAAAACAAAACAAAACAACAGACTTACTCTGTCACCCTTGGGGCCCGGAGTTCCTGCAATTCCTCTTTCTCCTGGCATACCTTGAAGTCCTGGTGGGCCTGTATCTCCAGGGGTCCCCGATGGTCCTGGACTGCCCTAAAATGAACCAACAATAAGTGACCTCACCAATACAGTATTAAGATTGAGCCACATGAAATTTCTCTGCTGGTAAGTCAAAAAGAGTGGAATATCAGCAATTTCATATGGTTCAGCTTAGTGTTTATATTTTTCATTTGTGAAAATTGTCTGAGGTCATTTTTTGAAATAAAAAAGACTTTGCCTTTCTCTTTGTTGATTTATGTTTTCAACTTTTTTCTTTGGGGGAAATTGAGCATTAATTCAAATAAAATTAATGGTTGCCTTCCTTTTTCTTTGACAACATCATGGGGATCCTGATAAAGAAAGAAGACATTACTTTTAGAAAGTATTTCACTCTCACTAATGAACCCATGATATTAAGCTTGCTTATAGGCTAAGTCAGTGATTAAATTGAAGCAGATACTATGTAATCACTCTGGACCTTAAAAATGATAAGGGGCCTAATGTTATATGATCATGAAAAATTCTACTTTAATTGTTTATACTGAAATTGGTCACCTTGTCTTCTACAAATCTTAAATGGCACCCAAAGGAAATGGTACTGATCTTTGCCTTATGATGTATTTTACTTTCCGATTTCAAAAATGACATACTTTCTTATGGTTAGTAAGCAGAACCTGAGACCAAAAAAATGGAGCATATAATTAGGAATATCTCTTAATAAATTATACAGTTTTCTATTTATTGCCTCTGCTTATTAATGGAATTATCCAATTGTCTATTTATTGCCTCTGCTTATTAATGGAAGTCACTAGTAGAAGTTCTAAAAATAAATATTAGGAATGGGTTTCTCTATGAGAATGTATCATTATGTGCACTAAATCCTAAATCCCATCACAGAAAAGAGACTTCTTTTCAGCTGACTCTTGAGTGCCAAGGAGAAAGCCTAGTAGATGCTTACTGAATCCTTGTTGAAGAAGAAAATTATATAATCGAATTACCTTGCAACAACAAGAGAACTACACTTTAGTTCCATCATGTGTTTATTGGGCTATAACTCTTGGAACATCCTGAAGCGCCCAGCTCACCGCCATACTTACTTTTGGACCGTCAGGGCCGTGGCCCCCAGCCATTCCCTTCTCCCCAGGGAGTCCGGTTATTCCTGGTTCTCCTCTCTCGCCTGGATTTCCGCGTTCTCCCTAGTGCAACATTGGGATGTCAAGCAAGCTTAGCGACTGTTCAGAAAGTGGGTTAAAAATGTTTCTGGAAATCTGCAAAACTGCTTCTACTGGATAAAAACTGAGAAATGAGCCACTAATGAGGCTCAATTTTCTAATTTAGTGATAAGAAATGAACTTGAAATAAGAATATACTAGTTTCGCAGCACAGGATTTTCTCACAAGATTTATTTTCATCAAGGAAAATAATTTTAATTCTTAAAATAAAGCCCAGTTTATGATAAAAGTTTTTTTTTTTTTTTAAACTGAAGGCAGTGGAAACAAAGTTAATGACGAAGGAGAAAGTACTCACTCTAGGTCCTAATGGGCCAACTGCTCCAGGATCTCCAGGAACTCCCTATAAAATATAATTTTAAAAATTGTAAGAAACGCTTTGAGCTAATTTTTAGGTATTTATTAGAAATCTTTCCATACCACACACCTAATTTCCTTTAATGTACTATTAGAAGTTTGAATAAGCCTATAATATTGAAGAAAGAAAAATATGTATACTTTTATAAATGAGGGGATATCCCATATATGGATGGAAATTATTTTTCCAGAAAAAAAATGTTTATTGAAGCTGAATGCTTGATTTT
The DNA here is from genome assembly GCF_011800145.1 of Mirounga leonina. Taxonomy (NCBI): domain Eukaryota; kingdom Metazoa; phylum Chordata; class Mammalia; order Carnivora; family Phocidae; genus Mirounga; species Mirounga leonina. The sequence continues at coordinate 44,331,038 of NW_023270377.1, read as the reverse complement.
GGGCAATGAAAACATACAAAATATTATCTCACAAATAGAGTGCACTGGTTTTTTTAAAGACAACAAAATATATAGTAATTTTATTTCTTCTTTTTTTTTTTAAAGATGTTATTTATTTATTTGACAGAGAGAGACACAGCAAGAGAGGGAACACAAGCAGGGGGAGTGGGAGAGGGAGAAGCAGGCTTCCCGCCGAGCAGGGAGCCCGATGTGGGGCTCAATCCCAGGACCCTGAGATCATGACCTGAGCCCAAGGCAGACGCTTAACGACTGAGCCACCCAGGTGCCCCAGTAATTTTATTTCTTAATGTGAAAACATTTTAATAAAAGAAACTGGAATAAAAAGCCATAAAGAGCTGATCTCTTAAACAGAGCCAATTCAATTCAATTTAGTAAATATTTCTTGACCATATACTATGGACAGTGCAGTCTACCAGGAATTGTGGGTTCAAACTAGTGTAGTCATGACTATGTTACGAGTTTCAGTTTATTCTTAACTAAAAGAAAGTTTGCCAAAAAGTTGAAAATGTCTCTCTTTGATTAAAAATAATAACTAATGACAAAGAAAGCTGTGTGTAGAAAGTCATGGTCATCGAAGACTGGGATGAAAACTAATTTAGACTTAGGGTTGATCCTGAATGTCAAGTTTTAAGAATGATTTAATCAAATTATTCATCTCTCATTTTCCTTTTTATGTATGCTAATGGGTCATATGTGGTTTAAAAGAAAACCTAAGTAAAAATATATCCGAGAGTTCTTTCAATAATATTTTATCTCATAAGAAAACATCGTGGTAGTTTAATCAGCATCATGTGGTGTTTTGTAGTGATATGTAAGTAATGGTACATCTTGCAATTTCTAAATATGATATGGCTTGCAATTTTGTGGCAGATAGTGCACTATTCATAGTGTCTTGATTTACACTATAACAGCCTGCAATATTCTGAAAAGAGTATATTTTTGACAAAGTAGCCTGCCTATGTCTGATAGTTTGGATAACAGATAACAATGACACCTAAAACCACTACCATCTATGTTTACAAAATCACAAATGTTAATCTCAATATACTCAATATGTTTGCTTCCATTGTAATCCCCCATCATGAGACATTTTCACTAGTGTGACAGAAGAGTTCTCTTGGGCACATGGATATATGTCTTCACTTTAGAGGCATCAGTGTCTATCCTCCATCCCCAACCCAGGATGATGCCAGGGGAAGTGAAACATGAAGAAGCATGTGCTGTCCTTGGACAGTAACGTCACGTCCTCCAAAATGGAGGGCTAGCATTCCCTCCGCATGTAGCACCTACACACAAGCTGGTGGCAGTCACACTAGAACATCACTGCTGCTAGTGACTTAGTGACCCACCTTTTATGTCAGTTCCTCAAATAAGCCTTGCCTTTTACTAAAAAAATGAAACAAAATGAAAAGTGTATCAAGTGGGCCTCCAGTTTTCTCCCCTGCAGTGTATTGTCCTCCATGTGGTGTGATCTTCCTAAAACCCAAATCTAATTGTACTACTCCCTACTTAAAAGCCCCTCATCATCTTCCATTAGAAGAATCTGAACAGGGGGCCTGGGTGGCTCAGTCCGTTAAGTGACTGCCTTCAGCTCAGGTCATGATCCCAGGCTCCTGGGATCGAGTCCCTCATCAGGTTCTCTGCTCAGCGGGGAGTCTGCTTCTCCCTCTCCCTCTACCCCTCCCCCCTGCTTGTGCTCGCTCTCTCTCTCTCAAATAAATAAATAAAATATTTTAAAAAAAGAAGAATCCAAACAAACTACGTTCAAATTCAGACTTTCCATAATTGGACTCCTGATTCCCCGTCCAGCCTCACCTCCACATCAACCTATACTATGCATTCCTGACTTACCAACTTTTTCAGTGCCTTCATTTGACCACAAAACCTTTGCACCTGCTGTTCCCATTTTCTGGAGTATTTTACTACCTTCCCTCGTCCCCTCTTACTCATAAAAGATATTACTTTGTCTGGGAAACTTTTCCTAAATCTCCAAGTCCGAATTCAGTGCATCTTCTATGTTTCCACACACAGAGTGCCTCCCCAGAAACTCTCTATCTCCTACTATGATGTAATATAAAGGTTAGGTTCGTGTCCATCTTGTTCAATTGGTTAGGGCCAGGGCTTAATACAACTAAGCACAGAGTGCTCAGCAAATATTTGTTGAATAGTCAAATGAATGAACAAATCACTCATAGAAAAATAAATTAACTGATGTCCTGGTAAAATAATAGAAATAAAATAGTATCTGTTTATAACCATTTATAAAGTCTCCAGTAAAGCTCTGTAATTATGAGAAGATATATATTTAGTGATTAAAAACACAGTCTTGGGAAGCAGCCTACCAGGATTCAAATTATACCAGATGTGTGACTTTGGGAAAGTCACCTAACATGTCTGTGTCTCATTTTCCTCATCTGAAAAATAGGCATCCTACTAGTACCTAGATATATAGGGTTGTTTTGAGGATTAAAAGAGAGAACATTTACAAAGCAAACCAGAACAGAACTTCACATATAATGGCCCAGCAATTTTTATTATTGCTATTATTATTATTATTTTAAATGAACTTACCTGATCACCTGGCTTTCCACCTTCCCCGGGAGGCCCTGGAGGACCAGGAAGCCCCTAAAGGAAAAGGAAGAAAATGAAATTGTGAATTGGTGAAAGTTTAATAGGCCACTAGAGTTAACAGTTTACCTTTATAATTCATGGGCCCTCCATGACTATACTTTCTCAAGCAAAGGATATTGTTTAAAGACAAGCAAAGCAGAATAAGAAAACTCTATCTTCTACCATAATGCAGCAACTGGTCAGTTTATAGGTTTAGATTTTCACTTGGACACCACTTAGCAAAAAAAAAAAAATAATAAAGATAAGAATCTAACAGGAGATTCTTAACATCTGTCAAGTTTTTATGGGTCTGAAAGCAATATTTTAAGTTGCTAGAATAGTACTGAAAGTCACTCCTGAAAGTGTTTTTTTTTTTTTACCAAATTATCATTATCCATTATTAAATAATTTCCCATACAATATATTTAAATAAATCTTAAAAATTTGTTTAACAAAAATTTTAAGACATTGTGTCTGTAAAACTAGATAAACTTTAAAACAGTTCAATAAAACTTAACAAAAACATTTTATAATTTTTAATTTGTTAATAATTTTGGATTTTGATCAGTTTTTCAGGGAAGTCTGTTCCTTCTCTCTGAACAAAAATGTTGGGTTTTATCCATTTTATCTACTTACTAGAAGATGGATGACTTTTTTGAAAATTGTGGAATTTCACATCATTTGACCATATCTTTTCATATTTTAAAAAAGCAATTTAATTAATGGTAGAAGAAATGGAAAAAGGAATTTGTGCATACCTGAAAGCCAGTGGGGCCTGGAGGTCCCTGTTCTCCTCTCTCCCCAGCTAGACCCTAAGTCATGAAGGAAAGAAAATCATGAATAGAACCAATCTTTACACCTGCTTCCTGTTTTGTGACCTACTAGAAGTATTGATATTTGCCTTTTTTCTAATCACATGTTTTCACTTTAACCAGATAATGAACTAGCATTATAATGAAATAGTTTAATGGTATTGGTGGAAGTCCTTGCTGGTGAGAAAATATCTTCCAAAGCCAGCAAAGACACTGATGACATATGTTTATTTTTTGATCCAAACATAAAATGTCTAGAGCCAACCATAAAATTGTGGGGTAATTGCATAAGTTGAACATGGAAAAATTCATTACTTTCATATATCTAATCTAAGCAAGTAATACAAGTATCCCCTGCTTTTCCAAAGTTCGTGTTCTAGCACTTCACTTTTATGGAAGGTCTATATTAGCTTTCTGCTAACTTCAAGAAATCTGAAGAGAAGTTTTGCTTTTAGGAAAAAAGGCAAAAAGCAAAAAAAGCATTCAGCGTTTTTTTGCAGGGAGCTGTCACAGAGGCAGTGCACCCTTAGGAGCAAGAGTGGCAGGTACATTCTCCTCCTTCCTGGGGAACCACAGTCGGCATCTCAGCATCAAGCCACCAGAGCGCTGAGCTGTGTCTGTGAGCATCTGCGTTTTATCTACATTTATTTTGTGCATGTGTTACAACAAGATATGTGCTAAGGTATTAGAAAAGCCTAGGAGAGGTTCTTTTTGGAGTCTGGGAATTTTAAGAAAATTTTCCATATAAATTAATGATAATTGCTTCTTTGCTTTATACCATTTCAGCTTATAAAAGTTTCCCCAGGAACACTCTACTTTCAGATAATGGGTGAAACCTGTATTTCTATTCCAATTTATTTTTCAGTGTCATAAAAAGTATTAGTCAAGGTTTCAAACACTAGAACAACTGAAGAAAGCAAAGCTAACATTTTAGAAAGATACTTAAATTGCCCCATTGCAAACAAATAAATATGCCAAAATATTTCTGATAAATATTTAATTTTAGAATCCTTGGATGCAAATGTACCTCAAAGGATAAAATTTTTCATTTTTTAGTCCTCCAAAAAAAATAAGTCAGCTTAAATAAACTGCTATAAGACATCATTAGAAGAATATAGGTATAATTCAGTATTTATATATTATTAATAAAAGACAGTACAAAATATTTGTCAAAACATTCGTCAAACTGATTTTCCTCAGTTGACATATTCTTCAACACAAAAAGATGATGAGGTAGCTTTTACCATCAACATTTTAAAGAAGTTTAAAATGAAAAGTCCAATCACTTGATTTAAAAAGGCAGAAGGTGCCAGAACAGAAATCAAAAGAAAAGATTATAACTGAAATCCTTCAATCCTGTACTTTCTTATTTACTTCCCCTGAAACTTACTCAAAGTCAAGTTGTAAACAAACATCAATGAAAAATGCAATGTGAATACATTCTCATTGAAAGATCACCTACCGGGGGGCCCACGGGACCAGAAGGACCAACTTCACCATCTTTTCCAGGAGCTCCCTAGTATCACACAGAGATGATATGTGAAGTGAGGCCACAAGACATTTGGATAATTTCATATATACATATATGTATATTTCTCCCCCTTGGCAGAAAATGTATAGTTACCCTCTGCCCAGGAACACCAGCATTTCCTGCCTCTCCAGGTTTTCCAGGGTCACCCTAGAGAAAAATTAGAAACTATTCTAAAATCCAATCGATTTGCTCAAAACATGCCTGCTTCAAGTGAGGATTATGATGAGATAGCAAACTTATTATACACCGTACTCACACTGCTACCTTTGGGGCCTGGAAGACCCATACTCCCAGGTTGCCCTCTGATTCCTATGGAGCCTGGAGGACCCGGCCGGCCATCCTCCCCTGGAGCACCCTACAAAATTCACAGGAGCAGAGTAAGTTTTATGTAAATTCTCTCTAAATATCGTATGACCCAAAACATCACTTGCCTTTCCTTACTTATACAAGTTACATAAGTTTTAAATTATCCTTCACCTTTTACTTAGTGCATCAGAAAAGTTGAGTGTTTAAAAAAAATTGCTGAAGTATTCTGAGTATTTAGAACAGAGATTTCACGCTTTTTCTATACACAAACCTCATCTCCACAACTTACATTCTCATATTCATAGGGAAAATTTTTCTTTCTTCTTTAATTTACTCAAGCTTGTGGTAATGAAAATTTGGTACTTCTGTTTCACATTTTTGGCATAAAGGAAGGGCCCAGAATATATGAGCTGTCAAAAGTCATACCTACCTGTCTCTTAAACCAGTACAATTGGGAGGACATCAAGAAAAGAGAATGTTTCTAATAGACATATTTGACCAATACTGGAAGAATACATAATTTCAACTTTTTCCACTGACGTCAGAGAAGCAATTTCAATCTCAAATATTTGTATCAATTAAATTTGATCAATTTTTGGTGAATTTTAAAATATGAAGATCCTATGAATTTGCTTCGGCATTTTAACATGTATATATCATCCACCCTATTAAAAACATTAACCTCAAATAAACATCTTACCATTTAAGTTGTAGGTCTGTTGAGCAATATTAATGGTTGTGGAGTTGCGTTTATTTATTTATTTTAAGTAGGCTCCACATGGGGCTTGAACTCATGACCCTGAGATCAAGACTTGAGCTGAGATCAAGAGTTGGATGCATAACTGACTGAGCCACCCAGGCACCCTAAGGAGTTTTATGTAAAATACTTACCAAAGGCCCAAGTTTTCCTTCAGGACCTTGAACACCAGGATTTCCCGTCAGACCCTGAAAATTAAAAGCAATTGTCATTTTGTTGCTGACTTGCAACTGAAGTAAAGATTCTAGAGAGTAAAAATAGTACTGTATTAAAAGGATCCAGTTCCACTTTGCAATGCCCATTCTCGGTGGTCTTAGGCTCCTCTAGACAAACTCACAGGCCAATCATGGACCTCAGCCAGCCTGGCTTTGGAAGGATGCAGGGCAGAAAACAGAGCGTGCCAACAGGCAGCACCACGTGGGACTCTTCACTTGGGGGGGAGCCCTCACAGCACAGCCTCCCACACTGGAGAGGTCACATGGGAGGCAATGAGTCTACATGGTGGGCACAGGAGCCACTCTGTTTTAGAAATCTCATGTAACCAGTACTTGTAAGAGCACTTTGAACGTAGTATACCGATCCTGGCAAGGTGAATGTGCAGGTCCTAGTTCCTCCGAACTCCTAACACCCAAAGCTATGCCTCCCACCAGGTGTTTATAATTCATAGTCCTCCCAGTCCAAATGTGGTCTACAGTCAGGGGTCATTTTTTACTATTAGCAATGTTGACTGCTCTTTCAGCTGGTATACCAACTTTATCAAGTATCTAGGGAGGAATTTCTAAGAAAATGTCGGTTTCCCACGTAGAAGGAGGAAGGGCTATAATAGACTTTTACTCGTATATTTAACACTGGGTTCAAGATTATGTGAAGCCAAATGTACATTTCTATCCAACAACTTTTTGTATAATTCCTTTCTCTTTGAGGAGCACTGTTGACAACTGAATATGAGAGGAATTCCACAATCCAAATGAATTTTCAAGTGACATTTGGTTAAAAGGAAATTTATCAGGAATTCTCTCTGCCAAAAGCCAATAAATTATTTGTCAGCAAGTAAAGAAAAAAATAAATAAATAAATAAAAAATAAATGGATTTTCTTCCATGTCAAGTGGCAAAATGATTAATGCATACTCCTTTGAGAAACGGAGACTAGAAATGGCTGTATTTTATATACATGATAAAAATAACAAAACAGTATTTTAAAAATAGTGAGTCGGGTCAAAATTGTAAAAACAAAGACATGCTCCCACTTGTCAAGACTAACTCAATTAGAAAGTCCTTTCGATGAGTTCTCAGGAGCAGTTCTCTTGGGTTGATGTAGCAAAAGGCTGTGTTCTTACCCGAGCACCTGGCAGCCCAGGTTCACCTGGCCGTCCTGGGTCCCCCTGACCTCCTTTAGGTCCCGAAGAACCCACAGGACCCCTTTCTCCTTGAGCCCCCTGTTCCAATGCAAAGCAGAATGTGTCAGAAAAAAGAAACAGTGCAGGAAAATAAAAGCAAGGAAATATAAAATTTATGTTTTACAAATCAAAGCACTAGTATACCATACAAATACTTTTATCAAATAGTTATAAAGTTACAGAAAGTATCACTACATATTCTATTCTCATTTGTCTTTCTCCAAGAATAGTGGTTTTTCATCATTAACTAATGAAAATTATGTTCAGATTACCACTCCGATAATCTAAATTTGGGAAAAAAACACCAAAATTTTAGAGTCTAAATTTCTACATAAAGAAAAAATTCTATATATCAGCTAAAGGAAAGGTGTATGACCTTTTCTTCTCAGCAGTGTCCCGAGAAAGTCTGAAAATAAACTTCTACATGCTTCCAAACATCATCCTTCTTCCCTAGCCCTCTGTAATATAGAAACTGCACAAGAGGGATTTGACATTAGGCTTGATGTCTGTGTCTGACTCTTTTCTTGATCTGCCCCCATGTGGACCAAAGCTAGATCGCTATTCTGGACAATGGCATCTTTTGGACCACCAGCCACACAAGTGTCAACATTGATGGGATAACCTCACCTTTGGTCCAGGTAAACCATCAGAGCCTGGAAAACCACGATTGCCAGGAGCACCCTATAATGACCAAAATGTGATTCTTTATTGTTGTTGATGTTCTTGAAATGTATAATGAGTGGGTAATTTTTAATTTTATTATTATAAGGTTTTAGGAGCCGTGATCAAGCCAACATGGCAATAGATACGTATAAGGGGGAAAAAAAAAAAACCTAACTACATGGAAATAAATTTTAAATTTTGGAGAATACTTAAGTACTGAGCCAAAAATTATTCAAATTAAGAACTATACTAACAATTCATTGTAAAATTAAACATAGAGGAAAACTGATAGCTAGATATGAGCAGCAAAGAATGGCACCATCTACTATGATCAAAATGTCAATGATAACGTGCATTTGTATTGTCTTCTATGTGAAGCACTTTGCATTCTCTGAAAGTCTCTACAAATGTAAGGTGATAATGCTGTTGTCCCGTTCAGACCTGTTTCATTACATTCCAGCCACAGCAACATCTTCTAATCTCTGAAATCACCAACCCTCCTGGCCTCCAAGCTTTGCATTTCCTATTTCTTCTGCTGACAATGTTCTTTCTCCCAAGTTCTCTTTCTGGCTCATCCTCATCTTCAGATGTCAGCTAAAATGCCATCTTCCCAAAGAATCCTGTTTCCTAATCACCTAATCTAATATTACACTATCGTCATATATTCAAAGTTACTCTCTACCACATCACCTGTTATTTCCTAAGTGTATACCACACTTACTAAAATGTACAATTATATTTTTGTTTGCCTGTTGACTTATTGCTCATCTCCCTACTCGAACAAGCTATTGTTTACTAGCCCCCACATGAAGGCTGGGACCACAGCCTTCTTTTTCACTGAGCACCAATATATCAACTACATATCAATATATTAATATATCAAACTGGCAGAATGTAGTTGTTCAATCAGTATTAGTTGAATGAATGAATGAATGAATGAGCAATAATTAAACAGTTGGCTCCTTGAATTCACAGACAACCATACTGAACCATGCAATGCACTTGCAAGCATTTCTTTTAACTGCTCTAGCTTTCCTTACTATCCCCCAAAACTTACCCATGTAATTCCCCCACAACTCTAAGAATTTATTTTATTATTCAAATTTTACCCTTTCTCCCACTGGGCCTGGAGGACCGACTGTTCCTGGATCACCTCGGGGACCTCTTTTGCCTTCTTCACCAGCTGGGCCTATTGGACCCTGAATACCATGTGGCCCCTATTAAAAACAGAAGGAGGTTACCAGAAAGAGCCAGAGTACAAGGGAGTTATAGTCAAAAGCTTCATTCAATGAAATCAGTTACAAATTTGCAACTATATTAAACTATTTCCATCCAAAGGTATATTCGTCATTGTTATTATTTGAAACACTTGAGCATTTTGACCTGTGCACTCCTGGACAATATTTATGCTCTTCTTATCATTTAAACAAAAATAATGAAGCCTTACTGGTTCCCCTTTTGGGCCAGCTTCTCCTTTGAAACCTGGAACTCCTGGATCACCCTAAAATAAAAGTATGAATAGTTATGAGAACCAGGACATTTAGCCAGTCCAACCTGCTTTAATTAATTACAGTAAATGGGCCTTGAAAACTTTCTGCAGCTGAGTCTGTATTATCATTTTTTTTTAATTTTGCAAGTCTTGTAGAATGTATGTGAAATTTTATAAAATCTAGTATAATTAGGTAGCAGTTTGTCTATTTTACAGTGGTCTTCAAGAGACTTATTTTTAAAATCTTGTTTGTTTTATCATGCATACTAGAAAAATTAGAATTATTCAGTTATTCCAATTTGCTAATTAAAATTAGAACTAACAATGACAACTTCTACAGATAAATCTATTTCAGGTTTATTTTAGGAAATAGACTTATTTACCCAGAATCAAAATAATTTTATATTTATGTTCTCTTTATTGACAGTTTGATAGCTTCAAATATGGCATTTCATCTTTGGAGTGTTCTGAGGTTTTATGTATCTGTGTCTTTAAATACCAGTTAAACTTGTGGGAAACAGATTGCTAAATTGAGAACATGATAACATCGAATGTGAAATATCAGCAACACTCATGTTTTAATAAATCTGTCACCAGCATTTAAAAGGATTTATTAGCATAACTAAGTTACTTGGAACAGAATTCAAAGTATTTATTTTAGGTAGTGCTAAGAAAGTTTTAATTTTTACATATCAAGCTAAAAATATATAAGCACAACTTCTCAATGTGTTTATTTCTTATGGGCTCATCATAATTTTTTCTAATAAATAATTTCACAAAATATGGAAATTCACTCAATTTGAACAATATGGTGGGGTCACTCTTCACGATAACTATCAAGAAATGGCTGTTGAATCCATTTTTCACCAAACTGTCATTCTAACCTACACATTTCTTCACACTGGCTTGCAAAAATATTTCCACAATGGTTATTATTCAACTACTGATAAAATTCTATGAGGAAGACCATAAAGTCACGACCTTACTATTTTAAATAAAAAACCCACTAAAATCCAAAACAACACAGTAATGTTCCCCTTTGAATTTAAACCCCTAAACTGTTCATTAACACTTGGCTTCCACTTTACAAAGATTTCTATCTTCAATTGCCTCATTCAGATAAGTCACATTATCTATGTTTAATTGCATCTCACTGAATACTATATTTCTTGGTGATCTTAGTTGGATTATACTAATAGATGATAATTATTGTAAAGGACATTACCGGTTGGCCTCGAATTCCTGGAGGTCCCGTGCTACCTTGAGGTCCTGGAGATCCAGGGGGACCTGCTAAGCCAGGAGGACCAGAGGTACCAGGAGAGCCCTAGCAGAGTGAAAGAGTGACATGATGAGCACAGACCTATGTAGAAGTCTATGGTCAACGTCCAAATGATTATGTCCATTTGAGTTTCTCGTGGCATGAATGCAGTTAGTTACTTACCGTTGGGCCTTTGGCACCAGGTGTCCCTTCAGTTCCTACCGCACCCTAAAAGATATATGAAAAGTTTATAAGACATTAAGCCATGTTTAGGGTGGTCTTTGGATGTCCACCCATATTCTAAAAGGAGGCAGAAAATTATTATAAAAACATCAACCACCATTATATCATAAAACTCACTTTTATAACTAATTCCCTTTCCATAAAAATAGATAAAATTTTGCAGAGTTGTCAAGAGAAATATGTTTTCTAAAATCAGTTGCAAACACTCATTCAGAATTCAAAGAAGATATATTAAAATAGATTGCCTTCATTCTGATGTTATAAAACGTGTCAAGCTTTCTGTTAAGAACATCATTCTTAAATGTGCTAGGAACTTACAGGAAGACCCTGAGAGCCAACTGGACCTGGTGGCCCAGTTTCACCTCTTTGCCCTTGGGGACCTTCAGGGCCTCTTGCTCCAGTGGGACCTGCTTCTCCCTAACAGGGCACAAAAGAAATATTAATTTAAGAAAAATATAAACGTGGTGTGGTTCAAAGTTTATTGCTTATTTGGAGCTTCACATTTTATCCTTCAGTATTTTAAGTGGTCATGAGCACAAATTGGTCTACAAGGGATGTGTGCCTAACCTAGCTTAAGGAGTAGACTCACTTTCCTACCCCTTCAAGTGTGAGGATGTCTGCAGCATTAACAGCAGAGCCAAGTGGTCAAGGTTACCTGATAGCTACTCTTATTTCAACCCAAGAGAGCGGTCCAGATAGTAAATACAAGTACAGCTGCTGAGTTAAATTTTAATTGACATGAATAACAAATAATTTAAGTTTGTCCCAGGCAATATTTGAGCCCTATCTATATGAAAATTTTTTCTTTATTTATCTGAAATTTAAAGCTAAGTGGGTTTCTGTATTTTATATAATATATTAGGTCCTTATGTAGATCTAATCCTAGAGGGACCTGGATCTGGAATTTTAGAACTAAAATTCTAAGCCTTAGGGTGTTCATTAGTGCCAATAAGACATATAAAATCTCTATTGAATCCTTGAAATACAAAGAACTGGATGTGGAAGTTTATTCTTCATTTGGAAAAACAGAGACCATGAAAGAATTTAACAGGTATAGCAGAATCCTGGCCAAAAACAAAGGTCTGTGAATTTTATGCCTGGGGAGGTGGGAATAGGATAGGCAAATAATTTCTGAGAAAAACAGTTTTGCAAAGTGTTTGACTTTTTAAGCAGTTTTCAGTAGCCAACAGCCAGTGCTAGAAAACCCCAGGAGGAAAAGGAAGTATGCAGAGTGAGCTGCTATATAAATTGTGATTCTAAGAGTCTTATCTAGATACCACAGTAGGAGTAGAAACCACTTTCTGCTAAATCTTAGTCCGGGCCATTGTGAGTATTCTATCCTTAATTCTCTGGCCAGCGCTCAGTTTGAGGGTAGAGGGTCTCACGTGAAAGGGGAAGGGATTTTGCATATTTTGATCAGGGAACATAGGGAAGATGGGCCCTCCATGGCCAGAGCCAGGAGCAGCAGGATTAGGACTTAGGGGAGCAGATCAGAAACAGAGGGGACCTCAAGAAGGTCCTAGGAGCCCAAGTGCACAGAAAGAAGGGACTGGTTAGTGAAATGACTTAGGGCATCATTTTAAAGCAGCCACATCTCTGCAGCACAGAGTTTAAAGACAGCATTAGAGAGAGCCTGAAGAATAATTTGACTTGATGACGCTCACATTTCACAGTATTTGAAATTTTGTTGTTGTTGTTGGTAGTGGTGGTGGTGGTTTTAAACAACAAGTTCAAAGTCCATTTGAGTAGCACTCCTCACAAGAAGCCTGGATCTATATTGAGGGCATCACTTAACCTTCAATGAAATTCCATGAGAAGATAAGATTGAGAGAAGTGAGGTGATTGCCATAGCTACAGTCATTTTTGTACAGCAGAATCTTGTGAGTAAATCCCTTCTGTGAGATGAAGAAAATTATTGCCAAGGGGAAACTGGGTGTGAGGGGTAGTCAAATGTATTGTGTTGTTTAACATTTGAAAGAAGTGTTCTGAATGTATTCACTAATTTAGCTAATATAATCTTAATAACCTCCTACTATAATCCTTGAATTTATCATCCAAAACACTGAAAGAACAAACTGTAACTCCCTACAAATGTAAACCATCCCAACAGAATACTTTAATCATTCCCATGTGGAAAGGCAAATAGCCTCCCTGACTATTCCTTTAATGGGTTGTGTAAATGGTAGGGGCAGGGGGAGGAGCGAAAGCCAGCATTGTGTGAGAGAACAGCCTTTTGACAACCTCTGATTTATTTTAACCTCCTATTGTTTAGAACATTCTGCGATTTATTACTGCCAGGCACTGTATCCAAGAACAGAGTTCCAATTCAGTTCAAGTTCTTATTCCTTGCAGCTGTTACAATTGTCTAGCTTAGAGTTCTAACACAACAGATTCTTTGATATTACAGTTGTATGATTATCAGTAATTCTCTTTTAATTACATATTGTTTAGTAATCTCATTTTTAAATTTTTACAGTTATTTTTTTCCCTACCATAATAGACACTGAGAATGCTCTAGGCTTTTTCCTTAGTTAAGCAACCTCCATACAATTAAGGAAATGCCATTCTTCACTTCAGGATTCATATAATCAAGTAATTCTTGTAATCAAGAGCTAAATATATTAACATTTTACCTTCATCCCAGGATTTCCTGGAAAACCGGACGATCCAGGTATCCCAAGAGGACCCTGTTAAAAGAAACCAGAAAAGTGATCAGACATGTTTTTTAATCAATATCTGATTGAGTCATCTTTCATTCTTTGACAACATTCTGTATTTTGACACATAGGATTAATCCACTTAGTACTTTCAAATCACAAAGATAATGTCATTTTATTATAAGTGCTTTCCAACATTGGTATGGAATAGTGCTAAAAGCCATGTCCAGTGGTGTTAAACACTTGTTGTTGTAGTGTATTAGAGAATAAGTCAGTCACAAATACAAATTATTTGAAACAATTGCTTCTTGAGAGATGAACTTTCTTTGTGCTAACCAAGTGATACAGTTTTTAGAAAGTTAGGTTTTGTACCAAAATCCAGGACTGCACTTTATAAAAATGATGCTTAAGAATCATCTGGGTATTTTAGAGTGATTTTTTTCAGGCTAATATGTGGATATTTGTCACTATCCCATATTTGGGAAGGTGTGCATAGAGTTTAAACCATTGATTAAAAGGCCAGATTTAAAGGAAATGAGTGAGTGTAAGAGGAATTCCATTCTAGGTTATCCTGATTCTTCTTTGAGGACTATATTGTAATTCCATCTGTTTTACAGTAATAAAATCCCTTTTAAACTATTTTTATTTTTTCCTCCTATCTTTTTGTTTCCTTTTTATGAAGAAAAGGCACGAAAGATCCTAAGGGCAAATAATTTCAAGTCTGATTTACCCTCCTTGTATTTTCCTGAGCTCCTCATGTTGTTTTTTTTCATCTATCCATCCTATAGACCACGCTATATTACAGCTCATTTTATATACTCATCTTTCAAGACTTAGCTTGAAAGTTGTTCTTCTTTAAGTCTTCCTTAATATCTGTATCTCACTATAGGTCTAGGTACCAGTAGGTTCCCATACTTGAACTTCACGTTACACTATACAGCGTAGCACCTAGCAACAGCATTATGCTACAATATTAATCGATGTATCTCTCCTTGATAGACAAGGCAGTTACCAAAGATAAGTACTATGTGTTTTTCACCTTTTTATTCCAAGTGTCTGGGACACAGTGAGTGCTCTGTAAATGTTAACAAATGTACAAATGGAAGAATAAATGAATGAAGTGAATATGAAAGTAGTACAACTCACCATTGGCCCAGGTTTTCCAGGCATACCATGTGTACCTCGTTGTCCCTAATTAGGAGAAAAAGAGACAAGGTAAAATTACATTTTCTACAGTATTTGCTCATAATTCACTTGTTTTATAAAAATTTCCATGTTAAAAACTGAAGAATAAATATTAACTGACAACAACCTTAACTGGGTCAATAGCAATAAAAATACATTTTTGTACAACATTGATAGTGTAGTAATAAACACACCCATCCTTACAACAATAACAAAGAAAAATCAAGATTGAAAAAAAATGGAACTGATTAAAATGATCCTTTTTATTTGAATGTATGATTTGCAATCAAATGAACTCAAAGACAATGAAATTTTATACACCTCAGTCTTTCTAATAGGCAGATTAACTCAGAGGAGGAATGTGCTCCTCGTAAAAAGAACAGCAAAATAAAGTACATACACACACACATACACACACACACAGGAAATTAAGTAGTAGTGAATGCTATGGTGATCATCTAGATCTTCCTTCAGCACTGAAGTAATCATTCTACCACTGCTGGAAGTGTTGTAAGCTGATGGCTCATAGTTAAGACCCTCCCACCAACTGCCCTCAGCAAAGGAGTTAGCACTCCCGAGGTTATGCCTCTTCCAAGGTCAATGCAGTAGTACAAAGGATTGGCCGCCGCCCCCCCCACATTAAGACAAGTCTGATGAGCCATCCCAACCCCATAGTTCTCATGGAACTGACAACTCATGGAGACTGGGCTCTTTGTTGTAATTGTATACAGCTTAAATTCTCCTTGTGACAAACCCTGCTTTTTATTCATTTCTTCACAAATGTAGCTTCTGAGATCACTCCCCAATAAATTCCCTGCACACAAGTCTTTGCTTTGATGCTGTTTCCTAGGAAACCTGACCTGACATCCTAATACCATTGGTGCCAGAAGAAGTACAAGAAAGCAGACTCTAAAATGGAAATTTAAAGCTGGGTTCCTCACTGACTATCTAGATGAAGTATGACTCACTCTTGACATCCTGGGGCGATGCAGCAATAGATATTGTCTCCAGTGGCAAATTGAGATAGGGCACAAGCGTAAGAGAAAGGGCTATGGGTACACAGCTCAGACACTTGCGAAGGATTTGAAGAAGTAGCAATTATCAAGTTGATGGAATTGCATGGATCTTGTTGAATGAATACATTGGAGAAAGACATTGAAAGGCTAATGGTGATTTATCATCAATATAAGACTCCTTGGAAGCACTTTAAGATATTGTAATCTTCTACAATCAGAGGGAAGAAAAAGCTGAAGATTGGACCCAGGACTTGATAAAGCTTCAAGAGCTCTTGAGACGGTTGAATTCTAAACCACAGAAAGTCTGTTATGCCCTATGGTCAGGGCCCTTGATTAGAAGGAATGAAATTTGGCATTGGGAACTTTGAAATCTCAACTCCGAAGTCTTTGGGCCTGTAGAAATTCCCACAATTAACAGCTTATTCTTCCTGACTTAAAGATAATGCGGAAGCCTCTACTTTACCAGACAATATATGCTACCACCACCACCACCTGCCCCTGCTGCTCAGCCACCAGATCAATAACTAGCATCAAGTCACGAAATAACTGAGTTGAGGAAAAGTTGCTTCTGATAAAAGAGGAAAGATACACACCAAAGGAGCTATGAGTCCCTTACATCATGTAGAGGCAGAATCCAAAAGAGAATGTGTGGAAGTAGGTCCTGAGGGTACCGGATCGTGAGGGAAAAGACATAAAGTGGAGAACTTTAATAATATGGAAATACTCTCCCATGATACATATTTAACACTCTGATGAAGACTCTGAAAAAATGGTGTTAACATGAGAGATGGTTTAGAAAGAGCAATGGCCCACACTGAGTGATGTAGCAATGCCAAAACTGCCTTGGCAGAGAGTAGAATAAAGCACAGAGAAGTGAACATACGAGATCGGATATACCATGGAAGGATGGATAAGCAACAGCCGACTACATTCTATAGTAGTTTCTACGTTTCCAGAGGACACTTTATCTTCAAAGGGATACAAGGGCCTAGTGAGAGGGTCTCACTTCTCCCCAACCAGGGCTCTGACTTTGGTACTATTGAGAAATTCTAAAATGGCTGTCTTCTGTAGTTAGGTGTAACAGCAGGGGATGCTGTAAACCTGGGACTCCTAATACAAATAGGGATGATAAGATCCCATAATAATAGAGGCTAGGTGCAGTCCTTAATTGTCCAAATTAAAGTGGGTGCAATATAATGAACTGCAAGGTTGAAATATTAGCAAGTAGAGCCTAACCTTCAGAGAGCTGTGAAGAGAATCAATAGAATATGCCCCCTACCTAGCTAGGTTCGAGGTACATAGGCAGACGGCAAGGGCATTCCTCAATCTATACATGTAAAATAAAGCACAGGGGTGCTTGGGTGGTTCAGTCAATTAAGTGTCTGCCTTCAGTTCAGGTCATGATCTCAGGGTCCTGGGTTCGAGCCCTTTCCTTGCTCAGTGGGAAGTTTGCTTCTCCCACCCTCTGCCCCTCCCCCCTGCTCGTGCTCTTGCTCACATGTGCTCTCTCTCTCATGAATAAATAAAAAATATTTTAAAAATAATAAAATAAATCAAAGACAGATGACCAGGAAACTCAGCTCTTTAAAAAGAGTACACTCATAGTACTTACCTTTCAGGATTGTGATGAATATGAAGTAAAGCGTGGAAGAATGCTTGGCATATAATAACTGCTTGATAAATGGTACCTGTTATCATAATTTTACTACTATTCCAAATTTTATATTTTTTCCACGGATTATATTCCATGCTGCTATAGGTTTTTTATAATTTTCTTAACTTTGGTATTAATATAAGCAGGCAACAAATGTACTGTGGTTATATAAGATGTTAACATTAACAGAAGCTACGTAAAGTGTGCACAGGAACTCTCTATACTACCTTTGCAAATTTTCTGTAAACATAAAATTATTTCAAAATAAAAAGCAAGGAAGAAAATTGAAAAATTAAAAAGTAGGCAACCAGTACTATATTCTCATTTAAAAGACATATTCAGTTCATTTGAGAGAGTTGAAATATGCATACTTACAGGAGCCCCCTGTGGCCCAAGCCTCCCTCTTTCTCCTGGCATTCCCCTTGGACCCTACAGATGAGAGAGAAAAAACACCTTTGAAGCATCTTATTCGAATTCTAAGGTAGTTTGACTACATCACTCAATTCAATTGAGACTCAATATAATTGGCTACCAAACAGTAGTATTTCTAGGGGCAACTTTGGGTTTGAAAAAATCTCCACCAGGGCACCTGGGTGGCTCAGTTGGTTAAGTGAGCGCCTTCAGTTCGGGTCATGATCCCGGGGTCCTGGGATCAAGCCCAGCATCAGGCTCCCTGCTCCTCAGGGAGTCTGCTTCTCCCTCTCCCTCTGCCTGCCACTCCCCCTGCTTGTGCTCTCTCTGTCAAATAAATAAATAAAATCTTAAAAAAAAAAAATCTCCACCTGTGGGGATACATAACCTACCACCTCTTACCTAAATAGATTTAAATTAATGTAGCCAAAATGGGCTAAATCTACAATAATCCTGATGTGAACACTAACTATAGAAAAAGAATAAGAGCATTAAATGATTAAGGAAAACAATGAAATGCAAGAAGTCTTTTCTATTCAAAGGGTGCAATTCTCTGGATGTGCTTGTCTGTCAGCTGGTAATCAAGATTACTTCATCAGCTAACATATTTTCTCCATGTCGTTTTGTTTTCCATTTAAACATTCTCTTTATATAGACTAAAAAGAAAAAAAAAAACCACCAAAGAATTAAATTGATACATACCATTGGACCCATGGCACCCATTGGACCAGTAGGGCCAGCTTCACCCTAAAGCAAAAATGAGATTACATTATAGTACGAAAAACCTACAACTGATATTCATATCACTGTTTCCATGTGTGTGTCATTTTAAAAGTGTATTTTCAAACTGAGCATTTGAAAGGCATACTTGAAATGAAGGAACTCAAAATTTTGTTGTATTACTTTTTCTTAAAATGCAATGGCAATTTAGTTTCTATAGAAGAAAGTATAAAATAAAAGTGAGGATGTAAACAAGATTGATGAAACTATCACATCTGTTCACATTAATTAGTATCAAAAAGGTAATTATATGTTTATGTCTGATAATACTTTAGTCCAAGTAAAACTTCAGAAAGCTAAAACTGACTAATATTCCTTTAAGATTATAAGAAGTTTAAAAATAAAATAATTAAAGCCAATGCATATATATACACACACATATATATACACATACCTATATCATACATACATCACACATATATATATGTATATATGTTCATATATCTCACATGATGCTTCCCACTAAAAAGTCCTCTGTACTTCTTTTATGGTCTCTTTCTTCCTCTAGAAACATAAACACATCTTGGGAAGAAACAATGGCTAGAAGGCCCTGGAATCAAAAGGGTACTAAATAATGGAGCTAATAAACTATTTAAACCTCTCAGATATTTTTGAAGAAATAAAACAGTGACTGTGTTTTAGAAGGTGAATTCATAGTACCATCTTCATGTGAGGAAAGCACCCATCCTACATTGGCAGAAACCCAGTGCCATGATGTCTAATCTTGGTGGCAAAGTTAAGCCATGTCATGTATCCTGCCAAATCTATTGCCACTCATCTATGAAAAATTGTATTTATCTACTCAACTATCTCTTTTTTTTATACTCCTCTTTCCTCCAAAATTTAAAGGCGTTCTGAAAAGTTGGTAGGCACTTGAAACAAACCAGAAATGCAATGGTGATGTTAGATTTAGGTTTTATACAGTTACCTTGGAACCAATTGCTCCAACTTCACCTTTAGGGCCTTCAAGACCTTTGTGTCCCTAAGGAGAAAAATATAAATTCGTATTTTACTGCTTTTTTTATTCTCAGATATATAAAAGAAGAACCAAAAATAAGCTCACAGAAAGTGTCTTATAAAAACAGACGTTTAAAGTTGTTACCCAGAATGTTTCCAAATTCTCAACATTTTTTGAAAGCCTATTCAAAGAAAATTAAAGTACCATTCTTAACTTGCAATGTCCTCACCTTTCAGATTTTTGTGACTTCACAGAAATTTAATCTATAGCTACAAATGAAAAATCTATGGTGGTTTTAGAGAAGACAAGTAATTGTGGAGGTTATACAGTTATAGAATATGGGTTATAGCTAGGGAAGACATTCAAAATAATTAATAACTAGTATAGCAGCAAGCATTCTAATCAGAAGTTCAACTACTCAAAACAGAGGACAGCCAGTATATACTTATCAAATATCAGCCATGCTTTCTGATAGATAGATGATAGACTGATAGATATGTAATTTTTTTTCTGGAAGTTTGCGATCTTCTTTCATTTCAGAGTAAATCTTAATGCTATTAAATTCACAAATATGCTAATCCAAATACCCAATTCTATTTATCTAAAACATATTGCAAACATACAAATACCTATTCTCACCCATTCATTTCATGGTTTGGAAATGCGGAGAATAGATTTCCTTTAAACTGCAAGTCAGCAAGTTACAGTTAATTTTAGCAAAATTCATACAAAATAGTAATTAACAATGATCTTCTTTCCTTGTTAACTCACAAGGAAACACCTTCAAAACTGCATTTTGTTAAAGTTTCTGTACTATAATGTAGAAAAACTGAACTACACAAAGTAGAAAAACTGAACTACACAAATATTGAAAAGTTACAAATCTTTCAACTTTTTATTCCTGGCTGCACTACCACAATTTACCAGGCACTACACCTGATGTAATGAAACGAAAAAGCAAAAGCTATAACAGATAAAAGACCTCATATAATTGACACTACATTGCATTAATCCATAGCTACACTGTTTGCAAACTGGGGTGATGACAGTCCTGAGCAAGAAGGGGTTCCTGTTTAAGCTGCAGTAACTTCTCTGACTATGGATCATCATTCCTTCCGTGGCAGAGTTCTACAGTTCTTCTAATGCATTTGGGACGACTGTCTCAAAGTAACCTGCAGCTTTTCTGACAACTCCTCACTCTCTCTCCTGCTAAGAACTGTAGCCTTTTCTTCTGAGTTTTTTTAGAACCTTCTGCTACCATATCCATCACTTCTACCACCAGACCCATAACCACCACCACAGGGACTGCCTGAGCTTCTTCCACCAAAACTGTCCCCCTTCATCGGTCCATAATTTGATTGCTGTTGTCCACTGTAATTTCCAAAATCATTATGGCATCCACCACCACCATAGTTTTCTCCAAAATGTCTTCCTTCATTGTAACCATCATATCCTCCACCACTACCACCACATCTGCCTCCTTGGTGTCCATATCCTGGTCCACCACCACCACAGCCTCCTCTACCGCTATAACCAGGACCACCACCATCGTTGCCACAATCACTTCCTCCTTAGCTACCTCTGCTGCCACCACTTCCACCACCAGAGCCTCACCTTCCACCAAAGTTTCCTCCACCACCCACAAAGTTGCCAGATCTACCTCCATGACTTCCTTGTAATCCAGCAGACTGCATTTCTGTAGAAAGGGCCTTTTCCACTTCACGATTATGCCCATTAATAGTGTGCTTTTTCTGAACAACAATTTTACCAACTGCATCATTATCATTAAAAGTTACAAAAGCAAATCCTCTCTTTTTTCCAGTCTGCCTTTTTTCCATAATTTCTATGGTTTCAATCTTGCCATACTTTTTGAAGTAGTCTCTCAGATTCTATTCTTCTGTATCTTCTTTAATACCGCTGATGGAAACTTTCTTCACTGCTAGATGGGCATCAGGCTTTACAGAATCCTTTCTAGAAATGGCTCTCCTTGGTTCCGTTACATGCCCATCAACCTTGTGTGGTCAAGCACACGTTGTTGCTGCAATGGAGGTCTTACCTCCATTTTGAGTGATATGTAATTTCTATATATGTACATAACATATAATAATTACATATTAATTATCTTGAGTTATAAAGAGAGAAGCATTCTATGGCCTCCCCAGTTTGGGCTGACTGGACCCCTCCCATGATCTAGCGCTCTCTAGTATCATGTCACTTATTCCACTATGTAGTCATTATGTCTTTTTGTAACCGTAACCCTCATTAGCCTGAGGCTGAGGCTATGGATTTTCCTCGTTCATCACTGTGTCCTCTTTTGGAGTACAGTATCCAGCATATAGTAAGAACACAAAATATATTTGTTATACAATCAAATGAAATTCAAAGGAAATATAAAAAAGTATTGTGAATTTGGCAACCACAGATGAATACTGAGACCAGAGCCAGCTAAGGACAACTGACAAACAGAATTGTAAAGATTTTGAAGGTAATGCTCCCCAGACCCTACTCAATAAGCCATAGTATCTGAAAGGATTATGAAGGATTGAACTTACTCGGTGACCCTTCAGGCCTGGAAGACCAGGGGCCCCAGGAAATCCTCGAGCTCCCTGTGTAAAAAAATAGGTAAGGCATTTGAGAGTTATTAATA
The DNA here is from genome assembly GCF_011800145.1 of Mirounga leonina. NCBI lineage: Eukaryota > Metazoa > Chordata > Mammalia > Carnivora > Phocidae > Mirounga > Mirounga leonina. The sequence continues at coordinate 44,308,642 of NW_023270377.1, read as the reverse complement.
AGAATAGGAAATTGTTTAACATAATTTTGTTCTCCAAAAATCTAATACTATAGTTTTGTTTAGCAAAATATCAAAGAAGAGAAAGGAGCAGTATACTTTCATGTGTCAAAATACACCTACGTGATCAAAATTAGCAAAGAAAACTCACTGTTAGGAATGGAAACATGACTTACACAAAGACCTGGATTAGTGCCAGGTATTGATTTGATGACATTTCCAAATTTTTAAACTATATCACTGTATTATAATTAGTAGCAAAAAACAAAACAACATAAAAACAAACAAAACCCAAACAGACAAAATACAGGAAAATAAGCCAGAGTCAACGTGTTCAATGTCTGGATCAACTATATCAATTGTATGTGGAAAAAAATCAGGGAAGGAACTTAAGGAAAACTATGCTTTCTCTATATTGTGCTTTACTTGTGGTAGAAGAATAAATACGTCTGTACACATCAAGGTGTTTTATTTTCTCTGAACTACTAAATATTGGCAGCAGAATAGGATTAGAAAGATCACATTAAAATGTGATCAAAATTATTTTAAGTAAAATGTTCAGGAGAAGTTTTATGGATCTATGATTGTTTTAAAGATTAACTGAAGAAAGGAAATATCCAACAGAAGGGTTGGTCAAGAATTATGGAGAGAACAAATTGGATCCTAGACTCAATAATTCCCTAATTTGTGTTAATTTTATGCATCCTCTACCTAAGCATAGTAGATTAAAAAACAATAGGAATCAAACAGAAAATTAAATGCAAATGGTATAACTATTTTGAAATGATGCTTGCAACTTTTTCCTCATACCCTCTTAAAATAGGTAAGGACCCAGTGACTTAATTATTCACTTATCCTCATTGTCCACATTAATTTGGTTTTGAATTGAATGCCATTAACACTGGCACCAGTAGACTGAGTACATTGCTAGCGTAGATTCATGTATCAATTATTATCAACCATTACTATTAATCTGCATGTCCCTGGTACTTAGCCTTATGCCTGGTGAGTGGGCATTCAGTGAATAATCACTGAAGAAACAACTGAAGAAATGATTTAACATTTGTCTTAACACTCATAGCACTTCTCCTAAACCTTTCCTAAGGAACTTCTCTTGTGCTAACACAATCTCAGACAGATGGCAAAATCTTCTGTTCTGTACATCACTGCCTTCATTCACTGTGTACTAACTACTCAATAAATGAAATTCATATGATAAAAGCAAAGCAATCATTCCTCTGTGACCTCTTGCAGGGAGAATGTTTCTGTAATGTTTTAAGGAGAGGTTTTAACAGTCAGGACACATCAAACCATGTCTCTGAACAAATAAAATTCCACTAATTCCTCTGTTTATGCAGCCCTGCTTGGGAATTCTTCACTTCAAGCATTTCCTGTAGGTCTGTCCACTGGAATGCTCCCCTTTACTGATATTTGTTCCCCCTCCTTCCGGAGCAGGGAACTCCATACACTCAGCCTATAGGAGAATTACTGAGCTATGCTATTTCAAATAATTACTTAACTTTGAGTTTTTGTGGTCTGTAAGGGAATTCTCATGCAATTACATATCTCTAGTGCAGCAAGAAAATGAACCAGATGTACTAGTACTCATAGAATTTTCTCTTTCTGCTGACCCGAGACTGTCATCACACCCCAATCACATGTGTCTTTGCACAGAACTTGCCGGGTGCATCTGCGACATGCTGGCAGGGCCTGCTTCCTCCCCACAGAGGGCCCACACCGAGAGGATGTGCGAAAGCACAGTAGGATGGGATGTTCGAGCCTGCGTTGGCTGACGTGGACATCTGTGCTAATTAAACCTCATGCCTCGGTCTGCACTGACTCCCCAGGCTGCTGGGGGAGGAAAGGGAAGAGAGAGAGCAGGGAGCTGGAGAACTGGTTTTATATTTGAAACTAAATAATCCTTGGAGTCCTATAAGTTCCCTTAAAAGATAAGCACTCATTTGTTTTTTAAAAAAATCCCAGCATTGAACTTCATCAATTTTCAGGAAGTAAGTGGAGAATAATTCAGTACTCTTGGTTGTATTGAGGGGAAGGAACATCAGAAGAGTATAGGAAATGTAGGAAGTAGAAGGTTGAATCCATTTAGGGGTTGTCAGACAAGGAGAAACTTCAAGAGCAAGAATGTTAAGAAGATTTTTGCTTGCTTATCTCTAATTTTCCCCATTGCCTGTGTAACATATCCTAGGAGAGGGCCTATCAAAGTAACCTGAGTGAGGACAGAGAGGTGGGTTTAGAGTATGGCCAAGTGGCCCAGGTCCTGAATTCTGGTGGAGTGTGTTACCAGGGACAGGTCCCTGCAGTAAGCCAAGGGGAGAAGTAGCTATGTTAGGAGTGCTGGCCATCAGTGTATTTTGTCATAAGATTTTAGGGTCCAGAACAAATTTCAGCCAACATGAGGGTTTGAGGAGCAGCCAAAGAGGCATCCTGTCCATAATTTATTGTCCCTAGCATATAAAAAAACAAATCAATAAACTCTCAAGCTGTTCTTTTTGACAAGTGAACAATATAAAATAAAAATATTAAAAAGATAATGGGATTAGGAAGTTGTGAAATAGAAATAGGTCCGGTTGGTGACTTTGTAAATTTGACACTCAGTTTGGAGAGTATCCGTGTTAGGTTATGAAATAATTATCTAGCTCTAGGAGGATTATTCATATGGTGCCAATGCAAAATAGGAAATTGGAATTAGCTATCACTCTAGCAAAATGTACTGTTTCACAATGACAGAAGGGAACATATCTTGGTGATAGTGTCTAGTGCACATGTATATAATGAATTACAAAGTAATTTTAATGTTCTTTCCTTTTCAAAGTTTGCCTCTATGGCATTGTGTTGATAAGTATAAACTTACCGGAGATCCTGCAAATCCCACTTCACCGGGATTTCCATTTCTACCTGGTTCACCCTTTAAGGTTAAAAAAACAAAATGCACAAGGTGAGGGGGAGGCAAACAGGATTAAAATGCTCCCTTCTGAGACTAGATGACAAGTCAATTGCAGATAAAAGTCTTTTTTAGAAAGCTCATGACCCGCCCCCCCCCCCCCAAAAAAAAGAAAGCACATGCCCAATGCTCTAAACAGTGTAAAAGTGAGATTGGGCTCTATTTCTGATGGCAATCTATTATAGCAAGTCAGGTGTGAAGGTTTCATTAATTTATCCGAAGGAGAAATTAATATAAATTATACTCATTTGACCTAGCTCACCTTTTTACAAACATCAAAATTTACACACAGATACAACACACAGGTACATGCTATGAAATTCTATATCAACATGTGGCACTGAATTAAAAGTTTCTTAGAACATGACTTGTCATTTCTTTTCTTGTGATAAAATAATTAAGAACTACTAGACATATTTTCTTTATGACCAAATTCAATGTAATCTGCTGAAATAAATCTCTTTGAGACACAAAGAGAAAATATTTACTTGTTTTAGTATCACATAGAAATTAATGGTTTACCCATGATTTATCCTCAACTTTGGTACAACTAAGAAAAAAAATCCAGAAAATCAAATCTGTTTTTGTGTCCTGTTCTTAGATCACATGTTATCATTGTTAAAACCTGAAGTTGAGTCTTTTTTTTTTTTTTTTAAGATTTTATTTATTTACTTGAGAGAGAGAGAATGAAAGAGAGCACATGAGAGGGGGGAGGGTCAGAGGGAGAAGCAGACTCCCTGCCGAGCAGGGAGCCCGATGCGGGACTCGATCCAGGGACTCCAGGATCATGACCTGAGCCGAAGGCAGTCGCTTAACCAACTGAGCCACCCAGGCGCCCTGAAGTTGAGTCTTAACTTTAAAAATCCAATTGAAGGGGCACCTGGGTGGCTCAGTCGTTAAACGTCTGCCTTCGGCTCAGGTCGTGATCCCGGGGTCCTGGGATGGAGCGTGCATCGGGCTTCCTGCTCCGCGGGAAGCCTGCTTCTCCCTCTCCCACTCCCCCCTGCTTGTGTTCCCTCTCTCACTCCCTCTGTCAAATAAATAAATAAAATCTTAAAAAAAAATCCAATTGAAGAAATGGCTTTTTCAGCATTGGAGAGCAATATCGGAACTATATTATTAATACATTAAAATATTCCACTTAATGAAGCTCTCATAATGATGTTTTGCCATCAGAGCAATGTATTTTTCTTTAAGTTCACTTCAGAGTTTCCACCAGCAAAAGTTGCGGTGACAGCAATTCTAATATCTTATGGAGAAATCAGAATGGAAAACTTGGGGTGGGGGGAGATGCAAGAAAAAACCAGAACCTAATAATATAAAACCATCGAAATTAAGAATACTTTTAGATTTTTGTAGAACTACACTCTGAGTTCTCCAGTTTTGCGTGCATTTAATGAAAGCTAAGAGCGAGGAAAATACACTGGGAGTTAATGAATACTATCCATGTTAACACTGTAGCTCCTTCTTAACCTCTTCAAAATTGCAAAGCATAATGAAGGCAGGCAGCTTACATCTTCACCAGGTTTTCCAGGAGGGCCCTCTGGTCCACGTGTACCTATTGGACCCTAATAACAAAGCAAAATGAAAGGGAAAAAAGAAGATTTACTTATATTTGCCTCTACCTACCAATGATATAATCTAAAATATTCTTGAGACAAATGAAAAATTTCAGAGAAAACAGCTTTATTTATATTCTGAATTTTATGTTGCATGCCTCAGATTACATACTCAAAGGAAAAAATTTTAATTTCACAAATGCAAGTATCTTGGCATGGTCTGCTAACCATATTCAAAGCCTCTGAATTTAAATACTCTGCCACAAGAAACATAATACTGGCCTCCTGAACTGGACCCTAATTTCTCGCTATGTTAGGAAAGGGCTGACAAAAGAAAGAGCTCACAATGTCATTATGATGGTGGACCCATCTTTGATTGGGTCTACACGCTTACTTGACATTTACCATTGGTCCAGGTTCGCCAGGTTCACCAGGAGGTCCTGTAGGGCCAATGCCACCCTAAAATTGGAATAAAATATGCAAATAAATATAATTATATGTAAATTACATATACAAATCAAAGAAAACAGAATGCTAAATCATATATTCCTGCAGGATAGTGCAATTGCTTAAACTGCTGGCTCTCCCACATTCCAGCTCTGTGCCTTTGGGGGAGTTACTTAATCTCTCTAAACCTCAATTTCCTAACTGTGAAATAAGAATAATAATGCTACCTACTTCATTAAGCTGTTACAGCTCTCTTGATAACAACTGCATGCTAAGAACCTAGAATAGTGCTGCACAGAGGGAGTGTTCCATCGGTGGTACTTATCATCATGATCCTGACCATCGTCTTCCTCATCACCATCAACAACTACAGTTTTCTATTCATCCAGGGCAGTAATATAAAATGGCTTGAAGTAAGACTCCACACACATGATAATGACAATACGAAATCTTTGACAGAGCTAAGAATTCTTTTTTTTCCCTTTCTTTTGAAAAATTATTTCCTACTGCCCGTCAAATCACTACAAAAATTAAAAATGTCTCTACACTATTTGATTGGTATTTGACATGCTACAGAAAGATAGTATTATACTCTTTGTAAAGATCCCATGGAGTGATTACCTTGGCTGTGATTTCTAATACCACATGGTGGTGGCCTTCAATGATCTGGTTTCACAGCCTCAGAGTTAGCACATAACCAATTAGGAGAATTTTCATTATGACATGAGATAATGATCTGTTATTTCAGAACCAAAGGCATATAAAAATCTTTTGTATTGAGGCCAGTCACATAAAGAAACCAGATGATAAAACTTTAACCCCATGAAGAAACTTTGAAAAACATGCAGCATATATTTCTGAATAGAAGTTAATTGAATACAGCCTGTTCAAAGTGAGCATTACAATATGAAATTTAAAGGCCAGCCGAAAGCACGCATGTCACAGAGACCTTATTTGTATTTGTTTTTATCTTGCTATAGTATGTAGTTTAATTATAAAAAGACTTACTTGCTGCCCTTGTAAGCCTTGAGGTCCCCTTGGGCCAACAGGACCCTTAAAAACAAATGAGAATAAAAGTTGCATAGTGTTCATGACAATTAGGCCAAAGAGTTCAAAAATGTTGAATCAGGCTTAGAATCTGGAAAAGTGAAGCTTTGACAGTGAAAGATGATGACATTCTCCATTTGTACTCATCTGGAATGCAGCAAAATTCAAGAAGATTAAGGTTCGGGCAACATTTGGGATGATTTTATACATACTTTCACTCTCATAAAGAGAAAAAAGAATATGCCTGTATACACCCAGTGCCTCTGGGACAAGAACATTTGCATGCTTAAGGGGTGGCTCTGTTAAACCAGAATATCCAACAAAAGAAAAATCTTGGCAGGCAGTTAAGTAATTCTCAAACTGTCTGTTGCATTCTTCAGCATCACGGCAGATAACTCTTATAGCTTTAATGAGTACATTGAATTAAAGATTTAGGAAGCTATCAACAATATTGACTAGATTATATTAAATGTAAGTTTAAAATTATCTATGGCACTGAGATTTCTGGATTATTTCTTTCTTTCATAACAAACATTTAAAGTATCCACATAGGCTTTTTCCATTTAAACATGAAATGATTACACCGAGGCATGACAAAGGGAAGGAAAGGAAAATGCCATTTTAAAAATTGTATTAATCATATATCCATATAATTTTTGAGGTGTCAGAAAACGCAAAACCAATTAAATCAAAATCAAGTTTGTTCTTATAGGAAAAATTTAAATTTTTATTTTGAATTGATCAGGGTTTTAGCTAGTAAGAAAACAAAAGCTCCATTTAAAAAATAAACATATATGCAATTTGAACTTCAAATGGATGGAAACACATATATTTCAGAAACATATCCCAAGGTAATCATTGAATGAGCCCATACTGCTAGTGATTTAAAAAGTAGACAGACAGGCAGTGTTTAAGGATGGGTAAAAGAGGTGGTTATGTATGTAGTCTAACTTTACACTTGCTATTGCCCAGAATTCCATTAATCTGGGATGACTTTGAATTATGTTATGAGCAAAAAAGCATGGGAGAGTTGGATGGATAAGTGTTAATTTGTTCAGTGAGATTGTATTCTCCAAATACCCACGTTAAAGTACTTGCCCAGAGAAAATGGGACTCTTTGGCAGTTGAAGAAATTCAAAAGACGATGGGAATGGTTACTAGGCCCAGTCAGGAAACTGTAGAGTTGTTGGCATAAGTAGCCAGAGGATATTAAATAGGAAATAATGAAAATTAAAATGGCAAAACTTCCCATGTCAAAGTGATTTGCCAAATCACTGTTTCTAACAACACCATAAAAAGTATGGGTTTTGTTGTGGTGGTTATATGTTTTAAAATCCTTTATTTTCTTCAAATATTAAATGAAATATACAGGCAGCCCTTTATTAAAGTCAACAAATTCTTTGCACAGTTATGAATGGAACACCATTGGGCTTTTAATTGGTACATGGCAGGGTTTGACAAATAAACTGAATGAGTTAATGGAGGGATGGATTTGTTTAAGAAGACACATATTACTTTTTAACTAGCTAATTCAAACCTTGCTTTATATAATGTTATTTTCCACAAGAAACTTTGATTATCAGTAAAATCTGCACTTACCACAGAGCCAGGCATGAGGCCTACTTGACTCCCAAGTCCAGATTTTTCATCTAACCCAGCCATCTGAGCTGAAAATGGCTGTAAAAGCAAATTGGTCATGTTATTTCCACAGTAAAAGACATAGATCAACAAACTTTTAAATTGAGAAATGCACGTTCTCTGGGATTCTCATAGAATGACTCTTCTGAGAATCATTTTATACTTTTGACTTTAAAGCGCAGAAAGAGATTCGAGTTCTTTTTCATTGTATGTGTTTTTGATTGAACAGTCTTCCTCAGAGTATTTTATAACTAAGTTCCTTCAGAACAACTACTGCAATGGGCCAAATATCTCCTCCTTGGTAAAAGCATATACTGTTCTGCTGGTCTAATCGTTTTCAGCTTTAAATCTCTTTATCTGATTTCCTCCCACAATTGGAGCATTCCAAATGTCTGAACAAAGCCTAAAAGATGCTTTTAAAACATTTGTCCTGAAGATTCCAGTTTCCATTTCAGACTATTTTACTTAGATTATATTCTTGTTTCTTTGTTCATGACCAGTAAACTTTAACTGTATTTATGTAAGTTGATAAAGATTTTATAATCCTTTTAATGACTCTGACTGTTCCAAGAATTGGCAATGGTTTTATCTATTCTCTTTCACATCACAAAGACTCTGGTAACCCAACTGACCAAAACTGTCCATATATATTCCAGGAGTTCGATTAATTTCCAGATCTTAGTGGGGGAAATGTGCATACTGTTGAAAAAAATAAATTGCCAATTCCTTCTGCAATCAGTTGAGAAGCAACTGTATAAATTATAATAAAACAAAAATCCGATTTCAGTCCATATGTTCCCTAGTTTTGCTATGCATCTACTCATAAATCCCCGTCTGCCACTAAGAATTCAAGGAAGCATATATAGAAAGATATTTTGTTTTATTTTATTTCTGGCAGGGAACTAAAATTGGGAAATTGTCAGATAGCATTTTTCAGTCAACTCAACATGACACAGATTTTGTGAGCATTCTGAGCCTAGAGAACAGCCAAGGAAGAAAGATGTCGCTCTTTTCAATTTATATTGGGGAGAGTATTAGTAGTCCTTTAGAATCAATGGAAAGAACAAAATTGCAAAGTCCAGAACTGACATTGAAAAACACAAGTAATTTGAAGTGGTACTTTGAAAAATGCTATTTTGAATTTTCCAACAATTCTCTGTGGATTTCCTAGTTTTATTGTCGCTCCATTGTAGCACTGCATTCACTTAGCTGCTCTTCCAGTCAAGGGCCAACATGTGAACTAAGACAACTTAAAATCATAATAATAAATCAAAAACTTAGGTGGGGGGAATGGGCAAAATAGGTGAAGGGGATGAAGAGGCACAAACTTCTGGTTATGAAATAATAAGTCACAGGGATGAAAAGTACAGCATAGGGGATACAAACAATAATACTGTAATAATATTGTATGGTGACAGACGGTGACTACACTTACCATGGTGAGCATTGAGGAATGTATAGAGTTGTTGAATCACTACATTGTACACCCAAAACTACTAGAACATTGTATGTCAACTATCCTTCAATAATAAAAATTTTAAAATTAACATATTATCTAAATATAACATTGAATAATGCATAGAACTCACCCTGCTCATGCCATCAGGTCCTGGGTGGGATGGATGTCCAGGAGGCCCTGGGGCACCGGGTTGACCAGGAACACCTGGTTCTCCATCAATTCCCTGAGGACCACGAGGACCCTGGGAAAACAAGCCAGCACAAATTAGAACACATTACCAAATATGTACTTAGTAGAAAACTAAAAGCACAGACTTCTCGATGGAGATGAAGTGTTCATTATTTTAAAAAGGAATAGACATACTGTACGCTTCCAATTCTATGACATTCTGGAAAAGGCGAAATTATGGAGACAGTAAAAAGATTAGCGGTGGCCAGGGACTGGGGTGGGAATGGGGAGATGAAAAGGCGGAGCACAGAAGAATTTTAGAACAGTGAAAACACTCTGTGTGATACTTTGATGATGAATATGTGCCAGTATACGCTCGTCCAAACCCATAAAATGTACACCATCAAGAGCAATTCTAATGTAAACTATGGATTCTGATGGGGGATCTTGATAATGGGGAAGGCTATGGATATATGGGGACAGAGCGTATATGAGAACTCTCTGTGCCCACCTTTAAATTTTGATGTGAACCTCAAACTTCTCTAAAAAGAAAATAATAAAGTCCTATAAAAAAAATCAATAGCAATCCAGCCACCTACAGTAATTTCATCAGCTCTGCTGACACTGCTGATTTCAGCACTGGTCACAGCCTCTCCATCAGGGCATGGTTGCACATTCTGGGTAAAAGCTTCACTCTTGATGTATGAAATCCCCAGTAATGAGCCTTCTTGGAATAATTATAAAATTGCATTCAGTTCACCAGTATTCTAGAACAAGCTTCCCTATTTGGTTGGTTTTGTGGTGTTTAACAAAAATTTCTAAGTTCACTTGTCCGTCTTAGATTACAGTTAACTATATATGTGCCTACTTAACCTCCTCCCACCAAAAAAATATCTGAAAGCCCCTTGACTGGGGTTTGTGGTTTTTTCATTTCTAATTTTTTTAATGTTTTGTATAGTTCTTGGAACATAGTAGACACAATATATGCTTATTAGGTTTTCACATTTCAATCCTCTTTATTCTAGTCCTTCAAGTCTGGCACACTTTATTTCCTTTACCACCCCCAAAGGTAGACCAGACCAATGAGAAACAGAGGGAAAGGCACAGTGACCCAGCCTGGGTCAAGTAGAACTAGCCAAGTCTAGTTCTCAGAGAAGTGAGCAATGATTTCTAGCTGCCAAATTCCACCCTCCTCCCAACCCACATTCTGAAGGCAGCTTGGTGAACAGCCACGTCCTCAGTGCTGGAAATGCTCCATCCCCCAACCTCATCATTCCCATAAGCCTTGTGAAGCATTTTCTGACTTTTTAACCCTGAAGAGTCTTAACAGACTTTCAAAAGAAAGAAGGGACCAAAGAACTCAAAAGTCAATATGATTTTCATAATTAGAAGCAGGGATCAAGAAAAATATAGTAAGGGAATTGGAGTTTAATAAAAGAAGCTTCTCATGCCTAAACATGAGAACACCTCCTGGCTTACAAAAAGTAATTAAAATATGAGTTGATACAGCAGAAAGAATAAATATAAAACAAGCTGAGATGGGAAAGGGGGCAGTTTGCATATAATGGCTTTGGGGAGGGTGGCATAATAGCTATTCAGTAATTTAATTAATATATTCAAACATTTATATAGATTCATATAGATATGTTTACTTCTTGGAAGAGTAGAATATAAGCAAACTTATCTATTCAAACAGAAGTAGATAGTCTGAAAAACTTCCACTTTAAAAACTAATTTCTCAGAAAATTATTCTCCTCCTTTATCAACTCAAACATTTTCTGACTCCTAAACCACTGTCAATTCACTGAACTCTTTTAATTATACTTAAGAGGCTGATTTTAATTGCTATCTAGGATTCCTGGATCATAGGAATGTGAGCACCATCAGCTGGAAGTTCATATTGTCAACAGTGGCACAGAAAATGTAGTAGTCTGATCTACTCAAAGAGCCTTGTGTGGAAAATTTCTAATGTCTTTTTGAAATGTGAAATTGCTAATTGATAACCAGGTATTGTTATACAAGAAGTGAGCTGAAACATCTCTGCTCCCAAGGGGATTTCTAAAGACAACACCAAAAACTACATTTAGTGTCAATGAGAATAGAGAGAAGTTTGGGTAATATTAATCCTCAAAAATTGTGTCCTTTCTCCATCCTCTGTGATTAATAATCATGTTTTAAAGTCCACTCTGAAGACAGCCCACTTTTCTATTGACTTCATGATGCACTCTGTGTCTCCAAAGCATCTACTCTAAATAACCTACTCTTAAGTAAGATTTACTCTTATGCAAATTGAGATTAAAATTAATAAAAATTTGTAAAAATTATCCAAAATTAAGTGAACATAATTGTAAGTGAAAGTAAGAAAAATATAGTACATGAGCAGTTTTACTAAGAAACATTGAAAACAAAAACTATAATTTGGGAACACATTAAAATATATACCTTCATATTTCTAAGTGAGCTGAATTATATACATTTTATATTAAGGTAAATATTCCATTTATCCTCATTCCCACCCATCCCCCAGGATACTCTAGTACTAATCTTAGTCAGCCATCTACAATGAAAAGTACTTATTGTGTAAGACTGATGAATACAGACCTGTACCTCTGAAACAAATAATACATTACATGTTAAAAAGAAGAAGAAGAAGAAGAAGAAGATACTAGGAAGGGAAAAATGAAGGGGGAGGAATCTGAGGGGGAGACGAACCATGAAAGACTATGGACTCTGAGAAACAAACTGAGGGTTATGGAGGGGAGGGGGTAGGAGGATGGGTTAGCCTGGTGATGGGTATTAAAGAGGACACGTTCTGCATGGAGCACTGGGTGTTATGCACAAACAATGAATCATGGAACACTTCATGTAAAACTAATGATGTAATGTATGGTGATTAACATAACATAAAAAAGTACTTATATATTGCCACTAGGTGGCGACCTTTAAACATCCACAAATAGAAAAGACTAATAAATTACCTCAATGGTCAAGAACTTTATTCACCACAAACACACACAGACACACAGACACACACACAGACACACACACATCATGAAATGTTAGAGTTGGTGAGATTGTCCCATTTTACAGATGAGGAAACAGATCTACAGAGGTTGTCATGTGCAATTAGAACTCAGCACACCATTGTCCATCTTCTGACAAATTGCTAGTTTGTCACTATAAAGTTATCAGGCTAACTTAGTTAAAACCAAGGACATATGATGAGAGACAGTCCCGATGGTCATCGGCTAGGAACGAAGGTTTTGTGAGAGTATCTCTGTAGCAGTAGTTCTTGATCCTGAGCACTGTTGCTCTCCTTCCCCAGGGGGACATTCGGTAACATCAAGAGACATTTTTAGCTATCACAACTGTATGAAGGAGGAGGACAGGTATTGCCACTGGCATCTAGTGGGTAGAAATCAGAAATGCTGCCAATCATCCTACAATGCATAGGAATTACGTGGCCCCAAATACCAATAGTGTTGAGCTTGAGAAACCATGCTTTCCATCGTGAGATTTCTGTGTGTTCTGGATGGTAATGGAAGCAGAGGGAGAAACTGGTATTTAAGATTGCAGTAGCAGCCTACACTGTGCCAGCTACGGCTTTTGTCTGGTAAGCGGCTTCTCCATGTCTTGGGACCTGAGGCAAAGTACTCTACCTACAGGTATTTTGTGACATCATGCCAGGATCTTGCAATTGGCCATGTTGGAAGCATTTACACCAGGGAAATCAGCAAAAGTACAGGCACGTCTTTTTTTAACAAGTCAATTGTTAAACACTTACCATCACACCACTGCTTGCTAGGATTAAGAGAACAGATTTCCTATTTGGGCATCTGCCAAGATTGTTTTGCTTAATTCCAAATAAATAGCTACTCCTCTTACACACACACACACACACACACACACACACCCCTAATTCTCATTGATTTTCTCATTGTTAACCAAGATAGGAAGTGGAGCATATCACACACTAAGTCAAGTAGAGAAGATGGGGCAAGAGTAGACTCACTGAATCCTAATAAGGAATTCTGAAAGTCTAACCACTATTTCCGTAGTAACTTCCACCTAGACTTAGGACTCAGTGTTATCAATTATTTAAGGGCATGAGCACAGTGATGCACATTATTTTCTGCATGGTCCCCTGCGCTTCACCTAACTGAAGTTATCTTCTATCTGTTTCTGTCCTTCTAGACCCTGGGCAGACATCTGGAGAGCCACTAACAGTGTTCAGGCTCCCAACACTGCTGAGGCAGCTCAGTAAGCACAGCATGAAGAATGAAGAACAGCCTAGGGTCATCAGAACACAGCCTTCCTACACACCTATAGGACTATGCCCCATTTCCTTGGGAAAACTGTCATTTACCTGCACGCCTGCCAATACCATCCATAACTCCAGCTCCAGTTTGGAAAAAGTATTGTCATCATGCTATACTTGGTCAAATGTGTGGAAGCATAAAATAATATCAAAGATGAAACCAGTGGCAAGAGTTTCCAGTGACAGGATCTAAAATACATTTTTCCTTATTTATATATTCAAGGTGGTTTGTTGCTTCCTTGCTCATCTATTTCTCCCATCCACATATGGATAAACACATATTTGGAAGGCTAAAAATCTAGAGAGTTAAATTTAGTAGATGTCATTAGACAGAAAATTAAACAGCACAATTTTTTCTGATTAAAACATAAGATACTGACAGCAATACAAAAATTAATCCAGTTATTTAATACATGAAAGACATTAGTTTCTGAGGGTGAGATCTAAAAAGAAAAAGAATTGCTATCCTAGGACTTGGTAATAAGAAAAAAAATCTGGCATATATAATATCTTCATGTTTTATCTCAAGGGTATAAAGTTGATCATTTAAATTTAGAGGTGTTCCCTTTGTTCTGGTAATGGATTTTTTGATTTTTTAAAATGACTCCTTTGATAACTCTGTATCAGCTGTGCAGTGAAAAAAGATAGAGTGTTACTTGGGAAATAAATTCACTGTACAACCACTTGAAAGAAAATTTAGTCCTCTAATAATTTTTTCCTTTATGCAGTTTGGTTATTCCTGTAGCAACCACAGATCACAGAACTAGGGTGTTTTATCTCAACAGTGCATTCCTGGCATTGTTCACTCATGATTTACAACTTCTGAAAACAACATGAGGTATTCATTATGTTTCCTTAGGTTCTACTTTATTTTAGTTTGGCTTCCTGAGGGATGAAGAAATGTCGTTTGTGTTACCTACGAAGATAATAGGTAATTATTACCATGTGATCATTTCCTCTGAATCAGAAGAGACACACAATCACTTCATGACCTGAATTCTGTCCCATTTGATAGAGGTGAGAGAGAAACAGTGCTACCAACTCTTCGCTGCATCCACGGAATGCAGTCTCGATGCGCTGACTCGGTACAGGGCACAATTCACAAAAAAGGCGACTCTGCTGTCAACTTACAGGTTTTCCCTTTGGGCCCCTCTCTCCTCTTGGTCCTTGTGATCCGGGAGGTCCCTAAAACAGAAAATGATGAGTATGCCTGCAAAACACACATACTTCAGATGTTTTTGTTTTAAATGTTTGCTTGATCTAAGAAAACCGGAAAACAGAAATATCACTCTTCTTTTCTAATTCGATTCAATCGAAGACTATAGAAAATAAAGCCATGTGCATATAAAAGCCCTGTGTACACAGAAAGGCTGTTTATGTTAGCAATGAAGCTTAAAGGCCTGTAAAGAATTAAAGAATTAAGTGCTACATCATAGTGTCATGGAGCCCAGTGAGCTGAACATATTACTTGAACAATAATTGCAAAATTTATAAGGATCATTTTTGCTGTCTCGTCCCAAGCAAGCCTTTGCTACTAAATGATGGCCACTAAAAAACAGTTCGGATTTTTAGAACTACATAGATGTGCGAACCCCAAATTATCAGTGATCTGAGGGAACATACGTGTGTGTTTTCCATCTAGTTACCTAGGAATGCTACTACTAATCCAAACCTGAAATCAGTAGTCTTCTATGCTAAAGCAGTAATATGCTATTCTGATGTGTAATTTCTCAAATTCTATGGAAATATGATTTAATATAATTAACAGATGAAATTAACAGTTTTAAACAGATAAAAGTAGCCTAACTTTAATCATTGTCAAACAATAGACAGGTGTCTATTGTCCTAATTTCAAGGAGTAAAGCTAATCTAAAATTAACAATGTAACAACAGATCACTTTGCCTTTCACATAACCAACAGGGACACTAACCCAGAGAAATAACAGGGTTCATCAATTTCAGAACGAAATGATCTTTTATGCATCATTCATTGCTGCAAAGGAACACTTGAACTTGAAGCCGTTTCAAAAACAAATGTTTCAAGAAGCCAAGCATCATGGTTTTGCATTCTATTGTCTTTTGATGGGTATAATAGTCATAAAGATTTTCAGTATCTCTAAGAACTTAAGAGTACCATGAATGTTGGAGGAAACTACTTACTGCTGGTCCTGGACGCCCACGTATGCCTGTTACCTAAACGACAAACAAGATAATCTGTAAAGATGAAGTTTTGACAGAGTTTTAGAAAAATCAATAGTCAAACAAGTAAGAATAACCACAGAAATCCCAGTGAAATTTTTTAGAGCAAATGGATGTTGTCAATTGATGCCCGTGTCCTCCTTGCTTATGTGTTAGGACATTATCTAATTTGAACTCTAATACAGGGAGACTGTACTGTTACAGTGATTGAGCACCAAAGCTGGAGCCACGAGGCCTGGGTTCAAATCCTCACTAACTCTATCCCTCCCAGTGGTGTGACATTGGACTTATCCTCTCCGTGCTTAATATCCCTCCTTCTGCAAAATGATAATGATGACTATAAAATTACCTCCCTGGCAGAGTTGTGAAGACAAATAAATATTTGTAAAGCACTTAAAATAGCACCTAAGGCATAGTAAGTACACGTAAGGGTTTTTAAATGAAAGATAACAAATGAATGATTTACTTTCTAGGTAATCTTTGTTAAAAACAAGCCAATTTCAAGGCAAAGCAAAAATGCAAACACTGCCAAATAAATCAACATGCATATACTTTTTGTCTTGACAGACTGATGACAACTCCTTTGAGATCGATGAGACTGCTGGTTGAAGAATTTTCATCCTACTTAATAATATACTTTTTGATCATGTACAGGTCTAAATAACTTAAGAATTCTTATAAAATAGGGAATTTCAATCAGGATAATGGCAAGACATATTTCCAGAAGTGTGGAACATTAAATCATGCCTTTCTATTTGGTTTACATGACTATTTATACTGTAAAAAATATACATCTTAACTATCACTTTACATCCATATATAATGTGCTTAACTTTGTAAGATCCTGATGTTCACTTTCAGTCGTGGGACAATAAAAGTCAGGAATATTGTAATAAATAAACATTAAATATTATATTAAAGAATCAATCTCTTGGTTTGCTTGTCTTATACTAAAACTTGGTTATAAAATAACTAATTTCCCTTTCTATGAGAGTATGTATGTAAACAATAATATACAACTATAAGTTTATTAAAGACACAAAAAACAATGTGTATATATATACTTACAACAGGCACTAATCCTGGTTCTCCTTTTTGTCCCTATGAAGCAAAAAAATGTTCAATTATCAAAATATAATAGCTTGTTGAGCATAATCATGTCATACTAGAATATTTCATATAAACACTGGGAATCTCAATGTAAGAAATGTAAAAAATGGGTGCCAGGGTGGCTCAGTCGGTGACGTATCTGCCTTTGGCTCAGGTCATGATCCCGAAGTCCTAGGTTTGAGCCCCATGTCAGGCTCCCTGTTCAGTGGGGGTCTGCTTCTCCCCCTCTCTCTGCCCCTCCCCCCTGCTTATGCTCTCCCTCTTGCTCACACTCTCTCTCTCAAATAAATAAAATCTTAAAAAAAAAGAAATGTAAAAAACAAAAAGGAGATGAGAAAAGAAACAATATTTACAGTAGTCAGACATTATTGATGAAAAAAATTACTACTCATACAAAAGACACAAAATATCAATCCAATATCTGAAAAGCATAAAGTTATTTCACCTTAGTTTATATAGTGAATAAGCCTAACAAATTGACTAGACCAGGAGATACTTGTCATGAAAAGCTGTAAAGTCAAAGCACCATAGGAAAACTACCCAAAGTCTGAAAACTCAAAAGAAAATCCAACATTTGGATATGTCTGAATTTTCATACTCAACACCCAGGAGACAACTGCTTTTAACATTCTTGTATTCTTAGTTTTCCATCATGTACCTGAACTTGATTTACCTCATCAATGCCTCAGTATTTTACTCTTAGAATACAGTTTCATTTTTACAATTAAAAATAGCTACAATGAATATCCTTGTTTATAAATATTTGTGTAGCATCTCTAGTTAATGCCTTATGATATATTTCTGGAATTTAAAGTTGTGGGTTAAAGATCATACATATTTTTCAGGTTTTTGATCTAGATCACTTAAGCATACTCCTGAAAGGTACAATGAAATTATATCCTTCCAGTAGTATCTCACATCTGACAAAATTTTATAAAGTGAAATTTAAAAACTATTTTACAATCCTCATAGTCTTAGTAATGGATTCAATGGCAGAAACAAACCCTGATCACACCTGCTGATTCTAATGCTAAGGTTAGAATTCAGCAGTGGGAAATGGTTCTACAGAAGCAGGATGGAGCTCTATCTGAGTATGTTCAAGGTAGGACACAAGAGACTAAAAGACAACCTACAAAAAGACTAGAAGAAAGGGATCATCACATATGGGCAGCAAAACAGAGCAGGCTTATTTCTGCATTTCTAAGTCTAACTTCTAGCCCAGGTCTTCCTATTTTTAACATAACCTAAAAATTAACCTCTTAAGAGTTGTAAGAGCTTTCTTTGAGATACTGAAAGAATTTGAATTATTTAGAAAGGGTAGATAAATCCATGCCCAATACCTAAAGGACTTTATGAGAATAATGCTGAAAAAAAAAAAAGTTCCTTTCTAGAACAAATCTAGAAAGACAAGTCAAAAGTGAAGAGGAATTATTTCAGCCAAAAAGAGAAAAATGGGATAGTCCGCTAAGAACGGTTGAGAAATCTCCATTTTAAGAGACCAGAAATTAAAATGCAGCCTTGGCTCTTACTTGGTGTTTAGGAGAATGGAACTCGCTGATATCTTTCTCAGCTAAATTGTAAGGCTTTTTATATCCTATTATGAACTTTCTGTTGTTCCACAATACTTGATATGGGATTAAGTGCTCCATTATCAGTCTGATAATACATTTTTCTAATGATTCAATAATGACTCTTATTTTGGAAATAAGCCACAAGTAAGTATTTGTTGCTTTTTTTTTTAATATGGGCTTTGAGTAAGTTAATGTCTAAGCTTTTGCTAAATTTGATTTTCAAACCCACTGGGAAACCTAAAATTCAAATACTCAGATTCGGATGAGAATTATAGCTTAATTTTGCTTCTTGTCTATTATTCATCACTTAATGCCACATGGACATGCCTCACCACTTTTACAGGATGGCGTTACCATGGAGACCATCACAGTGTTTTTCCCATCATTGCATCATCTGTATCCTTTGCCTCATACAGGGATATGACAAAGGCTCAGTACTTATTTGGGGGTTAACGTGAATGAACGAATATGTTATAAATAAAATCAATATTCATATAAACCAAGCACAAAATACACTTTTATTACATTACATTTCTGCTCTGATAGTTCTGATGGCATTTGATAATAAATGACAGAGTCATGAAGATAGTGGCACATAACTAGAATGTGGTAAATTGTGCTTTGAGAGTGCCCTCCTCCAGCACTGCCTTTGGGAAATTTCAGATTTAATTTCAAAAGTAAATTAAATGTGAGCTGGTATTTGTAGACCTACTCCTTTGACATCTACTCAAATCTAAATGGCTTCACTGATATTTGTTCCAAATAAGACAATTTATGGTATTGCCCCTTTAACTAAAAAGTGTAAAAGTAGCCAGGACCTCTCCTTCATTTACCCTGAAGGTATAGCATTGCTTTATCTGATTATCTGATTTTCACCTTACTGAAGTTCTACTGTATGCAAAAGTAAAGACAATTTAAAGTTGGTGGTAATCTGCCTAATATCTGCCATGAAATTCAGGATGACTGCCTATTTCCATTCCTGATCCTTGAGTCCATCCCATCTGGATAAGACTGAAGAAAATGCCACCGTTTTCAAATTAACTAGAAAACTGAGAACAATTCCAAGGGAATGGAACTCTCTTCACTCAGGGGGATTACCCATATCCAGAAGACAAGTGGCTAAACTGGCCAGCTATATCTAGGGTCATGGCTAAATTGTACCACACTGTTCTCTTGAGTGTAAGGATTGTTTCTGGGATTATTAGATTATAGGCTCCTTGAACCGGGGGAAGGGGAGAGAAGAGAAGGTGATGTGTGTTTGGTAAAGTGTCCAATTACTTCTTTTAAGTGAATATTTACTTTCCAACCAATAGAAGAGGGGCCACAACCCCACTGAGGGCACAACCATCACCCCCCCCACCCACTCTTTCTTTCTTCCTTCCTTCCTTCCATCCATCCTTCCTTCAATTAAGCAGTTACTGAACTTCTAATATGTGTAAGGTATATACTAAGCACAGTGGTAAATGCAAATAATTTGTTCTTTTTTTTTTTTAGAGAGGGAGGGGGAGGAGAGTCAGAGGAAGAGGGAGAATCTTAAGCAGGCTCCACACCCAGCATGGAGCCTGACAGGGGGCTCCATCTCATGACCCTGAGACCCTGACCTGAGCCAAAATCAAGAATCAGTCACTTAACAGACTGAGCCACCCAGGCACCCCAATAAATGCAAGTAATTCGAAGGTTAATGTGGAATAGTCTCAATCCCTAGGGGATTTAGAACCTTCTAAAAGAAACATCTATAAACAAAAATTAACAAAGTGAATAAAATAGAGGCAGCTGTAATCTATAAGCAAAGTATCTCATATATTTATATTTGGCAATTTGTACTTTACAAAAGGCTTTCAAATACTATAAAGCACAGTCCTGAGTGGACAGCGTTAGAATGAAAAAGATATTTTATGAAAATGAAACTATGCAAAGTAAAACTTACCTTTCTTCCTCTACCTATGAAAAGAGAAGAATAAATACATTAAATATGTTATTTTAAGGAGAAACAGTTATTGAGAATCTCCTAAATATTTATTTTCAGTAATAGGTTTTTGGGGTGTAGAATTTAACTTAAACAGGTTTCCTTATTACCAGTAGACAGAACTCAAAAGTTGTTTTAGATGAGTATTTCCATAATGGACAAAGTAATACATCCCTTTAGGAAATTCTGACATTATGTAAATATTCTTCACACCATTCATATAGCATTTAAAGTTCATTAAATTGTAAAATTAACTATTAAAATTGTAATGAATTATCTTCAATCAATATTTTATATTTTTGTTTTGAGTAGGCTCTTCATTCATACAGCTAAAAAACCAAAATACATTAAATGTATACAATTATAGAGTGAAAAAAGCTTCTTCTATCCTGTTCCTTTCCCCTATTTCCCATATTTCAAACCCCCGGAGGGGGCCACTATTAGTGATTTTTCTATTACTAGTCTTCCTAACCAAAAATATAATGGGACATTCCATTTTTTAAAGTTGTCATTTGAGTTAGTAGTGTTTTACAGTTTTTTGCAGGTAGATCTTATACATTTCATGTTGTTTATTCTTAGCCATTTTATCCTATCTGTTGCTATTATAAATGAGGTATTTTTTATTTCCATTATTTATTCTACGGGGTAATTGTTGGTATATAGTAAATCTACTAATTTGTTGATTTTACAATGCATTGTCTTACTAAATTAATTTTTAGTAGTTTTTTACTCCATTCCCTTTAAGTTTTATAAGAACACAATTATATTTTCTGCAACTAATCATTTTACCTCCTCTCTTCTAATTTCTAAAACTTTCATTTCTTTTTCTTATCTAATTGTTTGTTCAGGTATATTCAATAATATTAAATTGTAGTTGTGATGATGGATATCCATGTTCTATCTCTGAGTTTAAAGAAAATAAGTCTAGTACTAAACATAATGAAGCTTTTAAGCTGAGAAGGAAATATTTTATCATGTTAATGAACATTTGGTATTAAGTTACTAAGCATCTTTATCAAGAATATTCATTCATTTTTGCCAAATATCTTTATTTCAATTATGAGGAAAAGCAAATGCTCTTTTTTCATAGATCTGTTAAAATAATTATTTTTTTAATGGCAGTGTTGATTCTTCCCGTGCTTCTTCCTCTGTCATCTTCATTTCCCTATGATGGTTTTTGGTTTTCTTTCTACTTTTTTCTTCATCATTAATTATTTTGTATTTCTAATGTAGGCCTTTCTTAATAAATTACTCCACTAAGTTTTATTTAGTTTATGGTGAAATGGTCATAATTTTTATCAGTTCTGTAGTAATATATTTACCAGCATGTTCTTTGTTTTGTAAATGTAGCTAAACTCTCCCACCTTTTTTCTTAAAGTATCTTTGCATCAATGCTGTTGCTAGCTCTGTTCTTATTATTCATTTTGGAACAAACTGGACTTTCCAAACCCAGCTATTTGCAGAAGGTCACATATTTTGCTATTTTTTTTATTTGCCCCTCTTGTCCCAACTTACTTATCCCCACAGGTTTAATTTTACTTTGTTCCCGGAGCTTCTTTGCAGACTGCATCAGCTTTGTATAGCCCTTAGGTGTCATATTTTTAATTCTTCCCATTATATCTTTCTGATTACATTGCAAAAAATTGAGTTTAGGTATTTATTCAAGGCATACTGTTACTGTTGAATGATATCCAAGAGGAGAACTGGTAAATTACTGTCTAATATTTCACGAAAGTATGGCTGAATACCTCATTTTATTTGTTGTTATTTGCAATGGAATTTTGAGCAGAGGAGAATAAAGCCTTAACACTATCTTGACAATGATGCACGCACCGCTAAAATATTCATGACTACTAAAACAAATAACCTAGTAGTTTAATATTAATCTTACCTGGTTCATCAAAACATATAAATATGAACTTGTTTCTCTAATGTGTCTTTAACACATGTATTCAAATACAGTCTATATTAAACACAGATATTTGCCTCCAAAAAAAGTTTTAAAAACCAGGAATTTATATCATTCTTTTCTTCAGGAAATCCATCTCATTCTTTTGTCTTTCTGAGCCATCATTAAAAGCATTCTGCATTTATGAGTCGATGTAACAGAGGGTGGTCTGGCATTAAATTAGATTAGAAATAATTATTCAATTCCCAAGAGCAACCTTGGCACCAGAGAAGACAAATGTGTTTTCTAGATCTCTTCTTGGACATTAATGGACCTCACAGAATACCAACAAATATTTTGGAGGCACCCAGCATGGACAAGGTAACAAACGACCATCTGAAATGACTATAAGAAATTCTCAAATTAGACATAACCACATAAAACTCAGCCCCAAATTCCCCTGGTTTTTAAGAAGACAGGAAATTATCCTCTCCCTCTCACTAATGTTAGATAAGATGGGTGAGCAAACCCATTAACCCCAAACGTCAATGACGAGTGGCTTCATTATTCTCTTTGGTTGCTGAATTCTGAGAGCAAAAACCACTGCAACTATAAAGATGAGTCATTGGATCAATTCTGCGTTGGCCTTAAGCATTCTTACCAAAATTCGTATTGCCACCTCCAGTTGTGTGTGGGCAGACAGGACAGCATTCTCCAGGAGGAGTTACAGGGTCAGCACATTCAAGTACATCCTGGCACTGTATCTTGT
Source organism: Mirounga leonina (assembly GCF_011800145.1). NCBI lineage: Eukaryota > Metazoa > Chordata > Mammalia > Carnivora > Phocidae > Mirounga > Mirounga leonina. The sequence continues at coordinate 44,285,544 of NW_023270377.1, read as the reverse complement.
CACAAAGAATGGCTCCATTGTCACAGACACAGATCTGGCAAGGGGCAGGTTTCCAAATGTCTCTGTTTAAGTACATCTGACCATTCTGAGTACAGGCTATTTCTTCACCATATCCTTCTAGAATAAGAAGAAAAAGATGGGGTGGGGGGAGGAGGTTAGTAATCTTCGGAAATTTTGAAATCTGGGAAATAGTTAAGGTGAGTCATCCTGTGGGTTCAAAAAATTCTGGGCTAAGCAGTAACCTATCGAGGAGGCAAAACAGATGAACTTACTTCAGTGGTATTTACATACTAAGTAATATGTAATTCACATTGAAATGATTATGATATTTATATCCTACCATGACAGGGGGAGGGAAAAAAAGTGATCCAAAGTTGAAAGCAGGTAATGTTTCCCAAAAGATTTCATTTGTGAAGGTTTAAATAACCAAAAATAGGAAGATCAGTAAGAAGAGATTTAAAAAAAAAATCTGAAAGGGGGAGAAAAAGAATAATTCAAAAGGAAATATATAATTTCCATGTTTGGTGAACCCATATGTGATTTTCAATCACTAGAAACTTTAGATTAATAAATCCCAAAACAACAGAAGACAATATGTATTCTTGTTCCATGAAGAAAAACTTTAAAAAAGAAGTGTATGGGTTTTTAAAAATTAGTTTTAAACATAAGGTAGAAAAGAATACCAGTATCTCATTTCATGGGATGTATTTACTAAACTAAAGATGCTTACTAAACCACAAAGGACAAGCAAAGCTGAAACAGGCAATGCATAATCTTCGCATCAAAATTAATTAAGGAAAGACATAACCACAACAATATGGAAGCTATTATATAATATCTGCCAAATACTTTTCTACATTTAGATAAAAATGTAATGCAGATTTGGAAAATATATACACACATTTATACATATAACAATTCTATTATACAATTATTATAAGATAAATATATTACTTCTTCAACTTTGTGACTTTTAAGAAATAAAACTATAGTATTTAATTTTTAATTTTTTACTGTTATGTTAATCACCATACATTACATCATTAGTTTTTGATGTAGTGTTCCATGATTCATTGTTTGTGCATAACACCCAGTGCTCCATGCAGGACGTGCCCTCTTTAATACCCATCACCAGGCTAACCCATCCTCCTACCCCCCTCCCCTCTAGAACCCTCAGTTTGTTTTTCAGAGTCCATCATCTCTCATGGTTCGTCTCCCCCTCCGATTTCCCCCCCTTCATTCTTCCCTTCCTGTTATCTTCTTCTTCTTTTTTTTCTTAACATATATTGCATTATTTGTTTCAGAGGTACAGATCTGTGATTCAATTCAATGGTCTTGCACGATTCACAGTGCTCACCATAGCACATACCCTCCCCAGTGTCTATCACCCAGCCACCCCATCCCTCCTATCCCACCCCCCACCTCCAGCAACCCTCAGTTTGATTCTTGAGATTAAGAATTCCTCATATCAGTGAGACCAATATCCTTTATGAACATGGATGCAAAAATTCTCACCAAAATACTAGCCAATAGGATCCAAAAGTACATTAAAAGGATTATTCACTATGACCAAGTGGGATTTATCCCTGGGCTGCAAGGTTGGTTCAACATTCACAAATCAATCAACGTGATACAATACATTAACAAAAGAAAGAACAAGAGTCATATGATCCTCTCAAAAGATGCAGAAAAAGCATTTGACAAAGTACAGCATCCTTTCTTGATCAAAACTCTTCGGAGTATAGGGATAGAGGGTACATACCTCAATATCATAAAAGCCATCTATGAAAAACCTACAGCGAATATCATTCTCAATGGGGAAAAACTGAGAGCTTTCCCCCTAAGGTCAGGAACGCGACAGGGATGTCCACTATCACCACTGCTATTCAACATAGTATTAGAAGTCCTAGCCATGGCAATCAGACAACAAAAAGAAATAAAAGGCATTCAAATTGGCAAAGAAGAAGTCAAACTCTCACTCTTTGCAGATGATATGATACTTAATGGGGAAAACCCAAAAGACTCCACCCCAAAACTGCTAGAACTCATACAGGAATTCAGTAAAGTGGCAGGATATAAAATCAATGCACAGAAGTCAGTGGCATTCCTATACACCAACAACAAGACAGAAGAAAGAGAAATTAAGGAGTCGATCCCATTTACAATTGCACCCAAAACCATAAGATACCTAGGAATAAATCTAACCAAAGAGGCAAAGGATCTGTACTCAGAAAACTATAAAATACTCATGAAAGAAACTATAGTATTTTAAAATGCAATGTGGATCATAGCAACCTTGCTTAGTTCCTTTAGAATCCTCCAAACTACTTAAATTCTGAAGCCCAAAGATCCTCCTTCTCAGTCCTTGCACAACCTCCCCTTCCCTCATGCCAGGCACACAGCGCTTACTATTACGGTTTGCTTGTCACCTGCCCCCACAATTCTGGCCCCTCTGCAAAAGCAGACCTCCTTTATCCAACTTATTCACTCATCCACCCACTCATTCATTTTGTATTACATGCCAGCTAATTAATCAGTTTCTAAAATGTGAACAGACAGGCAAAAATCACTGCCCTCATAAAACTTATCACAAGTAGTATCAATTTACTATTTTTATTTATTTCCTATCTCCTTCACTAGCCAGTAAATTCCATGAAGATAAGGACTAGTTTTTCTCGTTCATCATGGTATTTCTAAAGCTTGACTCCAAACCTTTCAGGGAGCCAACATTCAACAAATAGTTGTTCAATGGATAGATGGGAATGCGTGAATGAGCCTAAATTATGGTTCGCTAACTTAATTGCACTGGTGTTAACTTTGTATTTTACAAAAATAAAACTAAAAATAAAAAATGCATTTGTGATTAGTATATAAAAGAATTTATATTTTTTTCTTTATTTTTAATTGAAATGTAGTTGACATACAATATTATATTTTCAGGTGTACAACATAGTGATTCCACAATTACATACATTACAAAATGCTCACCACAATAAATGTAGTAACTATCTGTCAGTATACAAAGTATTACAATAGAAAGAACTTATCATTTGCCAATATACTCAGTGCAGAGCTACAGATAAAAATTTCAGTTCAGGGGAGACATTGACCCAAATATCTATCCTCCTAACTCTTGAAAGCTTTTCTTGGGTAACATTCTTCTCACTGCTCCACGGAATGCTTTTGCTTCACGTATCTAGTCCTTCATCCCTGCTATGTGGCAAATGGAGAGTTGCTTTCAAAGCACAACGCCACATTCTGGTTTCTGTGCCGATCACAAGAATATAACTAAGGTGCTAAGTTTCTAATCTGTTTCATCTTCAACAAAAGAAGTTTATCACAAAACACACTGCTGACCAAAACAGTATTGACTCAGTGTATCTTAGGAATTTTAAACGGGGGAGAAAATAGAACTCATGCCTTAACATGCTGTAATGCAGGACTGTTTTGAAGTAAATTAAAAAATCTGTACATCAAATAGCCGTGTTACTTTTAGATGAAAAATCACTGTGAAACAATGTAACTCCATGACGAACATTTCCACAAAACACAACCTATACAGAAATGGACTTACATCTATAGTCTATTGAACAATCCAATTAAGTAAATAATTTAAGAGTAACTTTGTTCATTAAGTTTTGACTGAGAAAGAAATAATCTAATCACAAACACTAAATGCCATTGGCTGAAAAAGAGATTCCCCGTAAGTTCAAGAAGCTTGCTTCTCCCTTTCCACACCCTGAGGGGCAAAAGTGTTTGACATATTTACTGAGAGGTAAGGGGGTATGTGCCTAGTACTGTGAGTGCAAAATATTGAAAGTTCTGTTTGTTTTCGAAAAGTATATATTATCATTATCAGTTGCACCAATGAAACAATTAGATATATGGAAATTAGAGAATATGAAAAACAAACAAAAATCAAGATGCCGTGCAATAATGTCAATTAAATATCATTAAAATGTGTGAGAGACTCTTTGGGGTGACTTATCCCGTTCTCTGTGGCTCCTTTGGGGTTAGAATAAAAAGACACATCCTCTCTTTTGTGTTAACTCATAGAAGGTCACTTTCTTCCTGGAAGTTTAAGACAGCATGACCTCAACCCAAGGGGCAAAGAAGTAAGCCACTGTATGACTTTCTTTAAATGACAATGTTAAAAACTAGTTATATACTCTTAGTCATCACTGGTCCTTTTCCCCTGAGAATTTATAATTAAATTTAAGATGATGTGGGAAGTTAGTTGGAATACTTTTAAATGGCAAGGAGATGAAAAACCACATTTGCTGCTAAACCCTGTCTTCTCTTCCCCCGCACAAGAATCAACACACATTACAGAGGGCACAAAAACTCAGTGAACTCTCATTGTTCATGTCTGAATGAAAGACATGTACAAAGAAACACCGAGTAGAAAATACAGGGTGACTTGCCGTTCTCGGGTTTATACATGGTAGTTGTGGGCCTGATGATTAGGTTGGCCCTGCTGTTTTCTCCATAGATGTTTACTTCAATGAGAAGAAAAGTAAAATAGAAAGCAAAATTGTAGACAATTTGCAGTGAAGTTGTCATGACACAATTATTTTATAAATGACAATATTATAAAAAAACAAATAGAAATGTTCATATGACATTCTGAGAGGTTCAGTACTGTCCTGATTCCTCTACAGAAATCATAAAAATTAACCCAAGTTAACATGAACCTTGATTTAAGGCCTAGAACTTAAACAGTTACTGGTCTTAAAGTACATGGGTAAACAATTTTTTTAAAATAAAATCTGAAAGAAACATTCCCAAACTGCAATGTTGTGATACTTGTAGTTTGCTATTTATGTTTCTTTATCGTTCTTAAAGTTGAGGAGGATTGGTAGATGTCTGATAATATCGCCATTATTTTGTGATCTTCTGTGGTGTCTCAACTTCCAAAAATTTTGTCTTCCAAGCTGCAGGGTTCTTTTACCCTTATCATATTCCAACAAATTGAACCAGTCCATTGTGAAGCCATTACCACAAACGTCCTGGCACGGATATCTTAGACAGACAAGATGTATTTTATCTGACCACATTTTATTCCAGAGTAACTCAAATGTCCTGTGTAGATGTGTCTTCTCATAAAGCTTTTATGTGCTTTTAAATGTAGTTCTAAGAATTCAGTTTTAATCACTAGATGGCAGACCAAATCCACTATCTTATTATAACAGATAATTAGAAATTCAGTCATCAGAACTGCTGCTCACCTACTGGCCATGCCCTAGGTCCACATTCCTTTATAGAATTATATTTGTACAAAAAAGCCTGCATAGAAATGGCCATATTGAAACCTTTGACTGCCCAGGAAAGATGTGATTCTCTTTGTGTAGTAAATTATTGGGGTCTACTTAAAAACTTCGGGAAATACAGGAAATAAAAGTCCCTAAGCCTATGCTGGACATTCCCTAGACACTAACTGAAGTTCTTCCTTGCAGAAATAATGTAGAGTTGTCACGTGTCACACAAATTTTAAATCTCTTATTCAGACAAGTGTTTGCTCAGATAATTTTCCCCCCTGGACTGTGAGCTCCTTGGGAGCCAGAACTATGTTCATCTCAGTAACCTTCACACCCAATGTCATATAATCAGCCTTTGATGAACATATTTGCAGGGTGGATGAATGCATGAGTGAAGGAAGGAAGGAATTGTTCATTGATGTACTTTTTTTTTTTTAAAGATTTTATTTATTTATTTGAGAGAGAGCGAATGAGAGAGAGCACATGAGAGAGGGGAGGGTCAAAGGGAGAAGCAGACTCCCTGCCGAGCAGGAAGCTCGATGCGGGACTCGATCCAGGGACTCCAGGATCATGACCTGAGCCGAAGGCAGTCGCTTAACCAACTGAGCCACCCAGCCGCCCTCATTGATGTATTTATTAAAAAGACAGCACATGAAGCTGTCCTTCTTCCTTCCCTAAACTTCTTAGAGAGGATATACCCTTGGGACTCCTATTTTGAATGAAAAGGAAATGGGTCACTTGATGGTTTCTGCCAAGTGTGTCCCTCATATCTAGACCTCTGTGGGGCCAGAAAGGAAGAAGACCGTGTCAGTCACAACAGCTCATATTTTGGAACAATTTTCAGAAAGCTATAGCCGCCCTCCCGCCTTCCTAACCCAGCTGGCCTCGGTGCCTGCTGGGGTTATGAAGGTCTGGGCTAACATTATTTGAAGTTTCTCTAACTGTACAAGTCTTTAAAGGACTGCAATCAAGGCAGCATCAGCTGCCGCCCTCATGAAATGGGCAGAGACCGCCTTAGGGCATTCACATTCACAGGAAGTAGCAGCAGGGCAGTCCCACGTGGCCCCCTGGACCGAACCACAGATGCTGCCTTTTCCAGCAGCACACAGCATCGTCCCAGCTGCTGGCTTTCATTCCAGAGCATCTTCCAAGGAATTCCCTCCATTCCCTCTGCTCTTGGGCATTGTTTATCACCAAGGAGAGACAAAGAGGTTAGAGTATTCAAGTGCTTCCTTTGGACTCTTCTGAGTATAGGCCAACAATTTCACATTCATCATTTCTCTTTCCTCCTCTTCCCTCACTTAAAACATTAGATACATAGGAAGCCATCAGGGATAGTGGAGGGGGATCTGTCACGTACTTGGATGATATTTTTCCCCCTCAGCCTCAAGGTCCCAGAGAGGGTAAGGGGGTAGGTGAATAAGGAGCAAGCTTATGGAGTTTGCATCCTTTGTTCTTCCATCCACTATAAACTTTAACTTTTCAAATTTAAATCTCCTTTTAGGATGGTTATCCAAATTGTTACTTTTGCTGTACCCCCCTCCTCTCTTTATTGCACCAACTGAACAAGAATAGGCATTCAATGATTATTTGAGCTGAGTTAAATTTCTATATTGTGAAGGACAATCATATTTTATATTCTAAAGCAATGTAATAAATAATTTTGAAAAATGACCTTAAAATCTGAGAAAGTAAACAGAAGACAACTCATATATAGCATTTCAGTGAACTATAGAACTAAAATGAAATTAGATGAACTGTCTACACTGGTGAGTATTTTCTTCAGTGCAACCAGTCAACATTTCTTAATCTCCTATGTAAAGGCTTTTCAGTTAAATAAAACTGCTGTTTTCACTTTAGTTAAAATGGAAAAAATAAAAAGGAAAATCTCTCATGTTAGGTACTACTTAAGTTTCTTTCCATGTATCATTGGGAAATCTAAATGATTGTGGCCAAAATGTGAAACTAAAATTACACATAATGCACACGCAATGCTCATCTACAATTTTGTCTGGAAAACCAACTTACAGTCTGCTAATGCATTTGACACAGATTTTTTTTTTTCTCTGAAAACATGGCTCAAGCTATTGAATAGCTGTAAAAACACCACAAAGAAAATTAAGCCTGACTTATATTGAATACACTAGAAATTTCAGTAGTAATTTCTAAGCAAACCCTAGTCCTTTTCTCAGATGTTAATCCTCAGTGAATGAGTTCAATACAATCTGTGCTATGCCAAATGTGCTTGCCTACCTAAATGCATGAACAGTTTTGAATTGTTTTGAATGAAGTCAGTCTACTTAATCTCTCCCCAGCATGATACTGCTTGAAATAAAGAGGAGAACCAAAAATCTGCCTAGCTATTTTTCTGTCAAATGGGTGGTATCGTGGCTTTTATGTAGTCTGGAGATAAAGTAAGTAAGCAGCAAATTCTGAGCAACACATAGTACTTGCATTCCAGATTTCCATCATTTCCTTCAAGTCTTAGCTCAAATGTTACCTTCTCCATAAAGCCTCCTCTAACCACCTTACAAAAAATTTGAAAATTAGCACACACACATACACACACCCACATCACTCTCAGTCCACGAGTTCCTGATCTTTTTTTCCTTTTAATTTAGTACTTATCACTTTCAAGCCTCCTATATTATTGTACTTATGTTTATTGTTTGTCTCCCCATGATAGAATAATAGCTTTATAAGGATGGAATTTATTCTGGCTTGTCCATTGATATATCCCAATATCTCATAATAGTATCAGGATCATAGTAGATGCTCAGTAAGTATTTGATGAATTAATTTGTTGAATATTCAATTATAAGAATACCAGGAAAAGATCTAGACCATATTGGATATAAAACTATTTGCTTTGATCTTGGACTTACATAATTTTTAGAAATGCCTAATTTTTCAGTACTATTTAAGTGTGGGCCATATCTACAGGGATTTAAAATACCTGGCATTGTAAAATAAATAAATAAAATAAAATACAATAAAATAAAATAAAATAAAATACCTGGCATTGTGGGAATATCGTGTATTCATGTTATTTATTCCAGGTATTTTGTCCTGAAAAGGATATATTCATTTTTATAATGAAAAAGTTATTTTTATATATTAAGAGAATATTCAGTATGGGGTACTCAGATCTGAGTGACAGATGTAGCTGTACTTGCAGTGAGCATAGCATAAGGTATAGAGTCCTTGAATCACTAAGCTATACACCTGAAACAAATGTAACATTATGTGTCCACTATACTCAAAAACAAAAGATGGGTATAAAATTAAATACTTTATATGATGAAACATTTTTAGGATGATTTCAACTCTGTATCTTATGATTTCTTTGCGCTAAATTTTGCTTTCTTTTCTTGCGTTCCCTGACACAGAAGAAGATTTAGGCCGCTAGAGTAAATCCAGACATTGTCGTCAGTTTATTTCTTCTAATTTATTCTTTATTGGTTTATTCTTTACGCACTGCCCTTGCCCTGACCAAACTGAAATTTCTTTTACAATCAATGAAACATTCCACAGTTCTCAATGGCTCTTTGAGTCCATCCATTTTACTATCAAGAATTCTAAAATACCTTTAAGTGTGGAAAGGGGACCTGAAGTGGCTGTCTCTTTCTGCACTCCTCCCTTGGGAGTTCAGTTCTGGAGGAAGGGGGCCCTCCTGCTTTCATCCTGAAGGCACAATTTCTAATTTTCTCCATATGGGTCTATTTAGGGATTTGAACTAGTACCCATAATACCCACTTTTGTCCTGATCTACCTAGATTGAATTTATGTCTATTCTGTGGCTATTTCAAAATTAGAGGGTGATTTCACTGAAGAACAGAAATGAAAATGGATTTTACCCTTCTTTCTGGCATTCCTTACTCAAATCACTTCTAGAGCAGGTAACAGATTATTTAAAATAAGACTAAAACCATTATTTCAGAATCTAAATCCATCTCTTCATCTTCATGTTCAGCTTACCTTCTCTAATGCACATTCATGACTGTAGACTAGCCACCTTATTTGTTGCAGTTTTAAGATCAAGCCCCAGTATGCACCAAATCTCAATGCCAGACAAATGCCACAGTAATATTCAGGAGGAGAAAGAGAAGCTGTGCCCTTACTGAAAAGTTATATTAATAACTTTCTATATGCACAGCAAAACTTTCATTGGGAAATTTCTATGTTTGTAAGGGGAACAATAGAGAAGGAAAGCAAAAAGCAAAGAGAGAAAAGGAAGAGGAGGAGGAAGAAGGGGAGGAGGAGAAGGGAGAGGGGGAGGGGAAGGAGGCTGAGACCAACCAAGACAATTTTTTTTTCCTATATACTTTTACTACACTGAGAAGGAAGATTTGCAAGTTTCTTTAGCAAAACACAGAACTCACCTAGGGATATTTCCTTATCCTATGTTTGGATAAGAAAAATACAAAAATGGAATCCAAGATTTTGACCTGTAAATCTATGTGCTTTTGAGAAGTTACTTCTTTTAATAAGTAAATGAATGGAGACCAAATTAAAACACCCTTTTGTAGAAGTAATATGAACATGACAAGCTTTATTAAATTTCAAAAGCTTTAAATTATTTACAATTATTCAGAATTATTCCTTTTGGTTTTGTTTAAACTGAATTTTATCACTGCTGTTTAATTCATATGCTAATTTCTAAAAACATGGTGGCTATGAATGTATGTAAAAGAAAACAACACTCATTATTTTCTTAAAATATCTATAGGAAGATTTAGAGTTTTCAAAAACTTTTCATTATTTATTCAATCCCAAATAGTGATGGAACACTTATTTTGTACTAATGGTGGCTAGCAGTAGGGTTGAAATCAGAAGGATGTAGGATATTTGCTAACCTGTGGTATGTAAAATTTAGGTTGGACAAAAAGACAGAGTAACTAGGTTGTTTACTTTAGTACATGAAAAACAAGTCTCAGTGTCTCTGTTTATTACTGTATAGGAAAAAATAAAATATGAGCCTTTACTTTCAGGTGAAATGAAATATTCTAGGATATCACAAATAAGTTTGCCTCTAAACTGTTGCTAAAAGTTAATCTAAATAAATTAGTCAATCTGGCAAATGGAATGGAGGCATTATTTAATCCATTTAGTCAATATTTATTTATATAGCAAATTTTACCAAATACTTGTCTAATACAAGAGTAACTGTGGATCATGAAATGAGACATTTGGAGTCCAACTTCCTTGCCAAAAACAATCAAAATATACAAAAACTTCAAAAGGTAATGAAACTTTCTTGTAGGAAAAAATAAGTTTGCATATACATGTATTCCAGTTGTACATTCTGGAAAATTTGCATACACATTGAAATTTTATAAACTCAATTCTGGAAATCTCTCTCTGTGTTTTGAAAGGTCTTTGCCTAATGCTATTTACTTTAATCAACTAGAACCAATTCTCTGCAATGTCAACCTGAGGATTTTCTAGATTCTAAAACAAAAACAATCTTCAATCATTTGGGGGAGAAAGTTATGTTTATAAAAGCAGACTTCAAGTAAGCTAGGAGTAAAGAGAATACAGAATTCCAAATGACACTGAATTATCTTAAGAGCAGACTGATCACCTATTTGACTGTCCTTCTGTGTCCAAATGGTAATAAAGTGTATTTCAAACTCTAGAACAGTCTGAATTCATTATCAGTAGGAGAGTAGAAACCCACAAATGCACATTATCCAACGAGTTCTCATCATACAGCTATCTTACGCTAAGGCCATAGTTACAAGATCCCCTGCATGGGTTTCAGCCTTCTTTCTATGTTTTAGTCTTCCAACATCTTTGGCATTGAGAATCTTTCATATGAGGGCACTTGGGTGGCTCAGTCAGTTAAGCCTACGCCTTCAGCTCAGGTCATGATCCCAGGGTCCTGCCACATATCAGGCTCCTTGCTCAGTGGGGAGCCACTTCTCCCTCTGCCCCTCCCCCTGCTCTGCTCATGCTTTCTCTCTCTCAAATAAATAAATAAAAATCTTTAAAAAATAATGCTTTCAGATGATAAAGTAAATGTACTTACTCTTGAAGCAAATATCAAAACAACAGAATGAATGCATTTTGGTAATATAGTTTATTCAAAAAATATTTATTATCTGTTACTTTGCCAAACATTGGGAATACAGAGGTAATGTAATGAATTCCTTCCCCCCTCTTAAGGAGCTCACTCCCTCTATGAGGGAACCAGTCCAGGAATAGACTATTAGAACACCATTCTTTAAGTATAAAACTAGAGGCAAACCCAGGTTGGATAGAAATACTTAGGAGGGACACTTCATGTAGGCTGGAGGTAAGGAAAATCAAAAGAGTTCTGTGATTCAAGTTCTGTTATTTCTTTATTTCCCTCCTTTAATTTAATACATTTTTAGTTTTTCTTTTTCTTTTCCATTTTCTTTTTTCTTTTTCTTTGAGTGAGAAAACTAAGATTCAAAGTGGTTTCTTCCAAAAACTCACTTCCAAGTTGTATAATATTGTCACTCCTGGCTCATTGCTGGTAATTGGCAATGGACTCCTTCTCTCTGCCAACTGGCCAGGATGGATCTGAAGGAGTACAGGCACTTCCTCTCACTCATTACTTCCTTATTTATGTATGTATGTATGTATGTATTTATTTATTTATGTATTTATTTATTTTTTGCCATCTCTTCTCTTGCCTGAGGGTAAAACAACAGCACTCTTGTTTCTAAACCTCCTAGTGCCTCCATAGGTAGGTGCCTCAGAGAGGAGTGACAGTGCAGCTCATTGGTCATGGCGCCAACCAGCTGTGCAGAGGCCAGCAACATGGGAGGAACCAGTTGCCCCAGTGACTAAGTCTGGCAATGCTGGGATGAAGTATAAATGTATTTTTCCAGGTCTAATTCTACAACCACTTGGAAATTCAGCAAAACCCAATTTATTACCACTTTTCAAATTTAGTACAGAATTCTGGATTGTATGGCCTTGGCATTTTAGGAAGTCAAACATAGTTGCATTATATAACATCTACTTTGAAAGACCCTGAATTTCGTCCATAGATGCAAGTTTATAATTTAGAACATAGTACAAAATAAGGTATCAAATACCTGTGCTAGAAGCTCATTTATTTTATTCCTAGCAAATCCATTTATATCCATTTTCACAGATTCCCTAAGTTGGCAAGTCCTTTGTGTAAGATACTAGGTGTGAAGAATTCTATATAAGAGGTTTGAAAAAATGGGATCACTGTGAGCTGATATTATCTGAGGAGGGATGAACAGAAGTGGGCTCTAAAGTAGGTCTTGAAAAACACAAGATGTTTGAGATGGTGAAGGTAAGGAAGATTGCCTGAGAATGGAGCAGAAACCACCACCAAAAACAAAACAAAACAAAAAAAAGGCATAGAGAGGAGGGCAAACATGTCATATCAGAAGGGGATGGTTCCATTTATAGGGAAAAAGAGTGTTGTGAATTCTGGGAAGAATAATACCTCTGCCTCGAGAAAGGATTTCCATGACTTGCCCCTTTCCCACATGTAATTTGGCTGCTCTCTTCTCTGTACTCTGACTTCACCTCCTCCGTACACCTAACGAAGTACCTGCAACAGTCTTCAAATGTACTTGTTTGTTTACATGTAAGTGTTACCAGGTTATACTTTTATTGGGCGTAAACAACATTTAATTTATCTCTGTATCATTAGTGCAGAATAGTGTCTGATAAATGCTTGTTGAGTAAATAAGTGAATAAATAAAAGGAAGTATAAGTAACCCTCAGGAACATTAATCTAACAACAGAATTGAAAATGAACTGGAAGCAGATAAGACTAAAGGCTACTAGTTAAAAATGTTATACTGGGGCGCCTGGGTGGCTCAGTTGGTTAAGCGACTGCCTTTGGCTCAGGTCATGATCCTGGAGTCCCGGGATCGAGTCCCACATCGGGCTCCCCGCTCAGCAGGGAGTCTGCTTCTCCCTCTGACCCTCCTCTCTCTCATGCTCTCTGTCTCTTATTCTCTCTCTCAAAAAAAAAAAAAAAAAAAAAAACCTTTAAAAAAAATGTTATACTGTAGGAAGGAGAAATAGTTATTCTGGGAATGAAGAAAGAGGGGTAAATCCATGAGACACCAGATATAAAATATGCAAGGTTTGATTAACTACAGGTGGGACAAGGTATTAGAAAAATTTTAAAAATGACTTCCAAGGCTCAGGAATGAATACAGGAAGTAACATCTACCAGATATGGTTACGAGTTGAGTTATGTGCCCTAAAGTGATATGTTGACCTTATTTGGAAATAAGTCCTTTGAAGATGTAATTATTTTAGATGAGGTCATACCAGAGTACACTGGGCCCTTAATCCAATGTGACTGGTGTCCTAAAGAAGAAAAGAGAAGACACAAAGAGACAAAGACTCATGTGCTGGAGGCAGAGACTGAACCATAGCTGCAAACCCAGGACAGTGGAGAACTGCAAGCAAGCACAGGGGGCTAAGAAGAGGCAGGGAAGGATTCTCCCTCTACAGGGTTCAGAGGGAATATGGCCCTGCCAATATCTTGATTTGAAACTTCTAGCCTTCAGAATTGAGACAATACATTTCTGTTGTTTTAAGCCACCCAGTTTGTCATACTTTGTTACACAGCAGCCTAAAAATGAATACAGATATCTAGAGGATAGCAGAATGGTACAGACATTGAATAGAATACAAGTTTGGGAAAGATAAATAAACTTGATTGGAAAAATTCTAAACCCTATTTAAGGCACATTAGGATGTACATTAAAGAGGAACAATCCAGTAGAAATACTAATAGCTACTATTTATTGTGTTACAAGAGCTATGCTAAGTGTCTTACGTAAATTCTGTACTTAATCCTTCCAACCACTCTGAGAGAGACTTGGAGTCAATCCTCACAAAGTGAGTGAGTGGCAGAGAAAATACCCGAACAACCACACACTCCTAATTATTACATTCTAAGTTAGACAGTTGGACTGCTACTTTAGAGAGAGAATAAAGGGAAGACAGGTTTATACATACACAATTTAAAATTTACACTCTAAGTGCATATTTTGAGTAAGTGACAGCAATAAACGGACAACCCATACGAAGAACGAAGAGCAAGAGGTCTGGATTAACTTGAAAGGAAACAAGAGTAAAGCATGGTTTACTTTAGAGATAAGAAAAGAGAGATTACCATGGGTTTTTTAAAAACTAAATTTGTTATCAAGGGGAAGCGAGTGAAACATACTAAGAATGTGAACTCCATTCTTTCTTTCTATTCAGCTCCCAATTCAAAACAGTCAATATTTCATTTCCTGACGTTATGCTGGTTTAGCCACCAAATGTTACCATCCTAATATCCTGTGAAATTTCCCCTAACTTTCCTGAGGCTTCACAGGATATTGATGTGGAAAAACTGTCTCCATGACAAAAATAAGCCTTCAGGCATCTTGATGAGTATGCATAGTAAATGACTGCATACCAATTATTATTTCGTCCTTTGTAGATTAGTTTATAGGACACAGGAAATGAAATTTTCCTCTAGAAAATTCAGCTTACACTATATGACTCCCCTAATAACAAACAATATACTTTATTCTACCTACTTTATTTAAACTAAAGTGGTGATCCTGAAAAACCCACTGGGGAAAATCTAATAAAATTCAACATTGAAAAATACAATTTAAAGCAAACCAATAACCAACTGCTTTTTAAATTGTACCTTATTCAGTTTCCATTTCCTTTCATTTTTCCAAAGTCTAAACTAGTCTTCACAAAAGTTCTTGTTTTTTTTTTTTTTTTTTTTTTTTTTATTATTTATTTAATCTTGTGTTAAGAGCTTTGAAAATAGAAACCTCCCTCCAAGGATCAAGGTACAATTTCCATTTTCTCCTGTTTAGTAATGACCAGTTCAGTCACAATTAATTTGAATGACAATAATGATGAGAAATAAAAGCAAATAATGGAATAAAAGTGAGAACTAGTTTTGTTTTAAAAGAGAGTATGTTGGGCGCCTGGGTGGCTCAGTTGGTTAAGCGACTGCCTTTGGCTCAGGTCATGATCCTGGAGTCCCTGGATCGAGTCCCGCATCGGGCTCCCTGCTCGGCAGGGAGTCTGCTTCTCCCTCTGACCCTCCCCCCTCTCATGTGCTCTCTCTCATTCTCTCTCTCTCAAATAAATAAATAAAATCTTAAAAAAAAAATAAAAATAAAAGAGAGTATGTGAACTAATAAAAAAAAATTTTAAACCTGATCCATTTGCATACTGATTTAATGGGAGATAATTAGGTGAAACTGGATATTCTTTTTTTTTTTAATTTTTATTTATTTGACAGAGAGAGACACAGCGAGAGAGGGAACACAAGCAGGGGGAGCGGGAGAGGGAGAAGCAGGCTTCCCACGGAGCAGGGAGCCCGACCCCAGGACTCTGGGATCATGACCCAAGCCGAAGGCAGACGCCTAACGACTGAGCCACCCAGGCCCCCTGAAACTGGATATTCTTATGATGTTAATGGCGTAGCAGTGATTAAAAGTTACTTAATGGAATTTTATTAGTTAAAGATCAAGTACAAAGGTTGATGGGATTTATTGTGAGCTCAGCTAAACTTTTCATGACTGGACCGCATTACCAAATGAGATGACAAGGTTGGGTAGATACAAAAAGATACTTAAAGCACGACTCCACCAATAGAAATCTCTCTGGAGTTGTAGAGATTCAACCACAGAGGAGTAAGGCCATTCAGGCAGCTGCATTGCTGAACAGAATAGTAAATTTAGAAGCATTATTTCATGTCCATCTACATTTACCAATTCTCTGGGAGTTAGGAATTCTAGGAATAGAAAAATCATTCTCTATATCCATACCAAGTTACAAGTACAGCAGAATTCATATATGCAACATTATTCTACCACTCAAAATTATGGGCCCTCAGGCTCTGGATTCCTTTAAATATCTATGAGTGAGGAAAGAGTTTACCAAGAACTTAAAGGAATATGAAAATACACAGTGATAAGCCTTGTCCTACTTTATGCCAGCCCATGTATAATGAATTATAAATTCTGTTATTTAGCGTGCTAAAGATGTCAGAAACTTAAAAATTTGTTTTTATATAGGTATTAGATTACATTTAAGATTACTTGGGATTAATTTATTTTAATCATTCAGTCTGTCCATGTTAATAGTTTAAAATTATAGCTTAAACTTAATAGTTTAAATTATATAGCTTAAATAATTAAAAAAATTTTTTAAGATTTTATTTATATATTTCACAGAGAGAAACACAGTGAGAGAGGGAACACAAGCAGGGGGAGTGGGAGAGGGTGAAGCAGGCTTCCTGTGGAGCAGGGAGCCCGATGCGGGGCTTGATCCCAGGACCCTGGGATCATGACCTGAGCCAAAGGCAGATGCTTAACGACTGAGCCACCCAGGCGCCCCAATAATTTAAAATTTAATAAAGAAAAAAGCCAACGTGACAATAAGGTAGCAAAGTGTCTATTATCTATTAGTTTATGTGGATTCTTTTTTTTTTTTTTTAAGATTTTATGTATTTATTCATGAGAGACAGAGAGAGAGAGAGAGAGAGAGGCAGAGGGAGAAGCAGGCTCCCAAGGAGCAGGGAGCCCAATGCGGGACTCGATCCCAGGACCCTGGGATCACGACCTGAGCCGAAGGCAGACGCTTAAACATCTGAGCCACCCAGGCGCCCCTATGTGGATTCTTTATAAAGGAAATATTTTGTGTGATGGAAAGAGACTATGGCAAATTTCTCTCAGTTATCATTGCTAACACTAAATTAATATTTCTTATTTTTAAGAATATTAATACTTAAGAAGTATTTTATTGTCAAAAGAAAGTACCTCCCTAATGTTTAAAAAATTATAAAATTTTATTTCTTTTCATGTTGCTAAACAAGAGTCGATTTCAAGAAAAATGATTTGGCACTTAGAGCACATTAAGTAGGAAATTCTGCAGAATTTCTTAGGAGGAAGAGGAAATCGGCTCTTTGGCAATTATGCCAAAAGGTCAAAATGTCCTAAAACTCAGGAGGAATAACATGTTTTTAGTAAAGCGTGTGCAATTATTAAATGCACAGGCTTTAAATGACATTATTTAATAAATAATGTTAAATGTTAAATTACATTATTTAAAAATGTAAATGTTAAATGACATTATTTAATAAAATGACATATATATAACCCAGTGTGCTATGTAGGGGCCTTGAAAGGTCTTGGCAAGGTAAAGGAATGATTTAGAATCTCCAAAGAAATATCCACAGAAATACTCCAAGGAATACTAAGGTCATGAGCAGAGAGAATATGATCTTTATCCATCCAACAAATACTGAGCACCTACTATGTACCATTTCTCCACTAGGTACTAGAGCTGAACAACAAAAAAAAGGACAGCATTCAAATTCCAAGTAGCTATAGCCTACAGAGGCTTAAGACAGTCAGACAGTCAAGCAATTAAAGTACATAATGGTAAGTACCCTGATAGAAATAAATATAGGATGCCAAGAGTGTATGAGCAAACATTGTTTAAGGCATTTTGTAGGAGGAGTAGGTTAGTCTTTCTGGTGGAAGTGTTCTGTCAACTGAGAATCGAGGAAGAAGTAGAATTTAACCAGGAGCCATATGTAATTCACTATGGTTAGAAGGAAGAGAGGGAGAGAAGAGAAAGCAGAAGAAAGAGATTGAGTGGTGGGTAAAGGGACAGAGCTGGAAGAGATGGCAGCATGGGGGGCTGGAGCATAAATTTCTGGTGCATTTCAGCACCTCCTACTTTGGCTTCACCTTCAGGGTAGTTAGAACTCTGCCAACTTAAATCAAGAGAATGAGGAATGGGGAACTAGAGGGCAAAATGCAGCTTTAACTCCCAAGCCTTTCGGATGTATTTTCACTCTTAAGCTAGTCATTGGGAGCCCCTAAAAGGCAAAGTGATGCGGGGGCAATGGACCTGAAGGAGTCAGAGAAACCTGAGCTTTTTGTTTGATTTTGCTTTTTTAACTCCGGCGCTGAAAATTACTTGTTATGTAATATTTGGCAAATGACAACTTATTTGATCCTCAAATTTTTCCATCTAAAAATAGGGGTAATATACTCCCCCACCCCAAGGCTGTTCTGAGAATCAAATAGATGTGAAGGTGCTCTGAAAAAATCAGTATGTTATTTAAACACAACCATTATTACTTAGCATAGATTTTCCCAGACTCCTCTTGCTTGTCTCAACCCCATTTACATGTATATCAAAAGCAAATTCATGCTCACTTCATTCCCCAACGTGGGGACCTATCAGCATCTGGAGTAGGGTGAATGAGGAGAGATAAATCATGTATTACCTTATATTGGCAGAAATCCACTTTTATGGGGCTATGATGACAGTGGAGGAATCCTGTTTCTCCCACAAAACACCCTGAGGTGAAGTATTTAACAGCCAGGCTTTGGGTCTGTCCATATAAATCAGATCACAACACAGGAGTGTGCTCAGATTTCAAGAAGAGCAGTGATAACACAGAAAGAGAGGAAAAGGTGATTTCTGTAGGGCAAGAGGAATTTTTCTGAGTTGGCATATGATATTGGACAAAGCCATTGTAGTAATTAGTATGGCCTGTTAATGCCACAATACCTGAGCCACTTGCCCACAGCAATACACCTGTGTTTAATATAATTACAGCCGGAAAGTTTTTGAGACTAATTATATGGTAGCCTTGACAGGAGGCTTTTTAAGCTGTGACAGAATATTTTGTGACTTCAGCCAATATGACCCATACCTTACAAGATATGTTTTTAAAAAGTAGGTGGCATTGAGCCTGCAGGGTTGGAAGGCAAACCCCAGTATCATCTTTCAGAGCCATTTAAAGTTTCAGGTTATTTTATGACTATATTTTATGATCTTTCAGTTCTTCCTTCATTCAAAGATTTCACCCAAAATAAAAATTGTATGTGTTTTGGTACTTTAAATGCCATGTATCCCTCAAATTGAAGAGTTTCTTTTTAAATGTTTTTAAATTTTTCATTTAACTTAATTTTATTTTAGATTTCAGCCTGGATTCTGTTTTAAGTTCATGCTTCTCAAATCTGGCTTTGCAAAAGAATCACTCAAAGAACTTCTCTTAAAAAAATCACCTCCTAGACCCTACCTCTTGTAATTCTGATTTTGTTTTGCAACTGGAAATCTGTAGGCTTCTTAAAGGCTTCTCCAGTATTTTGATGCCAGATTCTGGTATAATTACTTTAGTCATCACAGTAAGCACTTCCAGCGATGCACTACTTTCTTTAAGTGGAAGAAACAACAAGAGAACTGTTGTTTCTTAGAAAGATCATGCCTATTTGGGGCCTTTCAGTTTCCTTATGTCCAGTTGTTAGAAAAGAATGTATTTTCTGCTCCTTCCTTAAAACAACACCGAGAAAAGGTAACTGGCACTCCCCCGCCCCAGTAGGAAAATGTACCACTAAAAATTACCACCAACCTGAAATCTCAATAATCATCTCTTATTTAAGGTGTAAAAACTCTTACATTAAAATCACTTTAATTAGTATGACTTTTGGGTATTTCAGACATCTATCTCCCTGGAAAATTATCGAATTTCGATCAGTCCAGTGAGATTGTGGTGTGAATATCAGAAGTTACAAAGCTCCCCCAGAATCCATTTGTGCCTTTATGGTCGACGAGTGAGTAGTATCACTGGGTAGAATTCACAGACCAAAAAAAGAAATCTCAAGAAAAACATTTCGCAGGGAGAATTTAACAAGAAAAAACAACTACCTTATAGAAAACAGATGACTTGCGTTACTAAAGCTGGAAGGCCGCTAGCTGTGGCTTCAGTTTGTTTTCTGTGCCTTTATAAGTTGGCAGGAAAAATCCCTTACATTTTACCAAAAGGGGCCCAGCCCATAAATAATTCACTAGAGGAATAAAAAAATCCATATTTTAAATATGAACTATGTAAAATGATTGAAGAATGACCTTTTAGTTCCTTTTATTTTGAGAGATGATTTTGAGACATGCCTTAAATATCCAAGAATAAAGAGAAAATAATGTGGCCCAAATAATAGTTTATATGTCAAATGATATTGTTTTCACTTTTTAAAACCCTATTCTCTATTTTACATGCAAAAACTACTAGGTGATGATTACTTTCATAAATCACCTATTTAATCTAAAAATGGACAAATTATAGTATGCGGTCTAGGAAATTATTTTCAAGTCAGGAATCGAAAAGTGACTCAACTGTATTACATGCATCCACTCGAACTTCATATATGCTAAAATTTGGAGGGAGTGGTTGGATTATAATTTAGCCACCTATTATGTGGCTACATTATAGAAGATAGTGTGCTAGGAGGTTTATAGTGATATCAAGTTCATGGCCTCATGTGGCATGAACACTTTAGTTGTTTCAACTTGTGCTCTTTCAATGGTTCTGTCTACAGCAGTTATGAATTTTATTACCATAACTGACCCCGAAGCACAGAGAGATTCCTTTAAAGAAATGAACAGTTAACTGAAGTAAGATGTCTGTGTTGTGATATATTAGAGATTGTTTTGGCCACAGAACTAAAATACTTTTCCTCCTTATATTCCTCCAGTTCAATTTGACAAAAATGCACTTTCTGTCTTGTTTGTGCCAGACACTTCCCTGGACACTAGTGATGGAGTTATGGGCAACGCATTCCTGAATACTTTTATTTCTGAAAGGAACTGTCTCTCCTGATTTTGCATGAGAATTTTCC
Organism: Mirounga leonina; assembly: GCF_011800145.1. Lineage (NCBI taxonomy): Eukaryota > Metazoa > Chordata > Mammalia > Carnivora > Phocidae > Mirounga > Mirounga leonina. The sequence continues at coordinate 44,264,600 of NW_023270377.1, read as the reverse complement.
TTCCTCTAGTAATTCATAGAAAGATGGTCGTATCCTGTAGGTAGAATCTCTGTGTGAGCTTTTGGACAATTTACCCCCAAATCCTATTAATCACAGAGAAATTGTGAGAGGAGAATCTATTAAAAAAAGTTTGACTTTCCATGTATAGAAATAAGTTAAAAGAGATGAAATTCAGATTTAGAATTTCTTTAAAGCTTCATTTTCCTCATTTATTTAGCAATTATTTGTTGAGCACCTCATGTGTGCTCAATTTCAAAGGGTGCTTACTTCTAAAAACGCTGACCAGATTCATCCTAACTTTTGTTCTACCACCTCCTAGACTGCACCCTCCACTCTGTCTTGGCTAGCAAGGCAGGGTATCTCTGTCTTGTTCATAGCTATATCCTTGACATCTAGCAGGGGATATGAGACAGAGTGCGTGTTCATTGAGCTTTGTGAACTAAAAGGGAAGGAAGGAAATAAAATCAGAGGATTGCTATCATATTTAAACAGCCACTTTGGCTCTGAGAAGATTTCACACATACCTATCACCTCTTCTACAGGGATAAGTGTCCATTTCATTTTATAGATGAATAAATATTCAGAGGATAAAGTAGTCTACAATCCTACCTTTGGCACAAGTAACCTTGAATTATGAGTCCAGTTTTTAAATCCCAAGTCACATCAAAAGGTTCAATTTATTTCTCTTTCATTCATTCAATACATATATATTTGAGTACCTACTATCTATTAGGCACCAGACCAGTGTTAGGAATGTTAAGTGTGAACAGAACAGAACAGAAAAAGTCTAGTCCTTAAGGAGTTTACACACTAGTGGAGGGAAACAGAAAATAAGCAAATAAACACATAATCATTTAATATGTCTAATACTGACAAATGTTACAAAGCAAACTTCAGAAGGTAAAGACAGAAAGTGCTAAGAGAGACACGAATTAAATGGGGAGGGGAAACTAGGGTTAATTTTTAATAAACAGGGGTAATCTCACAGAGATTTTAACTTTTTTTTTAAGATTTTATTTATTTAGGGCGCTGAGTGGCTCAGTTGGTTAAGCGACTGCCTTCGGCTCAGGTCATGATCCTGGAGTCCCGGGATCGAGTCCCACATCGGGCTCCCTGCTCAGCAGGGAGTCTGCTTCTTTCTCTGACCCTCCCCCCTCTCATGCTCTCTCTCTCTCTATCTCATTCTCTCTCTCAAATAAATAAATAAAATCTTTAAAAAAAAAAAAGAAATATTGCACTTGCTTAAACTATGAGTTAAAAAATACTCTCTTGGGATTTCAGTGCCTCTATTGGCCTGTTTATGGTTCCATGTTTTGACAAAGAAGATGCAATCTTCACACCCAATGTCATATAATCAGCCTTTGATGAACATATTTGCAGGGTGGATGAATGCATGAGTGAAGGAAGGAAGGAATTGTTCATTGATGTACTTTTTTTTTTTAAAGATTTTATTTATTTATTTGAGAGAGAGAGAATGAGAGAGAGCACATGAGAGGGGGGAGGGTCAGAGAGAGAAGCAGACTCCCTGCTGAGCAGGGAGCCCGATGTGGGACTCGATCCCAGGACTCCAGGATCATGACCTGAGCCGAAGGCAGTCGCTTAACCGAGCCACCCACACGCCCGAGATTCTAACATTTTTAAATTACTATTTTTATTAGGAGAAATGTCATCTTTAAGTACTATCATCATGAATAGCAATCTCAAGTTCTTTCTTGGGCTACAGGAAATGATTTTGATGGTTAAATGTATCACAAAGTTTATATAATGGGACACTTTGCCAATGTAACTTAACAGCAAATATAACACAAAGCATCAAAAGTATCCCTCTTTGCCCTTAAAATGTTCATGCCATTTCAAAAATTTCATGAAAATATGGCAATATATCAGTGAGAAAATTTAACTTTTGTTTAAAGAGCTCTCGGCTGAAAAAGAAAGAAGCTTAATGAATTAGATTGTCTTAAGACACAAGATAGATGGTCTTAGGACACCTTGTTGGACAAAAAATTTGAGTCAAAGGTTGGCTTTGAACTGCTATTGGACACTGAGGGCAGCTATAAACATTCTGCTTAATTCACAGAGAAAGGTCTGTGTCATGACCAGTGGGTCTCTGTTGTGCAGAAACAATCAAGCACCTAGGGTTTGGAACTCATTGATGAGACACCCAGCCTGTCTGGACCTGGGGGAAGGAAAATACATGATGATTCTCCATGCAATCTGGCTTCAGGAAAGCATAATGATGGTACTCTCTTTAGTCCAAAAAACTGAAAATCTAATGACACTAATGAAATGTGAATCTAAGAACTACATTGCTGGGCTGGCTTGGTCAGAAGAGCATGCCACCCTTAATCTGAGGGTCATGAGTTCGAGCCCCATGTTGGGTGTAGAGATTACTTAACTAAATAAGTAAAAACTTAAAAAAATAAGTAAAAACTTAAAAAAAAATAACTGAATTGTTGACAAGGATGAATACTCAACTATGATTCAATTTGCTTTACAGTTCCTCTGAGAGAATTTCATCATATACGTAGATAACTTTAGCTAAACTCACTTCTTGTACTTAGCAAAACAATTAGAGGAGAAAAGGAGAGAGTCTATGTGTTAATAATTACATATTTCTCATGCTAAGATTTGAGTATTTTGAAAAAAATAATTCTATGTAATGTAATTGATAAAATTTTAAAAAATGAACACTAAGTTTTCATTAATTCAGAGGATAATAGATTTGATTATAAAGTATCTATTAATTCATCCACTGAGGTTTATATTTTCATTGTCCTGTATTAAAACATCTGTTATTTGAAATATTAAGTCACTGAGATGTACAGACATGTGATTAAAGATGCTCATGGCAAGGTTCTCTGACCTCAAGGGGCCAGAATAGCCACGTTTTACATCTATTTTTATGATATATAATCATAGCCTACTTTTTAGAGACCTAAGTAGAAGTTTCCTACCACATCAGCGTTCCAGAATAACAGTATCATTTTGGTACAGACAACTTCAGAAAATCAGAGAAAAAAAGAGAACTTGTTTTAGGAAAGGTTACAAACCTGATTGTACATTAAAACAATTTTTTAAAAGAATGCCTTTAGTTAATGAGATAAAATTAATTTTGTGTGCTTAAGGGAGTTGTACAAGTGTTTCGGACCTGCCTCCAAATATTAAGCAGGAGCTATCTTAACTTTCTAATAATTTGACAGTACTTTTATTTAAACTAAATACCATAAATTGTTTTTAGAAAAGCATAATAGAATTGAAAAACAGTGAGTGAAATTCAAATAACCAAACCATAATGTATCTGAATAAAAGGTGTATAATTTTTAACTACCCATCTCATTTACTGTCCAAATGTAAGAAAACAAATTAATTGAGCACTCACTGCCTGTGAATGCCTGGCTAGGAGCTTGGCAATAATAACTGGAGAGAACTTAAGCAATTACTCAGAGATGAGGAGTTGAAGATGGGGTGTGCTTGGGGAGCATTCTTGTATTTGGTCTGCCTGATACGGAGTATTCTATCTAGGGAATAAGTGGAAGAAATGCCAGAAAGTGTCAGTTGCTTCCAATCATAGCAACCCTGAACACCAACTGACAGTATGGTATTTAACTTGGTTGATGGTAATATGATAGCATTGAAGTCTTTTCCTTCATTGAGCAGCAAAATGAAAGAAGGAACATTGAATCTTCTGAGATTGTAGAGTAAGATGAGAGAATCATAGAGGAGAGAAAGATTCCATGCAGCAAACCAGATAGGTGGTCATTATTCTGGTCCTAGGATGAATCAAGGAGGGTTCAGCCTAAGGACAGAAGGGAAAAAAGAGAAAGAAGTTAGGGAGACATGTGAAGCCTGATGTTGGTGACAAAGTCAGAGGAGTTCAGTTCTGTTTCTTACGAGATGAAGATTTTTTGGAGCAGTTTGTCCTGCCTTAAAGAGTGGAAAGACCGTTTCAGTTTTCTCTCAGGTGTCTATTTCGGAACATACTGGTAATCACTACCCTGCCCTTCACGGACCTTACAGACTAGAGAAGACACAGCTGTATAGAATTGGTTCACCATTCCTGAAAGCTCTTCTTTTGCCAATAAAAAAGTAACAAATATCAGAAATGATAATGCTGATCAATGTTCTTTGGTATCAAGACAGACTCCTAGATCTAACATCTTCTTCAGGCTACTCTGAGAGTTATTAGTACCTCTAGCCCTCCGTTCTGTTCCAGTGTCAGTCGCTTGGCAGATTACCTTCTCACCAACCAGGAAGCCTTTACAGAGTTGATAGTAATCATAACCTGAGCCTGAAAATTATTCTATTAAGGTAGTTGACAATATAAACATGACAATCTCTTGGTGGTTTGCTGGACTGTGTTGGAGTACATAATTTTCAACAGTTTTGCATAAAGCAAATTCAAATTTGATGAACTATAAAGTAAAAAAAAAAAAAAAAAACTACCTAAAAAAAAAAGATTTTGGAATTTAGGAGACACCAGACACCAAGAAATAAAGGGCAAAGTCCAGGAAAATGAGACAAATCATATCATAAATGGCAATGCAAAAAGTTTCATTTCTATCTCTTAAGCCTGGCTAAACAGAGGGAGATGGGGTGGATAATTAGTTTTAAGACTTACAAAATGAAATCCCCCTAGTTCCAATTAATCCATCATTAGTGAAAACACTAGCTCCTACATGCCTTATTAACCACATGAAATTAGTACAATCTGAGAAGTTATAAGAGGCATTTCAAAGCTTTGGAAAGTCATCTTGCCCTTAAGAACAGTATCCATATCTCCGGCTTCACAACCTAGGTTTAGCTGGAATATATATAATATATATGGCAAATCTTCAATTTATGTCATAATTTACCTTCGATTTCTGTTTTCCATTTCAGCTTACATTTACGGCCAAAGTCAAATAATAATAAAGTACTAGCTTACTTTAGAAACACAAAACTTCTCATTCAAACCAACCAAACAGCAAAAACAGAACCCACCACAGATGGTCACGGATTTCTAGATTATTATCTCAACCCCTTTAGCAACTTTCTTCTTCCATAACCTGCATAATAACATGTCATATGTAAATTATAGTGAAAATACTTTATGACCAAATATTGCCAAATACTAATAGTAACACACACGTTTCCAATGCTCCATGAAACTGCGGAGTGCCTACCTGGTAAGAGAAACATTACCTAAGCTTGCAAATAAGATACTGCAATGATTTCTAGCAAATCCTACTCACTTGTGTCATAAATAGTGGTTACAAACAGTGAACTGAAAAACTGAACGTACTACTCCACTTGACAGTTTATTGTTAATGATAATCTGCAGGCTCAAGCGTTTCAATTGCTTCAGTTTCAAACAGTTGCAAACATTATGGCCAGACCTACACACTCAGGAAACCTCCACACTGATGACGATGAACTGGTGACTCACAAGTTGGATGTTGGTCTTTTTTTATTTTATAAGAGTTATTAAAATAGAAGACAATTCAGTTTACAAGGACTTTCTTTAAATTGATAGTAGTGGAAGCAGAAGTAGCCATAGAAGTCAACTGAATACTTTATGTGCTAAGTACAGCCCAAAAGCTTTACATTCTTGATCTCATGTAATCTTCAACATCGTATCATTCCCACGAGGTGACAGTAATAGCTCACAGTGATTAAACAGTTTGTCCTGGGGCCAAGATGCCCACTCCTCAGAAGTGATAGGCCCAGATTTGAAACTAGGCAGTATTATTGCAGGGGTAAGCTTTTCCATCCAGAAAGAAGATCAGCAGAAAAGCAAGGCCTTGTTAATCACACATTCTTCCTCACTCACATTCATTCCCTGGATAGGCAGTGGTCAGGGAGGTGTTAGAATAAAATGGCTCATAGCATGGAACCTGCTGAGGTAGAGTCCTGATTCAATTTCTGGCTCAGCACTGAAAGTCTGGAATCTTCATGGTTAACTCAAGCTGTATTCATCAGTTTTTCTGAATGCTAATTTATGTGGCAAATGTTCCTAAGAAATTATGTGAAACTCAACATATTCCACAGACCAGGAGTTTCCATTGAGTTTATTAGCTTTGTCTAATTGGAACATTAGTGTTATGTATGTAAATATATATATATATGAAATATCATTTCATATGTGTGTATTGTGGTTGTAGATATGTTCTTTTATAGAAATGGTTATACACATTCATATTAGGCAGCTGTAGATTTTTTTACAAATACATATATAGACAAAGATATTACATATGTATAAACATGGTAAAATTATGTGTTTTTATACTTATACATACATGCAAATAGACATGCATAAACATAAAATCTTATGATGCTGACAATTATGCAGTGATATTGGGGGAAGAGGGAGATGGTCAAATAGCTAAATGTGGTTTATTTCTCATACTTTTAAATTTTATTTTATACTATATTTATTTTTATACTTAAAATTCTATCTAAATTCACCTTTATTCCAATAATTACAACACTTTTTTTCTTCTTGCCATAAATTCATTTTCTTGACAAATATATTGAATTTGGTTCAGTCAGTAAAACATGGGAAGCTACAAGCTTGCTTCCCTTCCAGCTACTTATAACCTAGATTTTATTTTCATTTAACTACTAATGGCTCTTTTTATTTCCTCATAATGTTCATCATTTTGAAAACAAAAGAAAAATGTCAAATAAAATGCTGAATCCATATTCCATATATTTAGTAACTAGAAATCTATATTCTACAATTAATAACATTTTCCTTTAATCATGTTCCTTCTGAATAAAACTAACTGACTCTGTAGACAAAATTACAAACATAGTGCTTTAAATATAGCAGAAAAATGTACTTATAGACCTTGGATAAATTATTTATTATTGGCCTTTTACACAAAATAACGTGGTTCAAGATTTATAAAAATTTTCATAGAAAATAAAAGACATAGAGATGTCTTCTAAAGATTTAAAAGTAGGCCATATATTAATGGTATATACATCAAAGCCACGACAAAATCCGAACTCTGTGTTGGATCATATTACTTTATGAAGTCATTTTGTAGAAGTGGCAAGAAGGCTTATGTTCTGATCCTTATTGGAGAATGAAGGATTAAGGCAGACATCCAAATACTGGTCAAGGGTTCATTTCACATTGGAATTTTAAGTAGTAGTATTTTGATGCAGTCACACTTTGCATATTAAGCAAATAGGAATATTTCTCACTTGCATAGAGAAACATGCCTTCTCTCATCTTACTTAATTTATATATATATTGTAGACAACCTTTCATTTTCCCACTGTGGTTAGCCATGGATTCAAAAAATATTTTCCTTTCCTCCTTACCATGGGAAAAACAACAGCACATGTGGGATGTACCCTCAGCTGGCTCTTCAGTATCCAGGAGAAAATGAGGTGGGGGTGGGGATGGAGAGCCTGGCTTATGGTGGACTGGAGCTTGTGCAGTCCTCACCAAGATCTGAACTACTGTTCAATGCAAGGCGATTGTTACATGAATAATGAGGGTCCAGAGTTTCTCAGATATGATAAAATTTAAAGAGAATCTAGAAATCAATATTTGTATTTGACATCTCTCACTTTTTTAATGTTATGTAATTCAAATAGTTTTAAAAGCACTGTGTGCAACAAACAGAACATATGCGCAGGTCCATTCGGCCTGGGAACTCCAGGAAGGAATGTCTAGTTTAGGGTATACTTTTATATGTTTCGAGCCTTTGCTTAGCTCTACCTTTATGGTATTTGTTAATGTGTCCTAATTTGCATCTGTTTTATATGATAGCCCACACATGGAAAGCTTGGGGAGAACTGTTATAAAAGCCAAAGCTATCCTACTCCCAAGGTGTCCTTGCTTCTAAAATATTGTAGATACATAATTCATTAAAATATTTATAGGTGTATGTATATACACCTGTTTGTATACATGCATATATTTCCTTGCTCTATTAATTGAGAGGGGTAAAAAAAATGACTCCCAGTAGCAATGACGATATATATCTAGGCCTCAGATTGTGGTTTCTACTACCATACTCCAATAAAAGGAGGCTCTTTGAAGAAATGGCTGATTCTATGACTAAGACAGGAAATATTCAAGATAAGCCTGGAGCATCTTAGAATGCTATAAAGTAAGATAGTACTAAAAAAAGAAAAAAGGAAAAAAAAAACCCACAATGATGGGGGTATGTCAAAGAGACACCAGAGCCACCTGGAAGAATTCCCAATGGTCAAAGTAGGAAAAATCTAAAAAGGAAAGTAGCAATGAATTATTACCCAAAGTTTAAAATAAATATCCACAAATCCACACTGATATACATAAATGAAAACAAATGAACGAATGAATGAATGGATGGAATGTGCAGAATTCCAAATAAATTATGGGTGGAACATAACTCCTTCTCCTTAGGTGTGGGCTGCACACAGTGACTTTCTTCCAAAGAGTGCAATATAGAAAGGAAGAACAATAGTAAATTTACAGTGGAGACACCTGACAAACATTACCTCATGATGAGAGTTGAGAATGGCACTTTACCTCTGAGGTTGTCCTCCCCAAAATCCACCACCTCAGTCTAATATTTAAAAGAAAAGTTAGAAAAATCCCAATTAAGCAACATTCTATAAAATAACTAACCAGTACTCCTCAAAACTGTCAAGGTCATGAAACATAAGGTAAGTCTAGGAAACTCTCACGGCCAAGAGGAGCCTACGAAGATGTGACAACTAAAGGTGATATGGTATCCTGGATGGGATCCTGGGACAGAAAGAGGTCATTAGGTAAAACCCAAGGAGATCTGAATAAATATGGACTTTAGTTAATAATAAACTGTCAACACTAGTTAATTAGTTGTTAATAGAAGATGGTAAGAAGAGGGGAAATTAAATCTGGAGTGCATCTTTACAATTTTTCTGTAAATCTATAACTTCTAAAATAAAAATATATTTTAAAAAATGACCAGAAGTTGAAGTATGTCAAAGCATAATTGCTTAGCATTTCTATAATTATCTAGTATAAAAAGCAAAAATGAAAAAAAGCATCAAAGTTAAGAAAATCACTTATACCAACAGAGAATTCATTTTACCATATATACATACTCCATATAGCACCATACAGAGAAAAGAGCAAATCAAAAATTTCCCAGCACATGAAAACACAAAGAACACGCCCAAGGCTTCAAAGATGAAGAGTCCTCTGATTCCCACCCCAGAGCTCTTGCCTGGGGGCCAAGTTGCCTTCTTTTCTTTACTCCATTTTAAACAGATTAAAGAACTGTTGTGAACATCAGTACATTTTTAATCCGGGTCGCAAACTGGGCACCTGATTATGAAACAAAGATGTGTTTATAGACCAGGAAGCTCAACACAGAGATACCACTGTACTACAGCAAGACGAATGATAAGGATACAGAAAATGTATGGATATGTGTGTACAGAGAGAAAGGGAGAGACAGAATGGGGAAGTTTATCTTTGCTCAAAATGTATAATGTCGTATTTTCAGAGCTTTAAATCTCCATACTCCTTTCCGCGTAGGCTATTATCTTTACCCTTTCTGATTTTTGTATTAAGTCTTATTATTCACTGTAGAAGTTTAATATACACTAGGAAAAACAGTGTCTGGTATCAGAAGAGCCAGCTCTACTAATTACTAGCAGGGACACCTTGAGTAAGTTATTTCTTTTCCTAAGGCTCAATTTTTCCAATTTAAGAACTAGGTTTAATAATTCTCACCTCAAATAAAATGAGATAATCTACATTAAAAAGTGTAAACTGCCTGGAGCACTGGGTGTTATACGAAAACAATGGATCGTGGATCACCACATCAAAAACCAATGATGTATTGTACGGTGACTAACATAACATAATAAAATTTTTTTTTTAAAAAGTGTAAACTGTTAAGCATGACAAATATTTCTTGTTGGTTGATCTAATTCAAATATTCTAAAATGCACTAAAAAATCATACCTTGCCCATTTGAGATTTAAATATATTTTTAATAACAAATAATTATTCTTTTATTGAAAGGAACTATAAAATAGCCAGATGTATTCCTTTTAATAGAGATGTGCTGAAAGTAAGGTATTCTGGGAATTAAAGCAGGATTGACAGGCAGAGAGAGGGGAGATGAGTAACATGAGCTAAGGATTCCAGATGGTTTAGCGTGGATGAAATAAGCTGGAAATGTAGTGTGCAACAGATCATATTGCATAATTAGCATGCTTCAGGTCACCAGTAATAATAAAACCATTTATTAAGTATTCTATACAAGGCATTTTTCAGATGTTATCTTATAAATGCTCAAATTTTTATTTGAGGTGGGAATTATTTTCCTATTTCCCCATATTACAGATAAAGGGACTGGGGCTCACAGGGGCCACTGATTTCCCCAAAGTAGTGAAGAGTCAGTTGTCAAAGCCTTATTTATGTGACTGCAGAAGGTGTGTTCTTCATATAACCTCAGCCAACAGCTATGTAGTTAGTATATAGTAGAGTGCCCTTCTGACTAGGATGATTTATTTGTGGCTCTGGTTAGAGATCTCCTCTCACCCAATAAATAAAATAAGTTTATACAGTCACATGGGTCACACGGTTAAAGCAACATTTAAAGTTAACAAATTCTCTTCTCTCAACTCTCCCCTGGATTCTTGAAATTTACCAGTGCTGCAGAGAGAGACTGAAATGCACTGCTAATTTTCCTCTGGATTCTTAAGGTGTATTCTGACCCATAAAAAAAGTTAACTGGCCAGTTAACTGGGTCAAAGAGTTTATAGGATTTAGTAGTGAAGCTATCTCTTTTAAAATCTTTAAAAATCCAGTTGTCCAATAAAATTTAGTTACTTAATTTCATAATGAAGTTTTTATGTCAAGGATCAAAGACCAAAAGTTAAGCTTCAGGATACTAAGGAAAGAACTTGAGATATTTTACGGATAATCATTGTATAGATAGTATCAAACTCTTCTCTGGAGTCTCTTACATCTCATGCTAAGTGATAATATAAATTTGATGTAATTAATAGCTAGAGTTTTCCCTAATCTATGTAAATATTGAAAACATTTTAGATGTTTTAGGTATTTATTTAGATGATTTAGATAGAATAGTACAGACTATTCTAAAAGATTTAAATTAAAACTATATTTTGACGGTTAAAAATAATTTTAAACCAAAAATCTCTTTAAAATAGTAAAATTCTTTCTACTACTTTCCAACTAAATATGTCTAAACATTTATAATTCTCCCCAATTCCTTTTTTTTTTTTAATTTTTGAGATAAATGCTTGTAAGTAGACTGTAGATTAGGATCTTCCATTTGGCATCAACGAGCTCACCATAATTGTAATTTTTCTGTATTTGTGTATATTGTGTACCATTATTTATGTGTATTTTCCATTAAAATCTATTTTAAGTTGACTCTTCCATTTTTTAAGCTTTAAATTTTTAAACTTTGTTCTAAACAAACCTCAGATTTGATAAGCTATATAGTTTTTCCTAATATACATGTCAACACCAAACTTGCAAAAAATTAAATGCTGTATGCTACCTAAAAGTATCTCATGTAGCATTGAGACTAATGTCTTACGCTTTGGGAAACATTCCCATAGATCACAGAATTTTAGAGTGTCAGTAATTTTTAAAGTCAGCTTATAACAAATAATCCTTTCATAAAAAATAATACTTTAAACCTATGCCTAGGAGATTATATTTTTGAACGCTACCTCAGCACAATATACTTGCTTTACTTATAATAATGCATGGGACCTAGGCTTAATAACTGAGTGCACATACTAGGAACTCAATAATAATAATTATTGTTATATTCATAAATATCCACTAAGGAATTATAACTTAAATCATTACTATACATTCCATTTCCTCAGCTTTCAGAGCACTTATCCTCAGATTTTATACTCACGTAGAGTCAACCAGAAATTTCGCTCCATACTTCACCTTGATCATTTTTCCCTTTCTTTCTGCTTTCAAGATCACAGACATCCTGCAGATTTCATTCTACTGTTGCTACCCTGCAATCTATTCTAAATGTAGCTACTAAAACTGTCTTAAGTGGCACTCCAACCATGTCACCTTTCTTAAACCTCAGCCGTTGCCCTCACTATGCTCTGCCCCAATAACAAATTCGTCCACACCTTCAGAATTGTGTGCTTTTCTTCACTCTGATCGTTGCTCACACCTTACAAACTTCATCTACTGTTCCCTTATCTGTCTGTGAACTGGCCTCTTCGTTCTCTTAAATGTTATTTTGTATGCTAATTAAAAACCTAGATTAAATAAATAAATAAATCCTTTTCACATCAGCCACAACTACCCACGTATCTCTCACAGTTTGTGACCCATAATATTCCATCAGTTCTCAGCCTCTGGCCTCATGCCACACAGAACATGCGTAGAGTAAGTACTTCCTAGACTACCAAGCTTCCTATACTTGCATCTGCACCACTTGTTCGGAGGGCTGCCGTATATTGTTGCAGCTTGTACACTTCACAAAGTCTCCAACTGAGGGAGCCAGTGGCAGCGACATTCATTCCAAGTTCCCGGGTGCCATGCTCTGAGCTCGAAGGCCACACCTATTGGAAGGAGGGAGGACTTTTTGCTTGCACAAGGGTACTACTCTCCACTTGCCTAGGGTCACCCAGAGGGGATGCCTTCTCCAATTCACACCAAAGCTATGTAAAGGCTAGACTTGGCCCTGGAGTCAAGGTTAATACTTCACTTTGTAGAATTTTCCCCTAACTTAATCGCTTCCTAATCTAGTCTCTCCCACATTCCCTATTAGAGTGAGGCTTCTTTGAAGGCTTGAATGCAGTCTTCATTCAACAATTAGGTCCTGAATATCCATTATGTCCCTTATACTTTACAAAATAAAACAAAAACAAAGAATCTTATTATCAAACAACTCAAACTCTGATCAGAGAACCAAAGCACACAGGCAAAACATTCAAACCACCATACAATTTGATTTCCAGTGAAGACTAGTGCTCCAGGCAATGAAAGAGAGATACATGAATATTAGATTAACCAGGAAAAACTCCACAGAGGAAGCAGGTCTTCAACCAGCTTTTGAAAAAAAGAGTGAGATGTGGCCAGGCTAAAGAAAAGAATGAAGATATTACAGCACCATGGAAAACATCCCACAGGTGGAATGTCACAGGTACAGTGTGTTCAGTCTTTAAAAACATATAGCTGGAGAATGTAATTCTTAAAGAATTTGACATGATAATGAAGATTAATGTATCAGGGATCACCAGGGCAGAATTTTAGGTCCAATCTGTTTCCCAGATCTTTAGGGGAGGGGAAAAAAAACCCCTAGTGTTTGTATTTATCATCTGCAAACCAGATGGTTATGGAAAGGGGTGCGGGCTCTCAAAGACATTCTTCGCCTGTAAGAAGCATGTTGCTATGATGTAAGACTCTTGAGCCTCTAAAAACAGTAAACTCAAAAGCACTTGAGGGCTTTCTGAACAATTCAAAAAATCAAAAGAGAGATAAAGAAAAAAATATGCAGGGTGACACAGACTAAAAAAAGGAATCTCAGTTTCAGTAAGTGAGTACATAGTTGGGAATTTGCTTACTTTTACCTAGTTAGGGGAGCAAAAGCTTTATTTTTGAGCAAGAGTTTTCTTAAAGGGGGGGAAGGAAAAACAATAAGTGCTTGTTTATTGCAAATGTTGAATTAGAAAACTGGACAGTGATTTTATAAATATATCTCTAGCTTCATAAGGACTCAGTAGGCTGCAATGTCCTCATAACTCCACAGTGCTGAAAGACTGGGACCAAACAAAAATATATAACCAAACATAATATATAGGATTATTTTTCAAATAATTTGACTGAATGAATTCCACGAGCCATCTTATTAAATTTTAAAAATACACACTTTCTTATCAGGTTTTTTAAATCATAATGAACTTGGGAAATGGTAAGTGGTTATAATTTCAACAAATAATGTGAAACACGAGATACACTATCGAGTCTAGATGAGTAGAACATCCTGAGCAGTAAGTACAGTTTGAACACTGAGCAGCCCTGACATGCTGATGTGAATGAAGAATTCTCCATTTGGTTCTGAGTAGGAACAGATGCCTCACTTTCTTTTAGAGAGGAAATTACATTCTACATAAGAGGAACTCTGCACTGCCAAATTAATAAGATAAGAAATTTATTTCACCATCTCCTGGAACATATTAGCACGCAATTTCCCTACTGTTACTCTTACTGAACTAGTGCTTTTTTGAGTTTGGAACCTCATGGAAAGCTGAGCTAATCTAGTCCACAACCAGCATTACCTTCAGAGCACTGAAGAATTCTTTTAAATCTCTACATTATGGAACAATGGAAGCCATGCACTTCCTTACCCCAGATTCTGAATAAGTGGGATGTAAGAAGATTTAAGGATTCTTGCATATAGAAAGCATTAGAAATACTACAAGGGTACTATAAATTCAATAGATATCTTACTTAAGTAAGTGAAATAATGTGAAAAAAAATCACATCAGGAGTTAAGAATAACTTATTCCTTGAGCAGCTTTTTCTTGTTTGATATTTTTCCATAGGTTCAAAGCAGTGTTCATTGAATTTCCTATTTAATAGTAAATATATAGTAATACAAATATTGCTCACTAAAATCATGCAACTAAGCTAAAAATATAAAAGATTCTTTCCTAAACCCCCAAGTATTTATTGAATATACATTACAGTAGAGCATACTATGTAGGTGCTATACTGAATTCCAAGAACACAAAGTGAATTAAGACATCATCCCTCCTTTGAGATTTACAGACTAATAGAGGAGGTCAACTCACAAATAATCAGTTATAATAGTGCACGGTTACATGTAGGAATAGAAGTATGTACTGGATGTTATGGTAGCCATAGGAATGGAATTCAAATCAAATAGTTTGCAATTATGCATAGTTATTTGGATCACATACTAAATTAGAAACTCTATGAAGGCAAAAATTTTATCTGCACTTATACCACTGTATAATCAGTGTCTACTATGTTGCCTAGATAATTGCAGGCATTTAAAAAATTATTGTCATGTAATGAGCTAAAGATTTCATTCAGTAGGATTTCTATGGGGCAAGTACAATATTTTAAAGAAAAGAATATATTTGGGGCGCCTGGGTGGCTCAGTCGTTAAGCATCTGCCTTCAGCTCAGGTCATGATTCCAGGGTCCTGGGATCGAGCCCCACATCGGGCTCTCTGCTCAGCGGGGAGCCTGCTTCTCCCTCTCCTACTCTGCCTGCTTGTGTTCCCTCTCTCACTGTCTCTCTCTGTCAAATAAATAAATAAAATCTTTAAAAAAAAAGAAAAGAATATATTTGCTAAGTTACTGATCAGAGATATCCTGTATGAAAAGTGAGTTCAGGCTATAAAAATGTATAAGATAAGGAAAAAAATATTTTTTCTCTGAGAAGGAAGATAAGGAAGAAAAAAGAGAGATAGAGATAAGGACACAGAGGCAGAGAGAGAGGGGAGAGAGAGGATTGAGGAAGGATGGGGAAAGAAAATAATTGAGATCTTAGTCCTTAATAATGCGACCCTTTTTTGGAACCCTAAATCTTCAATTCAATTATTAAATCCTCAAACACTTGGCATGAATGGCTTTTATTGGGTATATGAGTGAGGTGCTGACTCTCACATCTGGACTCACAACAAGGCAAGAGAGTAGAATTACACAGAAGGCAAAGGATCATGGACTTAGGGGAAGTTACATGCAATTTAACTGGGAAGTGGCTGACAGCTAACATTTTGGTTACAGTGAAGACATCTTCATTACATTTGAATATATATGGACGATGAAGAAGATGGGAAAAAGTCTTCCAGAAAGATCTGGGAGAACGTACAAAGTTGTGAAATGATACCATTTAGGAAGAACTATACTGGGAAAGAAAAGAAAAAGCTCATGTGGAGAGTAAATGAAGACAGCGTAATTAGGGGCCAAATTATTAAAATCTTTGGTTGTTAAACTAAAGAATTTGAACCATATTCTCAATGTTATAGGGGACCATTTTAAACAAAATAATCAGAAGAGTATACAACAATTAAGAAAGTGAAGATATCTAATAAAGTAATAATAACGTGGATTTATATTGTCATTTTCACATAGGCAGATAGTATACATGTTGGAATGCAAAAATACAGGCCATTACAGACATCTGCTTGCTAGACCTGAATTTTCAGCATCAAGGCAGATTTGAGCAGGAACTGATGCAGGCTGTATCATGGGTACCCATTTCTGTCTACTAATTGTTTACAATTCAGCTCAGCATTTGGGCAAAAGAAGGAATGCTATATACAATCATTTAATTTCAGGAAAGGGAGCTTAGGAAAATGTGGTCATTATAAAAAAGTAAAAAGGAATAGTTTAAAATAAAATAAACCACAGAAAGTCTGGAGACTATTTTAAAATACACCATTAGAAGCCCAAGATGAATTTTTTGTCATGAATCATAAAAACAAGCCAGATGCAAAAAAGAAAGAAAAAATGCTTTCACAGCAAATTGGTACAGTAAAAGCTGACTTCGCAGAGAGTAATAGGCATAAACTGTAAAGATTTCCAAATATAAGGGAAAAAAGGAAGCCTCCTAAATGTGACAGATCAGATACAATTAAAAATTAGGCAGACCAGAAAAATATTTGCAAGACTATCTTACAAGGAACTTCAAAGCCAATAATGAAAAGGATCCTTAAAAATGTTAAAGAGAAGGAATCCAAGCACAGAAAACAAAGGAATCCTAAATATAAAACTAGTACATTGGGGGAATACTCAAAGAATGTTTAGTTATTTTCTGTTTTGGTTGGTTTATTCATTTGAAGATTTCAACACCTAAACTGTATATTGAGGTAGGCATGTCAGAGGTGCCAAAGTCAAATTGCCAAAAACACATTAGGTGTTTCATTCATTAGGAAATCTGGCACAGAAAAAAACATCTGTGATGCTATAGCATCTACACAAAAACTATGGAAGAGTTAAGAGTGAAATGTTGAATAGGGAGTCAAGACATGTTACCTGTCAATAACAAATTATACCAAGCCAGAGAAGGTAAATTCTCATGACTCCATTAATAAACACAGTGAAGACCTTGGAAATCTAAGACTCATTTCATCTAGGCAATTTTATGGAATCTGTTATAAAGTGGAGGATAACTATGTACTTCACACAACAGAACTCACAGAGGAACCATGGTCATGGAAGAGGAAATGATGCTTGACTAACCTATTAGAGTTGTCAAGCTAAGTAAGCATTTGGACAGGAGAGAACTGGTGGATGTAATTTATTTGTATTTTCTAAAAGTCTCTGACAAGGTTCATACCAAAACTACTTGAATGTTGAGTCACCATGGGATTTAGGAAGGTGTTCTGACATGCATAAAGAGCCAGTTTAGAGTCAGGAAACAAAAAGTAGGGCCAAATAAGTATCTCCTCAGGTAGAGAAGTTCAAATGCTAGAATCTTCCAAGGAGTGGAATGCTATAACTTCTCTAGAAAAAGCAATTCCCATAGAATTCCCTAGACTTGGGGCACCTGGGTGGCTCAGTCAGTTGGGCATCCAACTCTTGATTTCAGCTCAGGTCATGATCTCAGGGTCCTGGGATTGAGCCCCACATCAGGATCTGTGCTCAGCCAGGAGTCTGCTTAAGGATTCTCTCCCTCTGCCCGCCCTCCCTCCCCCATGCATGCTCTCTCTCTCTAAAATAAATAATTAAATCTTAAAAAAAAAAAAAAGAATTCTCTAGACTTATATATAACATCAGAGTGATTTTTACCTTTGAATCTGTCCACAAGCCTTCGCCAAAATTCTAGCACCCAGCAAGTTCTCTTGAGTAAGGAGATGAGAGAAGAATAGGAGGGGGTGGGGAGGAGAAAGAAAAGTTTCATCTCCTCTCTGAGGATTTTTGGGCCTCTATCAAATGAACTGCTAGGGAATTCTTGAGCATTTTATCACAAATCCTTAGAATCACTACAGGGCAATCCTAAATCCTTCTAGGAATTAAAAAACCGAATTGTGAATGATTATCAAAAAGTTCTATGATGCTCTTAGTAGACAGACAAAGGACTAATGAACTTCTTTGGAGAAAATATACTTAAATTCATGCAAAAATAAATTTCTATTCATTGGGTGGTGGAGGAATCCAAATTTCCCCTTAGATGACATGCTACATTATAATGGGAAAGACTCAGAAAAATAATCTGAGTTTCTGCACAGTTCACCCTGAAGATAATCTGGCAAGATCTTAGTTTAATAAGCCAACATATCTGTGAAGAGAGAAAGTATATACATAAAGTAGTCTTTGATGCTTAACAAAGTCATAATATAGCTGAGCCTAGAAAACGTCATGGGACTTAGGTTGCCACTGCTAAGGAAAAATACATAGAGATAGAAAGAATCCAGTGAAAGGCAAGCACAAACCCAAGGGAGGTAAGCAATCTGAATAAATCCACAGAGAAGATGTGAGGCTTCCAGGCTGAGAAAATAAAGTCAGGAAGAGTGTGATAGGCCAGCAAAGTGTACTAAGTCTTGGAGGGGGTCAACTGAGACTGGAAAGATGTAAATAGAGGAGTAAAAAGAAAAGAACATTACAGAGTTGGTATTAAACATAAAATCCATATTGCCCTCCAATATGGTGGTAGAAAATTATAAAATACTGCAATGACCAAGATTTAGCTAAACCTAGGAATACCAGACAAGGTATAAATATATTTGGAAGTACCTTTAAAAGTCTTTTACCCCTACATATTCTAGAGTCATAAATTTAGCTGAATCTTCATTTTTCTGCAAAGAATCTTCACTGCACAAATTTGATCCCATATAAAGATTACTAATTCATATAGATCATGGTCTTAACCAAAGATGGAATTCCTAAAATGTGTGAAGTTCCTTTTAATGTGATATATGGTCTTCTATAAGAAATACTGATTGCACTCTATAGAAGTTTGAAGTATGGAAAATGTTATGCCTCCATCAAGGCAACTTCACTCTCTTCTTATCAAAAAGAAAACTTGATATGAAATTTTAGGTGAAGATTTTCTCATCGTCTTTTATGGTATTTTATGAAATCTTTTTTTCTTGTTTCAGAAACTGGTGATGAAGACAACTAGAACTAAATTTCTACAAACTTCAAACAAGATTGTTTTAGAAGTGAAATAAATGCAGTAATACTTGCTGATTAATAACCTTGTTAGATTGATATTTGATTGATTACTAAAATTTTTGGCTTTCCACAATCTAAAATAAATTACTTACTAGTATATTTAATGCCAGATCTAAATTCCATTTAGTTCTAAAAGTCTATGATTCTTTTAATAGTCACATGAAATGCAATATCATTTGCAGAGGTCTAATAGAATAAAAACTAATATAATCTTTACATTTAAAAAATAAGAATCCACCATACTATTAACCAAAGAAATAAATCACACATGATAAGAGTCAATTACAAAATTAAATTGGACTTGGCTAAATATCAACATATTCTGGAAATGCATAAAACGAAGAAACTATAAGTACATTAAAAATGACGGATTTTTTTCCAGTGGGGTTAAGATCTACAATCGACATTTCCCCTTTGCTTTTTAAGTATTTAGTGGTTTCAAGATAGTTTGGAAGGCTAGCATTAGAAATTTCTATTATCAAATCATTAACCTCCAGAATAAAATGTGGCCTTCTATGCCAATATTTCTCTTCCATAGTCAAATTTTTCTAGAGAAAAAACTCCATGATAACACTTATTGAAATAGAACCTTTTATTCAGTGTTCTTTGTAAAGTCTTAGTAGAAACTTAAACATACACTTTTCAAAAATGATATATGTCCTATATGGCCATGTAATTTCAAGCTTAGTGCAATGCAAGGGCTTTAAAATCCCTCTGTGAAGTATATTTTATGTGTATCCTCAGTTGTTATGGTTTGCTTTAATTTATGTAATTATGTATGAGGTCAATATGGAAAACTAGCCCTCACTCATTACTGGCAAACATTCCTGAACAATGTGTGTGCCTCCAGGAATCAAATTAACAGGCTCACAGAACACAGCAAGGTCAAATGAAAGCAACCAATTGTTCAGCCACTAAACGGTTGTGATTGTTTCCTATATTACAATTGTACTTTGGAGATGGCTTAACAGGCAATAAATTATATCCAAAATGCTCTCAGATGACAAGCAACAGCAAAAGAGTTCAGCTAACTGTTACATATCGGGCCACAAACACAAATCTCATTCCGTTAGGTCAATATAAAAATCTTGAGACACAGTGCATAGAAGGAATTTCTATTTGAAATTTAGTCAACTAAAATCCTTTGGGACAAAAATATTTGAAGATGTAAATTTTAAAGTCCTATAAAAGTTCTCAAAGATTCAAATGTTAATTTTCAATGTTAGTATCTCTGGGTCTACCATTAATTTTCATCTTATAAGGAAATCAACCTAAAACCAGGCTTGCATTTCATCGCCTCCATTAAAAAAAAAAATCTTTGAAAGATAAAGAGTTTCATATATATAATAAATGTTTCATGAGATTCATTGAAAACTATTCTCAGATCTTTGTTCTGGAATGAACTTATGGAGCTTGTCTTTGGCTTCTTGAACATGAGATTCATTTACACAGATCATCAGAAGAAAACAAGAAGCTATTTAGTCCAATGTCTTACGAATCCCTTCTATAGCATCCCTAAGTGACTGTAAAGCTTCTGCTTGGTTACTTCCAGAGATGGAGAATTTCCCACCTCAATGCAAGCCCATTCTATTTTCAGGTAGGTCAAATGGTTAAGATCTTCCACAGGGAATCCACATGGCATTTTAGAGAGTGTGTCTATGTATAAATACTGACCAGTACTCTTTACTGTAATTCAATCAACATATCATGGATTACCGGGCAGCCAAAATCGACCTACCTACACTTTCTACTATATGGAGCTACCTTGGTCTGTTGGAGTTATAAGAAATAAGTCTAATTCATTTCCACACAGAAGATTCCTTCAAGTATTTTGAGACACACTAACAGGGGCCCTACCCTCTTATCTTCCTTTCTTATCTTCTGTGATATGAACTCAATTACTTCACCCATTGTATTACAAAAGAATGATCATATTCTCCCCTGGACATACTTCCAAAATGTACTTTCTTTAAACTAAAAGGATCTCTATGGCAAATGGTGTTGGAGTCAGTCCCAAAATTGTTTTATGGTTTACATTTAATAAAGGCATAATGACAAATGAAGCAATCTTCAGACTGAAGACACTTATAATCTAGATAGCAGATCCTCTCAAGAAAAGCAATAATGAAAATAATTGTGCTTTGACTGTCTTATTTTCTATTATATCCATGACTAAAGACATGAATGCATGGCAAAGGCTTACAGAAGTGATGGTCTAGATAACCTGCAAATTAAGTAAACACCTGACATTGAGCTATTGCTTTTATAAGATTCCATTTCAGTTAGCTTACTCCTCTTCCACAATGAGTTGCCAAGGTGTGTTTAAATTAAAATCTATGATTCAACAGTCTTGCACAATTCACATCGTTCACCATAGCACAATCGGAGGGGGAGACGAACCATGAGAGATGATGGACTCTGAAAAACAAACTGAGGATTCTAGAGGGGAGGGGGGTGGGAGGATGGGTTAGCCTGGTGATGGGTATTAAAGAGGGCACGTTCTGCATGGAGCACTCGGTGTTATACACAAACAATGAATCGTGGAACACTACATCAAAAACTAATAATGTAATGTATGGTGATTAACATAACAATAAAAAATTAAAAATTAAAATCTAAATTAAAATCAAGGTGTGTTTTAATTAAATTAAAAGCAAGACCATAAAAACACATATTCCTCTATAACTCTTTCTTATGTTCTCAACTTCAGAACTACTAGAGTACCTTCTCAAATTTTACTCTCTATAATTATGTTCAAAGCTCTGCCATAACTGAGCATTTTCAACTGACTGCACACATCTTACATATTTCTCAGTAGCTTTGGTAAAACTATACCCTGGTAAGAATGGATAGAACAGCCATTTTTATTTTAAAAGCCACTTTGTTTTTTTGTTTTTTTTTTTTTAATCGTGTAACTATGGAGTCCACCTGAAAACTGTATTGTTGGTTATGTGATCCTAGTATTTACTTTAGAAAGAGATCTGTGATGTTCCTTTGTTTGCTGAAGAGTCTTGAAAAGACAGAGCCTTATAATTCAAGGCATAAAATTGTTTCCAAACTTCTAGGAGAATAAAAAAGCATAATCATCTAGTATAGAAGAAAAATTGTATTAGGTAAGGAAAATCTCATTGGGGACATTTATTTAAGTACCTGTAGTACAAATAAAAGTTAAGAAATTTTGTAAGCTTAATCCATACCACACATTGTGTTAAATGTTTTAGGTGCTCTCTTGTTTGTGAAAGGAAGTAGGTAAGCAGTGACTCTCATCCCATTTTACAGATGAGGTAACTGAGGCTTGGTGAGGTTAATTGTCCTGCTCAAAATCACATAGCACGAGGTGGCCTGAGATATGGATTTGTTGCAACAGGACTTTAGAGGCCCCACTCTTAAGAATGTTCTATATACCTCCTTCCCCTGGACCAAGCAAGTACGGGTACCAGGGCTGAGACAAATACACAGAAATAAAAGTGATCTCTATCCTTTAGTCACTAAGGAGAGAGAGTCAAGTAATGACAGTGCAATGTGAACAGAAAAATGCAAAATTTCAGAGAACTGACATAGGAGTCATCTGCTCTGTTTTATGTGCTTTGACACACATGATCTCATTCAATCCTCACATACCATGAAGTAGTCAGAGCAAGTATCTTACCGTCTACATTTTACAGATTTAGAACCTGAGGCCCAATGTGTATGATTTAAAATAGAAGATCAGGCAGCTAATGGATGGAGGCACTAGGATTTACGCTGAAAACTTCCAACTCCAAGTATAATAATAAGTAAGGTCAGCATCCTAAGATTAAGTCATGATACCAAAAAATTCTGAATTGTATCTCTGTGAGGTTTTTCAGAGAAAATAGGATGACAAAGGGCAGGGAAGCTAATGTGCTAATTTGAAATGGCAGGGAGATCAACACACAGTGTAGCTCCATTGAAAATTTAGAATTCAAAGCTTCCCCAGTAAATTCACAGTGGAACACAGCCAGATGTCCAGGTGTGGAATGAGCTAGTTCCCCACAGGGATCTCTTCCTGTTATCCTGGCTCCTATTACTCTGCCCCTTGGGAAAATAGTTGGGAGTATGAATTAGGTTTTTAGGTTCCAACTCTTGCAGGGGCTGGCCTTTTGGAAGAATCTGGCCTTTTCTGGTCCGGGGCTAGGCTTAGCACAGAGATTAGAAAAAAAAAAAATCTCTATTTCAGAAAAGATCTGGGGCAGAGAGTGTTGTAGATGGAAGGGGGAGAAATCAAAATGATTTAGAAATGAAAGTCCGGGACACGTGGGTGGCTCCGTCAGTTAAGTGTCTGACTCTTGGTTTTGGCTCAGGTCATGATCTCAGGGTCATGATCTCAGGGTTGTGAGAAGTGAGATGGAGCCCCTCATGGGGCTTTTTGCTCAGTGAGGAGTCTGCTTGTCCCTCTCCCTGCCCCTGCTTGCACTCGCTTGCATGCGTCCTATCTCTCTCAAATAAAGAAATAAATAAAATCTTAAAAAAAAAAAAAGAAAGTCCAAGATCTGACCAAGATGTGGAGGCAGAGAATTTCATTTATCTTCAATTGCATGGAGCTGGTTGGGTAGTTTGGGATGACAATTAGTAGTCTGCATTTTAAAGATTTTATTTATTTATTTGAGAGAGAAAGAGAGAGTGTTGTGGGGAGGGGCAGAGGGAGAGGAAAGGGAAAGAATCCTAAGCAGACTCTGCACCCAGCTTGGAGCCTGATGGGAGGGCTTGATCTCATGATGCTGAGACGCTCAATAGACTGAGCCACCCAGGCACCCCTACAGTCTGCATTTTAAAATCAACACACAGGTTAAAAAAATGTTGGAGTAAAAGAAGCACCTTGGATATTCAGTGTGTAAAAGAAAATATTCCATTGAGGATGGATGTTCATTTTCGTATTTTCTTTTTTTTTATTATGTTAATCACTATACATTACATCATTAGTTTTTGATGTAGTGTTCCATGATTCATTGTTTGCATATAACACCCAGGGCTCTATTCAGTACGTGCCCTCTTTAATACCCATCACCAGGCTAACCCATCCCCCCACCCCCCTCCCCTCTAGAACCCTCAGTTTGTTTCTCAGAGTCCATAGTCTCTCATGGTTCGTCTCCCCCTCTGATTACCCCCTTTCATTTCTCCCTTCCTACTATCTTCTTTTTTAAAAAACATATAATGTATTATTTGTTTCAGAGGTACAGATCTGTGATTCAACAGGAAAAAATAATCCTAAAATTTGTATGGAACCAGAAAAGACCCTGAATAGGAATGTTGAAAAAGAAAAGCAAAGCTGGTAGCATCACAATTCCAGACTTTAAGCTCTATTACAAAGCTGTAATCATCAAGACAGTATGGTACTGGTACAAAAACAGACACATAAATCAATGGAACAGAATAGAGAGCCCAGAAATGGACCCTCAACTCTATGGTCAACTAATCTTTGACAAAGCAGGAAAGAATGTCCAATGGAAAAAAGACAGTCTCTTCAACAAATGGTGTTGGGAAAATTGGACAGCCACATGCAGAAGAATGAAACTGGACCATTTCCTTACACCACACACAGAACTAGACTCAAAATTGTTGAAAGGCCTAAATATGAGACATGAGTCCATCAAAATCCTAAAGGAGAACACAGGCAGCAACCTCTTTGACCTCAGCTGCAGCAACTTCTTCCTAGAAACATTGCCAAAGGCAAGGGAAGCAAGGGCAAAAATGAACTATTGGGACTTCATCAAGATAAAAAGCTTTTGCCCTGCAAAGGAAACAGTCAACGAAACCAAAAGACAACCGACAGAATGGGAGAAGATATTTGCAAATGACATATCAGATAAAGGGCTAGTATCCAAAATCTATAAAGAACTTATCAAACTCAACACCCAAAGAACAAATGATCCAATCAAGAAATGGGCAGAAGACATGAACAGACATTTTTCCAAAGAAGACATCCAAATGGCCAACAGACACATGAAAAAGTGCTCAACATCACTCGGAATCAGGGAAATCCAAATCAAAACCTCAATGAGATACCACCTCACACCCGTCAGAATGGCTAAAATGAAGAAGTCAGGAAATGACAGATGTTGGCGAGGATGCGGAGAAAGGGGAACCCTCCTACGCTGTTGGTGGGAATGCAAGCTGGTGCAGCCACTCTGGAAAACAGTACAGAGGTTCTTCAAAAAGTTGAAAATAGAGCTGCCCTACAACCCAGCAATTGCACTACTGGGTATTTACCCCAAAGATACAAATGTAGTGATCTGAAGGGGTACATGCACCCCGATGTTTATAGCAGCAATGTCCACAATAGCCAAACTATGGAAAGAGCCAAGATGTCCATCGACAGATGAATGGATAAAGAAGATGTGGTGTATATATATATACAATGGAATATTATGCAGCCATCAAAAGAGTGAAATCTTGCCATTTGCAACGATGTGGATGGAACTGGAGGGTATTATGCTGAGCGAAATAAGTCAACCAGAGAAAGACATGTATCATATGATCTCACTGATATGAGGAATTCTTAATCTCAGGAAACAAAATGAGGGTTGCTGGAGTGGTGGTGGGTGGGAGGGATGGGGTGGCTGGGTGATAAGACATTGGGGAGGGTATGTGCTATGGTGAGTGCTGTGAATTGTGTAAGACTGTTGAATCAGAGACCTGTACCTCATTTTCGTATTTTCTTCACCTTTTATGAAACAATCCCCAGAGGGTGCCTGATGTGTAAAGAGAATCCCTGGTTGCCTATGTGGTTCTATTACAAGAGCTCACAAAAAGCCCACCTGGCTAAAAATATCTGATCTAGGAGTTTGTCAACATTAGATTCAATTCTCAGATGTCTTCTGAAAATGTGTTTTTCCTAACTGTACAAAAACATGTGAATTCTGGAGGTTTGTCAGAAGGGGCAGATGGGAAGAAAAACTCCTTTCTGCATGCACTTCATATACACTATTTCATTTGATTTTCACAACAGGACTTTGGCAATGAGATTATAACTTCCCTTCTACAGATAAAAAAATTGGACTATTGGGGTTAAGCAATTAAGTCAAGGTCATCCTGGCGGTAAATAATGAACCCAGGACCCAGTCAAACAAATCTGTTTGACTCCAGCCATGCATGTTTTACTAACCCCATAATATCTAACAAACATATTACCTGGGAAGAGTTTCCCTGATTAGCATACTGACATCAATCTTTACAGGAAAGATAATGAAGGTAGAGGAAGGGGTGAGTGGCATGTAAAGCAGTGATAAACGTGTGTGTGCATCCCATGACAGAGGCAAACATGCTTTCATGACATGCAATGAATTGGAGTTCTGAATTTTGCTCTCTTGGCTCACCTATCTTCCCTGTATCTATACTTTCTGGGTTCTGTTTGCTTTGCCTGCCACGTGCCTGATCCCACTTATATCAGTGCTTCACATCCCTTCTGGTTGTTCTGGCAAGACATGTTTCAGTTTTCTGTAGCAGTTGCCAAAACAAGCATTTCAACATCTGGAAATCATCCTCCATCACTTTCACTGGTAAGATACATTTGCCTTAAAAGGTAGTTCCCATATAGACCCCCTGAGATTCCACATTACCTTTGAGTAACAGCTCTCCAATATTCTCTGGTTATATTGGAACCCACAGACTGCAAACTCTGGCACTTTCTATCATGTTAGTAATGACATATTTTATGAATCAGTGTTATAACATCCTGAAGTTAAAATAGTTTAAAAGGAAAAAATTAAAACAAATGATCAAGCAAACAAAAGAGCACACACACACACATACACACACACAAATTCTCTGGATTCCTTAATGGGGACAACCATACCAGAAACTCTATTTTTTAATCCATAAGATATGATCATTGAAAATCAATACCACTAATATAAACTGCAAAAGAACAATGAAATGAATATATAGAAAAAAACAACAAACATACACTACCAACGTAAAGTTCTAGTTCAAGACTTATCAGTAGAAGGACTTAAAGTTTACTAAAGATGAGCCTCTTTTGATAGGTAAGCCATAATTCATGACGGCTACCATTACTTCTTCCACTGAAGCGAGTTGTGTTTTTGCCTGGATGAATCAGTTCCACAAAATGACCAGGCACTTACTGCTTTGCATTTTGCTCCTTCTACCTGCAATGCCCCTTCCACAGCCTTTCACATACCCAATTCCTTCTGATCCAGATCTTCACACAAACTGAATCCACCTTATGGAAAGTAGTCCACTCTCCAGAACAGCACTGTCCAAGAGAACTTTCTGTGATGACGGAAATCTTCTACTATTTAAACTATCCCATTCAATAGTCACTAGCCATACTGGCAGCACTTAGATTTTAATTAATTTAAATTTAATTTAATGTAAGTAGCAGTAAGTGGTTAGTGGATATTATACTGGACCACACAGCTCCAGACCTTACTTTGTTTTAGTTCTTTTATGACTATTATTATAAAAAATTATCTATTTTCTAAAATATCTTGTTTACATATTGTCTTATCCTGTTGTATTAATTTTTATTTGTTGCTGTAACAAACGGTCATAGACTTAGTGGCTTAAAGACAACCCCAATTTTTTATCTGATAGCTCTGGAGCTCAGAAGTCCCAGATGAGTCTCACTGGCTAAAATCAAGGGGTTGGCTTTCCTCCCATGGGTGTCAGTAGGGAATTCATTGCATTGCCTTTGTCAGCTTCTAGAGGCTACCTGTATTCCTTGGCTCATGGCTCCATCCCAGCTTCAAAACCAGTGACATCAGGCCCATCCATCTCATACTGCTGTCTCTCTGGTTCTTCTATCCAATTCCCCCTCCCACTTTTATATTGTATTCATTTCTTACTGCAGTTGTAACAAATTACTACAAATTTACTGGCTTCACACAAATTTATTATCTTACAGTTCTAGACATCAGAAGTCTGAAATGGGATACAATAGGCTAAAATCAAAGTGTCAACTGCGCTGCACTCACTCTAGACACCCTAGAAAAAAATTCATTTACTTTGTCTTTTCCGGCTTTTAGAGGCCATTTGCAATCCTTGACATGTGGACCCTGCCCTAATTTTTATAACCAGCAGAGTAGCATCTTCCAATCTCTCTCTCTGATTCTGACCCATGCTTTTATTGTCACATTTTCTTTTGCAACTGCATTTCTTCTTCTTCCTTCTGATTACGTTGGGCCCACCCAGTTAATGCAAGTTCATCTCCCTCTCTTGCAGTCAGCTGATGAGTCTCCACAATGCCATCCATAAACTTAATTATCCCTTCCCATGTGAGGTAACACATTCATGGTTACAGGGATTAGAGCATGGGCATCTTTGGAGTGCTGTTAATTGCCAGCCGCACCCTACAGGAGAATTCCTGACCACAGTTCCATGTGGTCAGAGGCCTGCTCACTGCTACAGCCCCAGAGGCAGGGAATGTGGCTGTCACATGGCACTTGATAAATATTTGTTAAATAAATGAATTTTAAGTTTCCTTTTTTAAGGAAATAATTCTTGGCTATGGATATTGAAGACTGTAGAATTTAAAAAATAAGAAAACAAAAAACACCATAAAATTATCATTTATATTACATTTGAAAACAAACCAATATATTGTTTCTTCTCTTCAACATATTTTTCCTTTCAGAAGGACTTGCCAAGACTTGGAAGTTTCAAATATGCTCAGTTTTCTGATATATATTGATGGCCTTGCCCCCATATATTAATTTTAAAAGAGTCTGGTTAGTCTGCTTTGTTGGAGAGATTGCCCCAATGAGACACATGCATTAAATGAGCAGAATGTTATCACACACTGATGCATTAATAGAAAAAATTAATGTTATTTTTGTATACCCCAAACATATATTGATTTGTTTCAACTGCATTTTTGTGCCAAATATTTGAATCTGTTATCTAAGAATAAATTCCATTAAACTGACAGTATAAAATCTCATTATCATCTGTAACTTCCAAAACAGCTAGTACAAAATCCAGTACTAATTTACATGAGGGAATATAATAAGCATATGCTCTATTAAGTTACTGTAATAATTTGCAATAAAATAGTGAAAATATGATTGAGGATTAGTTGCCATGGTAGCTAAAAAATACCATCTGGTAACAAAATGGAAAATTCGGCTTAGGCAACTGTTAATATGACTACGTAATGGTTCTGACTACTTCTCATTTTTCACCCATGTCCCCAATGGACAACACTCAGCACTCAGGCTATAATGAAGCAAGCAGTTAAATATTCTGTACTATTTAATGAAAAGTATATATAAATATATAGATATCTCTCTCTCCCATATATGTAAATATATGTATATATATATAAAGATGTAAATACAAATAATGCTAATATGTTTAGATCACATTAAAAGTTGTCCCAATTTGCTAACTTTTAAAAAGATTTGTTTCTTCTGTGTTTATTAAAGCATATACAAATAATAACACATCTAGAAGTTTCACCCAAGACAAAAGCAAAAAAACGACAGTGGTAGAGAAGAATTGAAAACATTCATTGAGTTAACAGAGCATGTTAAAGACGTTTCAATAAAAAGGCCCAAAAAGAACAGAAATATCATTTCCTCATTCATCTTGAACTTTAATCACACAGTGTTCTGTTATCTTCTTATGCTAGAAGAGGTGATATTTGCACCACTTTGCCAATGTGACTGGACAGAATGGACAGCAAAGAACCCCAACCCAGACTACTGTCTACTTCAAAGTGTATCTCACACATGCCAGTAACAGGAAGTCTGGAACGTAATGTGCTTCAGATGACAAAAATAAAATGTGGGCTAATTCTTCGGTGAACTAAATGTTTTGTGGTATCCTGGCTTGAAATAAAACTTTGCCAAGAGTTAGGTCAAAATGCCCTATTCTCCCTGGTATGTCCTGGTTGGAAGAAACAACTTGCCATTTTTACAATCAGTGAAATGGCTGAAATAATAAACTATTTTTATCTGATATTAACTATACTATGTGATTATTCCTTTACCTAAATAGGAATAAAAAGGTTTATTTGTGACAACTAAATTTTTAAAACATTCCCATTCTAGGGGCACCTGGGTGACTAAGTCAGTTAAGCGTCTTCCTTCGCCTCATGATCTCAGGGGTCCTGGAATCCTGGAATGGAACCCTTCTTTGGGCTCCCTCCTCAGTGGGGAGTCTGCTTCTCCCCCCCTTTGCCCCACCCCCACTCATGCTCACAATCTCTCTAATAAATTTTTTTAAAATTTTAAAAATCTTTTAAAAAATTAAAAAAAAATTCCCATTCTATATACTTGCTTTTCCCTCTCTCTTGACAGACTGAATTCAGTGAGGGCAGGGAGTGTATCTTACACTGTGGTACTCCCAGAGCCTTGTACAGTAGCTGGAACACAGTGCATATCCAACAAATACTTGCTGAATTTTAATTAGAAAGTCAAAGTCTTTAGGTCATCATACCAGTAATTAATAGAAGGGTCTCTGAGAATCTGCACTGTAATACCTAACGAGATGTGCAATGATTGACTCCATAGTAATGGCTTTATTGAGTAATTTATGGAAATTTGTGTCATTTTTTATGATAACAAGTATTCTTATCACATATAGATTAAATATCACCAAGCCAAGGTGGATTTTATGCAATTTGCTTATATAATCCACTGATCACAGTCCTCTACTTTTGTACAAGACCTCATCAGCACTACAAATTATTTCCTAGCACTAAAAATATTCACACTGCAGAAACACCAGCAGATTGTATCCATCATTTCTTAATAACATCCAATAAGTCCTTTAGAAAATAATACAGAACTAAAATTGGCTGAGTAGAATTTTACTTAAATATGTACTTAAATAACCACTATATGAAATTAGTTCAGAAATCAATATATTTGAACATATGAGAAATCTAACCCCTGGCAATTTTGCTTTGGTTCTTAACTATTTGGAAAACTATTCTCTCAAAGACCTTTGAGAAAGGTCAGAAAACTCCACACTATAGGATCCAGTACCTTTCTTCTATTGCCCTTCCCTTGGATCTCTGTGAAAAAATTACCATTGATCTGAGAACCTTTTTTCTTTTTTTCAGATTTTTAAAATTTATTTATTTGATAGAATGCAGAAAGTGAGAGAGAGAGAGCACAAGTTGGTGGGGGAGCCACAGGCAGAGGGAGAAGCAGACTCCCCGCTAAGCAGGGAGCCTGATGTGGGGCTCCATCTGATCCCAGGACCCTGGATCATGACCTGATCCAACCGAGCCATCCAGGCACCCCAATCTGAGAACATTTCTGATGGTTTCCACAGCAACACCAAATTCTCCTGCCTGCTTCCTCTCTGAAACCTTCACTCATTTTCTAACAGCTCCAGCCAATTTTCCCCTTTCCTAAATTTACTTCAGCCTTATTCTCAAGAATTAATGTATTTTTGTTCAGTGTTTATGTATCCTATTTCTTAGCTTAATTATTTCAAGTATTTACTTTGCCGACTAAATTAGAAACTTCCTAAGGTGAGGAACCATGGCTTCTAGTTCTGAATTTATTAATAAATACATAGATTGAGTGTACCATAGCACTTGGCTTGGTACACAGAAGTCAGACAAATATTTTTTATTGTAGATTGATTCATTATCAATGGGCAGCATTTACATAAATGTAAAACACTTCTGCAGGTGATTAAATCTTCAACTCATTTGTAACTACCTTCATGGAAAGATGAACAAATGTTTTGATAAAAAAAATGTCAGTACAGAAGGAAGAAAATATTTTCTTAACAAACATTTTCATTGGAGATCCTCCCACTGAAAGTGTTTGGTGTAGATGTCTGGTTTTGTGGCTTTTAACTAATTTATAGACCAGCTTCAGCAGATCTGCACACATGCTGTTATCTATCTATCAGTTCTCTTTATAAAAATTTACAGCTAGTTGTATCTCTCATACTAGGACTCTATAAGTAAGAAGACCATTTCTTATTTCTCTTTCTACTTCCAGTGTCTGACCTGGAGCTTAGAATCCAGGGATTGAGGAAGCACACAATAATATTTGACCAGTGACTTTTTCATTAATTTTATAATCAGCAGAGTGTAGAAAGTCAGGACAGAAAACCTAATA
The DNA here is from genome assembly GCF_011800145.1 of Mirounga leonina. Taxonomy (NCBI): domain Eukaryota; kingdom Metazoa; phylum Chordata; class Mammalia; order Carnivora; family Phocidae; genus Mirounga; species Mirounga leonina. The sequence continues at coordinate 44,232,390 of NW_023270377.1, read as the reverse complement.
ATTAAAGGTGTCTCACTGAGTGCTAAATCCACATAATTTTTTCTTTCCAAAGTAATTTTTGGCTTTTACCCTGTAACACATCCTGTGATTGCATCTGTTTTCAACTCTATGCAGAGTCCTGCTTACAAGGTTTCCTGTTTCATCTCAAGTAAAATTTTTAGTTGGATAAATTTAAAAGTTGCTTGTTTATTTCCTCATTACAGCTCTTCATGATAATCCCCAACTTTCATGTCTGAAAAAATATCTAAAAAAAAAAAAATCTAAACTTCTACAAGATCAAATGATACTTTCCCTAATCATTGCCTGCCACAGGTTTGGTCTCACTGAGGTCTCTAAGAATGCAGCACTAAACAAACACGATTTTCATGTAGTGTGGAGTGCTTTTCTTTTGACTAAAACAGTCTCGCTCCTTTCCTTTTCTCCTCTGTATAAGATACAATAGAAAGAGCTGTGGATTGGGAGCCAGAAAACCTAAGTTCTATATCCCTGTCCAAAATCCACTGCATCATTTATCTTTTGTGAGTCTGTTTCCTCATCTGTAAACTAAGGTTCTTAGGTTTTATGCGTGCATCAAATGAGTAAATGTACTTTGTGAACTGTACAATCCTACCTAGAGTGTGATATTACTCATAGAGGAAGCTAACTCTACAAATAAATGTCAACTGAATATAGACCACTGGCCTATACAGAAAACCCCAGCCTTACCTCTGAGAAAGGGAATCTCTTTGAATCATTGTGATTTAGTAACATGTGGTGGGGGTGGGGCAGGGTAGTTAGGGATGGATGGAAAGTTGAAGCTGACTGTCCAAAAGAACAGCATACCACCCAGCTGGAAAAAATAACATTATGCATCATGATGCAGAAGCATTTTGAGCAACTGTCTGACAACCAACATTCTCAATAAAAACAAGTAATTTACTGATAATTTAATCTTTGCATCACGTTAGCCCAAATAGACCTATAGTTAGAACAGTTGGTCCCGAGGGCCATTCCAAGATATGCAATTTAATTAGTTACATTAAATGGATTTAATTTTGTATTGAATTGAAATTGATGCATTAAAGTAACTGAAACATTAAAATGAAGCAATAAAAATAATGTGTTCAAGCATGAGCTATCACAACCTTCCACTCCTGCCCTTTGGACCCCAAACAGACCGCTTTCACCTGCACCTACATCTGCATCTTCGCCTCCTTGCTTCTAGTGTCAAACATATAATAATCCCATCTCCTCTTTGAGACTAACCTCTCTACCTTTACACGCAACGCTGTGCCTTTCAGAATCGTGGTTAGTCTTTATTGCCCTTTCTTTCTGTACCTTCAAGATCTCCCTCTCCCTGGGACACATTCTCTCAGACTATAAACATCCCATTCTGTCATCTGAAAATAAAATAAAGCAAAAATCCTTACTTGACTCTACCTCTTATCCCAACTATGGTCCTGTATTTCTTCATGACTTCATAACTCAGCTTTTTAATGGATAGGGAAAGAAAAATAATAACCTACACTTGCTATCTCTATGACTATTAAATACAGAATTTATAGATAATCAATCAATAAATTGTCTAGAAAATCACATTTCTGGGGCGCCTGGGTGGCTCAGTGGTTAAGCGTCTGCCTTCGGCTCAGGTCATGATCCCAGGGTCCTGGGATCGAGCCCCACCTCAGGCTCCCTGCTCCGTGGGAGGCCTGCTTCTTCCACTCCCACTCCCCCTGCTTGTGTTCCTGCTCTCCCTATCTCTCTGTCAAACAAATAAATAAAATCTTAAGAAAATTACATTTCTAATAATGAATAATTCTACCTTCCCTTCTATGCTCCAAGACATTAAAGTAGCTATAGTTTTCTGCAGTTTTTTGCACTTTTCCTGCAAAACAATGCTGATTAATGCTTCTGAGTATTTCTTCATGTCTTTTTTTCCTAACTGGATGCCATCCTCCTCTTGCTCCTCTCTTGTCTCCTTTCTGCTGGTTACCACACATCCATCATTTATGTTTGGGGTCACTTGCTCTCAGAGGTGAGCTGGATAACCCTATGCACTCTTTCTCATTGTATTCATTATAATTGTGTTTTACTTTTTGGCTCATATGTCGACTCCCCTCATTACACATGTCCCTTAAATACTGGATAGTGTGTTAATCATCTTTGTATCCCTAAAGCCTGACTAAAGTCACTATAAATAAAATAGATAAATTATAAAATTAACTTTTGTTTCTATTCTGTACCCAATTTGTGTGCTTCAGAGTATATATTTTTATGAGGCTTCACACAAAGAGGCACATAAATATAGCTAGCCTTTACATAAAAGCTGATTCAACTTTTTTTAAGTTTGCTATTGATATAAAAACTTCAGCAAGATTGAGTAATATAATTAGAAAAGAATCTGATAATTAACTGAGAAAAGCCACTTGATTTTGAACCATCAAAAATATATTTTGCTTTAATTATTAACCACAAACATTTATTGAGTATCTACAATATGCATAGCACTGGAAATGCATTTAATTTTCTGGGTTTGAGAGATGGTCTTTTTTTGTGCATTTTTATTTAAATTCCAGTTAGTTAACATACAGTGTACCATCAGTTTCAGGTGTCCAATTTAGGTGTGTACATCCAACACCCAGTGCCCATCACAACAAGCACTGTCCGTAACACCCATCACCTATTTAACCCATTGAGAGATGGTCTTTATTCTGAAGGAGCATATGATAAAACTAAAATATCAATGACATTTATTGATAAATGAACTAAAACAATGGACAACACAGAAAAGGTTCTTTCGAGTACCAAAGGTGTCACAGAAAGGGGAAATGCTGTCCTTTAGACGAAAAGAACAAAGAGGTCTGGGATCATCAGAAAGTTTTTAAAAGGAGGCACATCAGACCCAATTATGATGTGAAGGACTTGGATGTATGAAAGACAGGATGGGAGGCAGATGAAGGAGATAATGGAGTGAATGCAGGGGAATGACTCTGCTCTGGTGTTCCCTCCTCTCAGACCTTCCCTGACCTCCCATCCCAGCCCTCCACCTCCGAGGCAATATGTGGCAGGAATGTCTTCTGGTGCCCCTAGGATCCTCTGCCTGCCTCCATCTCGGCACAGACCACACAGTATTGTCCTTTATTTTACTTGTGCCCGTTTCATGGTTAGCTCCTTGGGGGCAAGGATTAAATGTTTCTTTCTGCAGCAGTCAGTAAAGTGCCTGGTAAACAACAGGTACTCAGTAAATGTTTACTGAAGTAATAAATAAATGAAGGAAGGCAAGTAAGAGCCTCATAGGTGTATAGTGGGACGATCTTCCTCTGTAGAGAAAAGCCAGTCAAAATTACCATCACTTGAGATTAGAGCATTATTTCCTTTAATAGAAAGTCAAAAATTTCAGAATCATCTGAATTAAATTCCAATGTCACTAACACAACTTTATAATGACCTTGGAGGGGGATTTACATTCCCCCCACCAGGAAGTAAATTATTACCAAGTGCTGTAAAATGACCAAGTAGATCTCACTTATTGAAGAGTACATTTGTCTAGAATCTGACAGTTTTCTCCCACTGGCATCTCTGATTTGAACATGGAGGTGAGCATTTGTGAGTAGTATTTTTTTTATTCTTTTCAGATTTTTAATCTAAATATCTCATGCACCTGAATTAGATACATAGTTATTGTAAAGACATTAAAAAAAAAAAAAAGGCTGTTCTCTACCCCCAGAATGTCTGGGAGTAAACTTCTAGCAGGACTTGGGAACACAAATGTTTAGAAGACTCAGTCAGTACTACTGAAGGAGGAAAATTGGGAAAAGAAGCACAGAAATGGAGTCTCATTTTCCTGAAGTAAAAGGAGGGCAAGCAGTATGTTATAACAAGTTCTGTGTTTAAGAAATATTAGTGAAATAAATCAAACCTTCTAGATATTCAGAGTAAACATGTACATATCTTCCAAAAAACATAATTGCAAAAAATAATGACTCAAGAATAAGAATAAAATATGGATTGAAAAACAAGTATGACCATCCCATAATCTACTCCTCACATGTAAGCCCATAACCTTTTCATTCTCCTTTTTCTCCTTTTTTTCTTTGTTTAAAGTCTGGACAGACTAGCAGTTTAGTATGTCCAGTCATCAGGAAAAGCAAACAGTGTCTCTGCCACAAAGACAAGTCCATCAGCTCTAAGGGTGAGAGCCTAGGATACTGCTGAACTCTGACCACCCGCCTCACCAAAAAATATCCAGAGAACATGGTGTCTTACGGTTGTAATGGTGTAATACAATACATGATACGTTTACACATTTTCTCTGTTGTTGGAAAGTTCGAAATTATCTGAAACCTACCTAATTTGAGGCCATATTACTGTAAATTTTTTTCATAACCTCCTCTTAGAAATTTTGCCTAGCTCTGTCGGTTAAGCGTCTGACTCGATTTCGGCTCAGGTCATGATCCCAGGGATGTGGGACAGAGCCCCATGTCGGGCTCCATGCTGGGCGTGGGGCCTGCTTAAGATTCTCTCTCTCCCTCTCCCTCTGCACCCCCCAAAAGAAAGAACTTTTGCCTAGAAATTTTGTCTCCTTTTAGAAACTTCTCTAGAAACTTTGTTGTAAAGCCATTCACTGAAAAGCAGATCATTTTCTGAAGTTATATATTGGAAGTTGTATTCCTGAATGAACGAGAGTTGGGTCAATAACTAGAAACCTGGATAAAAATTTCAAATACTTTTAAAAGTACAGAAACACATTATCTACAGAGATTATGCATGATTGCTCAATCTACCAAAAGTGTACATGAGATTCTTCACAGGAGTATAGCACAAATCTAGCCTATGTGGAGTAAAGTTTCTGTAATCCTTCTATAATCACAGACTTTCAGAACAGGAAGAACTGCTCTGGATAATATATCACAAGTTTCACAAAAAAAAAAAAAAAAAGAAAGAAAGAAAGAAAGAAAGAAAGAAAGAAAGAAAGAAAGAAAGAAAGAAAGAAAGAAAGAAAAAGAAACTGAAGGCCAGAGAATTTAAGTCACTTCCACAAAATCACCCAGTTAGTTCATGATAGAACTGCAATTGGAATGCAGATTTCCTGTCCTGGTCCAGTTTTAATCTAGAAGTTTTCTTTAAAATTATTTCAACAATTTATTCATGAAAGAAAGTAACAGTCTATTTAGTTGAAGCCCTCATCTCTTTAACTGCATGTTTCTCTCCGTACAAGTAGAGAGTCTTAAAATATACCGGAAAGTAGACAGGCCTGAGGGATGATGGAACCTTTGTCTAAACACTTGGCTCATATTGCTGTGGATATTTGTCACCAGTTTAAACTTTTAGCTCAAAGTCACCTTCTGACCTTGGGAAAAGGGATACCATGCTACAAACAGACCCTCAGAGCTTCACTTTGATTTTGAGACAGGCTTCCTGATGAGAGATGAATAGGGGAAAAGTAATGATAATAGTGGATTCAGCCGTCTGCCAGGAAGCTATGTTTTTGCTTGTGGAGAGACTACAGTCCAGTTATATCACAAAAATCATGTTTTCTTTTTCTGTTTGTTCTGTTTATCCTCTAGTCAAAGCCTCTGTTCTAATTTTTTCCTATTTAATTCCTATTTGGGGGCTTTGGGATGTTCCTAGATAGTTATATAAGAAGGTATTTTACTTTCCTCAATTCAAGGTTTAAAAAAACACCCTAACTTGCTTTCTTTCATGTCAATGGAGAGTCTTATATTCCTTTGGATCACTAACATTATTATTTACTTAAAAGAAAACATTTAGTTTGCATTCAGCTAACTGTTCCTCACAGTAAAGGCATGCTAAGATAATAACACTACCCCTATATTGGCCTTTATAGGTATCAGGATTTCCACACATATTATGACTTCTTTATTTTGTACCTGTAAGATAATAAAAGAAAAAGTATTATCCCTATTTTATAAATGAGGAAATTAAGGCTCCAGAACATTGTATTTATAAGGAATTTATAAGGAAGGAGTCCCACTTTATTCTAGTCATCTGCTCCGGGCTAGTGCTCTCTAAGTCCTATTGCCATGTTGAGTTAGTAGAAGCTGAGTGAGCTCACACACACACAGCGCCTTACTCTCCACTGACCACCCAGGTGGAGGCACATGCCATACCTCACAAAAACATTGCCCAGGGTTTAAATAAGTCTGCCTTGACATCAGTAAAATATGAGGTGGGTAAACAGAAGTTTTATATATGAAGTAGAGTTTCACTTTTCTTAAACAACTCTACCTGAACCAAATGTGCAAACAGTTGCTAAAATCATTATATTAGAAAAAAAGAATAAAATTAAATGAGTAAATGTACTGCCAAGTTGGTGAAATGCATCCTAATACCAAAGTATAACTTTCAGGGGTTTTGCTTGTTTGCTTTTCCTAACTTGCTTTGTGAATAATCAAAAGTTGGGCAGAGGCCTGGCTCAAGGAAAAAACATGAGATAAATAAAAATTATTTATTGCCATTTCAAACCTCCCAATTATACCTCTCCCTCCTAACCTCCCATTCTACCCCTCATGCCTAGAAGTCACTGCTCCCCCATTCTTCCTCCTATTACACCTAGTAACTTGGAGTGGATTGATAGAAATTATTTCAGTTATGGAGAAATAAGTCTGCAATTGCCTAATCAGGGAATCCATCCTAAGTATTAATAATATCTGCTTTTCTTTAGTGACTTTAAAGTGCCAAGAATTTTGACTCAATTCTTTAACATACAGATGCAAAAACTGAGTTTCAAAGATGAGTAACCTGCTCAAGGTCACACGATTGCAAATGGCAAAATCAGGACTCAAATATGAGACTCCAAAGACCCATGCTTTATTAACTACTTATTGAAAGTAAGTGGAAGAAGTTTGAAATGTAGAAATTGCTAACTGTTAAAGGCCCTAAGTATTGAAAAATGTTAATAGTTGGGAACTGAGGTAATTTCCTAGAATAAAAAAAAAACTCACTATGAAACAATGACCTGTTGTTCTTTCTGTCCATAGGCCCGATTGACAGTATATACGCTGTTGGCTCAAAAAAAAAAGAGAGAGAGAGATAGTATCATGGTAGTGTCTATTTCTTTATTCTAAAATGGCTATGTTTTAGGTAGATGGGGTAAAAAAAATAGAGAAATTAAAGAACAAAAATTAAGAGATGTCACAAACTTCCTCAACCTCTTTGAAATTCTCTAAATAAATCTCACAAGACATGATATGGGTACAATCATGAAGTCTCACATTAGCTTGGTGCCTTACATTTTATTGTATTACAATGATGCTAATTGGCACCCTTGCATACCCACAGAGAACCCATCTTTCCATGCACTTATGCCTTCCATATGATGCACTACCACAGGGTTCTATCCTAAAGAAACTCAAAAGTCCTCTTCAGAAATAGTGGGAATGTGGTAGGCAAATTTCCATTTTGATTATACGTAGGCAAATTCTAGTTTCAATTAGAATGGATCTGAAATGATTCTAATGTCTTGACTGTGGAACCCTCCATGGGCAAGTACAGAATGTCCATGACAGCCATGTTTCATCCGCCTAAAGTGTGAACCGCAGAGTCGACCTGATAGTAGGTTTTCACCCAGGGCCACGATGTCTGCTGAGTCTGATGGCCACAGAATAGTGGAAAAAAGATTGCAAAAGGCAAATTACCACATAATTGGTTCTCATTGTAAGGGAGTAATACTATTAAAACTGTGCATTAGAATAGTAACTATAGTAACTATAGGGAGCATGTGTTGTATATTAGTTTCTCATGGAATAGGAAAGAAGAGGACACCAAACAGTTAAGTTTTGATAGGAGGTCAGGCTCCAAGGAAAAGTCTGTAATTTGAAGCAAAATTTGGGAAGGTGACATCCAGGTGGAGCTGCAGTGGGAGACCCTGATTCTCATGCAGAATTCTCAATGCTTTCCCTTCAAACAGAAAGGATCTTGAAAGCATATTTTCCTAAAACAAAACAAAATAAAAGTCATCTATTTTAAAACTGTTTTTCTAGAACTGAACCTGCTCAGGACTCTGTAACATTGCATCCATGGAACAGATGTAGAAGGAATACAAGGTAGCTCAGGTAAGTGTAACTTTGGCAAGTTTATGAAACATACTTATTTATATGCTGAATATGCCAAAATATTATTTAAAAATACTAGCTTAATTTTCATAAAAATACTAATTTAATTTTATTTCATCCTCCTCCCTGTATCCAAACACAAGCACTGCCAATGGAACTTTGAATGTATTCACTGGTTAATCTCTATAGCACTAATTCTGTTTCATTTTTGTCTCATTCTCTACATAATTACCCCACTTTTTTTTTAAGTAAAATAAACAGATTGTAAGAAGACTGAAATCTTTCCAGGCTAATGAGAACTCCATTTGTTCAGGAATTTATTAGTTGTTTCTCAGCAAAATGCAGTTCAGTTTTACTATGCTTAAGGGAGAAAAATAAAAGCACAAATACATGCCTAATCAAATCAGTAGATGTCAAGATTTGAGGGGAAATAGGAAGTGGTTAGAGAAAGAAGTGATATTTTTTATGAACACTCAGAAAGACATAACATTTGTTAGCTCCTTAAGGCTTGAACACAAGATCCCTGAGGAAATGTTCAGTTGTTCCTCCTTCAAGGGCCCAAGTCGTTTTTTTTGTTTGTTTGTTTGTTTGTTTTAAGTACAAATTTGTGTAAAATACTTATATCAGAATCACTCATTTGCCTTGGAATGACCAGTATCCTTCTTCCTTCTCAAAATAAAGTATAAACCTTCCTTATAAAGCTTTAGAGGTTTTGTGTTTATAGCCAAAGACCAGAAAATGAGGAACTTCTTTTGCAGTTCATCTTCTATGGTAAGCAGTTAACCTCACTGTCCACCAGTCCATCCTACCAGAAATTCTAGCTCAAAAATTAGCAATAACTGGGACACCTGGGTGGCTCAGTCAGTTAAGCGTCTGCCTTCGGCTCAGGTCATGAGCCCAGGGTGCTGGGATCAAGTCTCGCTTTGGGCTCTTTGCTCAGCGGGGAGCCTGCTTCTCCCTCTGCCTGCCGCTTTCCCCTGCTTGTGTGCACTCTCTCTCTCTGACAAATAAATAAAATATTTTTAAAAAATTAGCAATAACATGAGAAAGATGATTTCTGAATTAAACTGTAACTTAATCATTTCTTCAATATAAAGCTCTGCAAAGAATGAGAGAAAAATGGCTTAAAAATAACTTCAAACTAGCATAAAGGAATCTGATAGATTCTTCTTCCTCAGGAGGAAATAATAAGCATATGGCTGCTATTTAAGATAAATGAAAATATTAAATCTCTATAAATGAATTTATTTGCAATGGAACCCATCCATATTTTTAGAGTTCCATGATGAAAAAATCTGAAACTGATGGCCACAGAACCAACATATTGAATAATACAGATTTAATTAAAAGAATTATTAGCTACAAATAACCTGGTAAGTTTCCATATGCATACCTCCCTTCTAAGTCAAACCCGTCATTTTGTTTAAGTTTAAAAAACTGAGAAGAAACAAAAGTGCAGCAAAGTAAGGAAAGTGTGAGGGAGTGTGAACCATGTGCCTACTTCCTACACCAGTTTCTGCTTTCTGGAGTAATCCTCCCAAAAATCTCCTGGGAGTAAAAGGAGTGAAGAAACCAGCATCCTTTGGAAAATGAAGAGGCTTGCTGAACAGTCTGGGAAAAGATGGTCACCCCCATGACTGCATCCAAATAGTCCTGGGAGCTGCCTTGTAAATCCCTGTGTCGTGAAGCAATTCCTCTCATTCCAAATACAACCCAGGGCAATGCAGTGAGGAAAATAAGCTTCCAATTTTGAATAGAGACTTTTATGACTATCATATTTTCAGAAAATAAACTCTGAAACAGACATAGCTGGTAGACAGGCATGAGGTAGCACTGGGGCATGGAAGGAATCGTGGTTGGCTTGCTCACACACTGGAAACCATTGCAGAGAATGAAATGTGTGTGTGGGGTGTGAAATGGGAGAGGTGGGGCGATGCTTCAAACCACATGGCCTTGAGACAGTCTCCAATGGAAAGATGTTTTTGTTTCTTTTGTTATTTCCCATAGTAAACCTACACAAGGAGCCAATACAATAAAGCTCTACTGTTTGAAGAGTAACATTTTAAAATGGGTTTAAAATATAGCCCAGTTAGAAATTAGTTACATATTTTGATGTATTATCAAAATAACCATAATACAATGGTAGGTAAAATTTGCATTTTAAGTTTTACACTAGGCTTTCATCTCTTTGAGAGCAAAAGTTGTTTCTTTTATTTTTCCATAATATCTAATATTTTCATTCTCATAATCACCTAATAAGCATTTATTGTTATTGCTATATTATTAAATAGTAATGGAATAATAGTATCAACTATCATCTAATGAGCTCCTGCTATTTGTCAGGATCTATACTACATAGGTGGTTTATATACATGATGGTCTTCATAATAATTATTTGAGGTAAATATTATTATTCCAATTTTGTAGATGAAGAAACTAAGAAATAGAGAAATAAAAAATATTGCTCAAGATTATGCAAATTTGCAAAAATTGAGTTTGAAGTAAGTGTGCTAGTACTTGAATAAATGGTGGAAAATTTTTTTTAGATTTTCAAGAATAATATTCAATTGGTATATATGCATGGAATAACTATCATGTACCTAATACATAAAATGAATTCATAACATGGAGTGGAATCAAAAGCAGAGGTAAGAAAAGAAGGAAAAGTGCATGTGTGTATATGCAGTGGGAGTTGGGAACTACAAGCAATTTCTTATTTTGAGGCAGAGAGTGACAGCTGATCTGACTAAAATTCTAGAAATGAGCCAGATCATAGAAGGTCTTATATGCCATGCTTAGGAGCCCTGAACATTATTCTTTATGGGAGTCAGCAGAAGGTTATAGGGCTGGTAATGATGTGAGCAGATTTTAGTTTTATATCACAGTGGCAACAGAGGGGGTCTATATACCTGTGAGTAGGAAGTGGCCACATACGAGGCATGGCAGGGAATTTAAATGTTATTGCAATAATCCAGGGATTTGATGTGGGCCTGAACCAAGGCATTTGTAGAAGAGAGGGAGAAGAGGTATATTTGGGAAGTATTTAGCAGATAGAATGGTAAAATTTAGTAACTGATCAGAAAATATGCCACTAAGGTTTGTATCTGTGATGACTGAAATCAGACTGTAATATCACTTTCTGTGTCTCATTTAAGTGTTCTAAAATTACCTTCAGGTAAAGTTCCCAAATGATCTGCCTAAGAGTACCATCAGACTGACAGGAGTGTACATTTTCCCAATTTTAGATGAGGACCCAAAGGTTTAGTGAGGCTAAAACATTCTTTGCAGGTTGCAAAACTGCTAAATAGCAGAGCAAAACCAAGTGTCTTCCCAGTGATTACTTGACTGGGCTTACTTTCCTTACTAAAGTATGTATACTGCAATAAGGCTATGACACTTATGATGCAAGCAACATTTCCACTGAGAATATATTTGTTGTCTCTTGAAACTGAATTATAAATTCTGATTGAGCAGACACCCAAAAAAGAAAAAAAAAGAGAGAGAAAGAGAGAGAGAGAGAGAGAGAGAAAAGAACTGTGAGATGTCTTTTCTCCTTCCCAGGAAAAACTTAAAAAAGAAAAGCATGTAAACATTTTTGAGTTTGAACATTATACCACAGAGCTACAGGGACAAGGTTCCATTAATTTATTAATATTAATTCATTAATATTGTTAACATTGCTACCTTCTATGTAAAAGGCATGTGGATAAGAAGAATCTTGCACTATTGTGATTTCTCTTATACACTGTTCCTTAGTGAATATATTCAGTATAAGATGAAAACACCTTGATTTCTTCTGAAGGACTTAGTTTAGAACATATCAATAAAATATAATAAAAACACTATAGTTGCCAATGTGGCCACAGTTTTAAGGCAAATTTTCCATATGAGAGTCTGCCCCCTCCAGCAAATGCCAAAAGTAGATACTTTTAAAAATACTGACTATCATGACTCAACAGTCTTACAGGAAATTTAGATGAAATCCACATGGAAAGAAATTAAGAGAAAAACTGAATTGTCAATATCTTCCCAACTCCATTGTTTTATATAAACTTGCATAACTTGCCCAAATTTATACAATGAATCAATTAATAACTAACAATTTTAGTCTCTTCCCCTACCATTACTACATCTCTCATATGTAAATCTAAATTTTTTAATGTTGTGATCTCAGAGCAAAAAATGGTAGATCAAAAAATGGCTGACATTTAAACATTTTATAAATGTGATAAAAGGCCAAGTGATGATGTATGGACTGTCCTTCAAGTAGGAGCACATTGTTTGATTAAATAGATTTCTTTCTGTGACCATAGATTAACATGATTCCAATCTTGTAAGTCCAAGCTCCTCAAAACAAAGCTTTCTCTTTCTGTTTCTACCTCATTTCCAGCATTATGTGCATTTCTGGAATGATCAACACAATGAATTGTAGGTCTGCAGTGACAGTGCTAAAAGTATGAAGAACAGGAAGTAAAAGAGAGAAAAAGAAATATATTCACCTGAAAATATATTTTAAAAACATGTGCCCACTGTATAGTAGAATGATTTACCTAAGCTCCTATGAAGAGGATTTGGGCATCAAGTTATTTTTCCAGAATTGACAGTGAATTTGCAATGGTTTATCTATAAACTTTAATTAGGCAGACTTGTAACTGAAAGGAATAACTGGAGTAGCAAGTTACTACCAAGTCACAGTTGTGTAGTCTTGGAACAAGAAGCCAACTGGTCTACATCAAGATCAAAAGAGTCTTAGGCAGAGATGTAATACAGTGGTTAACTAACATGAATCAGAATCACCTAGAGAGCTTCCCAAATTCCATCCAAACCTACTAAATCAGGGTATTTGGAAAGGAGAGGAGCCTAGAATCTATATTGGTAACAAGCTCTTCAGATGATCATACAGCCAGCTCAACATGGATCTGTGGATTGTTTACCTACTAACCTAAAGAGTCATGGTCAAAGCATATGTTGTATTTGTCAATATAAAAAAATTATCTGTATCAAAGCACATGGATGACAGTCTGTTGAGCATGGCTGACTCTTGGTTTTGGCCCAGGTGGTGATCTCAGGATCTTGAGATTGAGCCTCCCATCAGGCTCTGAAGCTCAGTCCCGAATTTGCTTAAAAGACTCTCTACCCCCCTTCCTCTGCCCCTCCACCATGCTCTCCCCTCTCTTTCTCTCTCTTTCAAATAAATAAATCTAAAAAAATTATCTTTTATCTCTTCATCTACAGTCTACATATACATAGAGAGATATACTCTTCAAAGTAAAGCCTCATTTTAGTTTGAATAGAAGTTATAGGTACTTCTAAATTTATCTGGAAAGAATTAGGAAGCAAAGAATAAATGCCATCCAATGTTCTTGGCTTATATACTACTCAGAAATGAACAATAACCAGGGTAGATCTAATCACACAACTATATCCTGCCCATTGAAACTAGAAGATTGTTCCACTTAAAGTGGCTGACACTCATTGTGGTTGGGATTATAGTTGCTTCCTAACAGCTATTGTCTCTTTTATAGCCTTCATAACATAACTCCATTCAGTAGAGTACATAGCTAGTGCTACCTAGCTAAAAGACTACATTTCCTAGCCAGCCTTGTAGCTTTGTGTGACTATGTGAGTAAATTTCAGCCACTATAAGTAAGTTGAAATGGAATGAAGACCTAATTATCTCCATGAAAAAAGAATCACCACCTTTGTCTCTCATCCTCTATCCGGATGCCTGGAAAGTAAATGTAATGGCTGGAACTCCAGCAGCCATCTAGGAGTGTAACTTCAAGGATTATACCCTAGGGATATGAGAGTAGAGAACTAGAAAGAGATTGAGACTTTGGTGACTTTGTAGAGCTAATATACCAGCTTTTCATTACTTAACTAAAAGCTTCTTTTAAAAAGAGAAAAAAAAATACATTTTTTTAAACTATTGCATTCTGCTAGATGCAGCTGAACCTAGATTAAAACGTCCATGATAAAAGAAAAGTTTGCATGTCCTACATGATCCAAAGTATCTATTTCAATAGTAATGTGTTTAAAACAATTTATGAGTGATCAAGTATCTTAAGCTATGTATTCATACTCTCTACTTCCTTTAAAATGATCTGATCCAAGTAATACTGAGCAATAAGCATTTGTTTCTTCAAATTTGTATTTTCACGATGAGATAAATGGCAGATATAGCATAATAAAATACAAGAGACCATGATATAAAAAGGACTGTGAGCCCCTCATCTCTTAGTAATCAGAAGCTGGGTTGGGTCCAGGATATCACTGTAGAGTTGCAACAAGAGGGTTGCAAATTTATGGTCCATGAGCCAAACTTGGCACTCAAATATTGCATTTGGCTTATGCAATGCTTTCTGAAAACGTTAATTTTGAATGCCTTAAAGTGGACATGCATCTTCAGTTCTCCACAGACCCATCATTCCCTGTTGATGTACACTCATTTACTTCACTTATTTATGCTACCTGCCTGGCCTCTGAAAATAAAATGGTACATTTCTGCACCTTCCCTTCTCTCTGTTACTTCTCTGTTGTTGAAATCAGTGATTCATACCCCTTGATTCATACCCCTTCATACCAAAGATGATTTTCTAAGATTAAGTCTGTCCATTTCTAATAGCAAGAGTGCATATAACTCACTAGGTGTTAGAACTTTGTTTAGGAATGTAAAAATTACTACAAATGCACTAGTATTTTCTTCTACAAAAAACAAATGGGAAATCTTTTAAAGCACCCCACCACCACATCACAAACACACATACCCAAAAACTCATGAAAAGCTGATTTTGCCATCTTAACTCTGATTCTGGTTACTTAACAGTTTCAACTAAAGTTAGCCCAACTTCCTTTCAGTTTTCAGGAATTTATTTTATTTTATTTTTTCAGTTCTTAGGAATTTAAAAAACCAATTCAGTTCTTAGAATTTACTAACAAGTAGCAATGTTTGGGCCTAAAAGGCCTAAAACTTGATTTACTTACTTTTATCTCATCATTCATAAGTATTTCTATCAAGCAGGCACTATGCTTATGTTTACATTTCTGGTAAATAACCACAGTCAAATAGATGAAAAATATGAAAGTTTGTAAATATCCACTTACATGTGATAACACGTCTCTCCATTTCAAAGGGGACATATTTGTACGCAAAGTCAATACCACATTATATGACTTAGTTATAACTAAAATTTGACATACTTGTTTTGCATGTGTACCTTAGATATTTCTTTAGTTTAAAGCATTTACCTGAACTTACTCTTCCCCAAACTTAAAATCACGTGGAGTTTCAAAATTCTGACTTGTTTATTAAGCTTGTGTCAAGCCTGAACAGGGGAAATAAAGTATTGCCAAGTATCCATTCAATATAACTGAAACCAAAATAAGTTACGAAACTCTGAGTATACTGGATTCCTGAATTCTTTTCTAGATTACCTTTAATTAGGGCCATACTACTTTCTTTTGCTATTGAATTTTTATACATATATTCTCCTAGGTCGAGTAATAAAACAGAGGAAATTATTTTTTGCAATGTGAATGCAAGGAATTATACTTTTTTCTGTAAAATCTGATATTTGGGATTCCAGTTGCTGTGCTGTTTGGTTATATTGGGGGAAGAGAGGTTGGTTTGGAGATGGGGACAGTTTTGCACCTAATAACAAATTTCTAACTTTTATGTAAATTAATACTAAGAAAAATTAAGCTCTCCTTATTTTTCAGAAACACCTACAGAGTAATTACAACTATTTGGGGAAGTCTGTTAACATATAGCCTATTCCATATACCTTATGAAACACTCCTTTTGTTTATTCACATGTTCAATTATTTCCACACTTTATAAAAGTAAGTTACCTATTTTAAAATATACTAACAAGGAACGTTGTGTTAATTAGGTTTTAAATTAAAGTTGTTGATTGTTTTGGTGGGTGAGTGGAGTGAACTGTCCCTTTTATAATTAGATTTGCTATTTCTATTGTAATTTTTCTGTGTTTTCTCTCTCCCCTTTCCTGACTTCTACTTCCCAATTATTTTCCCCACCCTTCCAAACAACGGATGTTGTTCACACCATTACAAAAAAACTCAAGAGTTTTACCTTTTGTCAATTGCCTCGTTTTTGAAAACATAAAAAGTAACATAAAAAGTTCCAAGATTTTAGAAAGTGCCCCCTCTATGGGACTCTGGACAGATTGTTGGGTATTCATCTCACATTCTTATTTTCACTTCGAAAATTATTCTTAGAACCTGTGGCCTCTAGATTAATTTTATGATCATCTTCAGAGCAAAAAGACTCAGTAGTAGGTATTAAAAAATATATACATACATATATGCATATGTCTGCATATTTACATATACACAAAAGTATATATGAAAGACAATAACAGAAAAGTTTAAATGTGCTAAGTTTTAAAAACTTGAGTTTGATGTTAAATAGTTATGAAAATCTGTAATGGCCTATTATGAAAAAGAACATGTCTGGAGAATAAGGATTTAATAATCAGTGGAACCAAATTAAGTATTTTCTTATATTCTATAGGAGCCAGGCATTTTTGCTTAACCATACCATACAACCCAACCTCACATGAGCAAATTGCATAGGAAAAAAAAAAGTTGGTAACCAGGCAAGGTTCATCTTAAAATAGGAAAAAAAAAAAGGAAAATGAACTTGCGTCTAAAGGATAATGCCCATGCAAATGCTCCATGATAAATACATTCTATATATAAGGCATGCTGATTTGCTGCCTTCCGCCATCCAGCAGGGAACCACCACTGTCCTGATAATCAAGTCAGTAGGGTGGGAAAATACCACTGTTTAAGAAATCTGGCTTCTATCAGCCTCTGTCACGGAGAAGTAAAGGAGACTGGCTCTCAGTAAGCAAAAGTGGTTTTAACATCACAAATGAAAATGGGAAAGAAGTAAAAGTCTGTAAAGAGAGAAGAACAAGGAGCCAAAGACAAAGAAAAATCAGTTATCAGAGTGGCTGCAGAGGTTTTTCTAAACAAAGAATTGTATGAAGCAGCTGAAGTTCAGTACAAAAAAAGACTCCACCCTACCCAGCTTCTGCTGCGACTTTTCCTCGCTCTGAAAACTCCAGCCCACAGAACAGAACTCCTCTGACTTAAAGTGCCTTTAGTGCTCCGTTTTAAGCACCCTTCTTTTAAACGTCCCACTCTCCACATTCAGGCAAAAGGACTTATCCTAGACTCTCCCAGAAATATTCAGTAGTATACTCTGCCCCATGGCAGATGTAGAAGCTCCAGATTTACAAACAGCCTGACTGTCTTCAGATCCATTTCCCAGGTGCAAATCTGTCAGCCCCCTTCTCAGCTTCAAACCAGAACTTCCTCTTCATGCTCTTCCTTCCCGAGGCTTAACATTCCACCTATTTCCCAAACCGTGCAAGAAACACCACAAGCAAAGCAAACGGCAAACTCACCATCCTCGCCTTCTTCCTGGGCTTTTATTGAGACAAACTGCCCTAATAAAACAGTCAGAATGAGGAGAGGTCTTGCTTCCACCCAGTTTGCCATCATGTCTAAATATTAGACATGTGGGTCCTCCTGGGAGTGAAAAGTAGATTCTAAGGTTATTGTAGCACCATGAAGTCAGCTGCAGGCTCTTTCAGCACCAGCCCCGGGGCAGCCTTTGCAAACCCCCTTTTTCAGCACCAGCTCCAGCACAGTCTGAGAAAACTTTTTTCAAGCGATGCAGCTTTAAATAGGAAGAATGCTGCCTCCACTTCTTTTCCTGCCCCTTTTCAGCTTGTTCAGGCTCATAACCATCCAGTGTCTGCCAAGCAACGGTCTGATTGATGGTAAACAACCAAATCAGAACACGCGCCTCCTCTGTGCCTTGAACTGTCCCTTCTTCATTTATGTTTTAAACATAAATGGGGGCTTAATCACAGAAACAAACGTTTATTTCTTTCTCTTTTTTTCTTTTCTTCTTCTTTTTTTTTTTAAGACAGACTGTTAGAAGAAAATAGTCCTATTCTCCCCTCCCTAATCCTTCCCCCAGACACACCCCTTCACTTTTTCCCTATAAGCTGAAAAAGACATTAGGGAGGAAATACAGCCTTTTAGCCTAGTTTTTGGAGTCTAGATAATCCAGGACTCTCGTCCACCTTAAACTTGCAAAGGATCAAATTTTAACCTTTTCTTTTTACTGAAGAGGAAGTATTCTTGTCTCCCTGCCAGATTCTGTTTCTTTGCCCAGATTTTGTAAGGGGACCATTAAAACTGTGTCCAATTCAAGTCCAGGTGAAGAAACTGTTTCAGACAAATTTGTGATGCGTCATACTTTAAGATTATCTCCAGATTTCTCCACATCTATTGTTTAGGGGAACACATCTGCAGGTCCCTCCTGTCCCAGAAAGTTTTATTCTGTTGAAAACTAGTCTACTATGTTCCCGTAAAGGGATGGGAAGTATACCGCATTTGGACGCAGAAAGTCTCGCTTCAAACAACAACTCTGCCACTTACCAATTTCATAAACTGCGCACTCCTATTTTCTCATTTGAGAAAAGGGCTTTGCCCTAACCAGTGTACAGGGTTTAGTGACACTAAAATGAGTAATGTATTATTAACTAAGTTCCAAATTACAAAGAGCTACATAAGAGTAGATGGTGGTGTTATTATTCCTACACCAGTTTTTCAGGGACTGTGGCAGTTCCAATGACACATGCTATTTAACAGCAATATTCATAAATATTGGGGCCACTTCTCATGCTTGCCAAGATCTTAATGACCTCAGAATGTTCTACATAATCTAATACATTTGCTACCTTGACTCCACCTAGAATGGCTATGCTATATAATACAGGTGAGTCAACGGTCTATAGTAACTCAGCAGTGATCAGGCACCTTGCACTGTGCTAAGCACTGAGGGAGACAATGACCCAAAAGAAGTGAAAGCCATGCCTGTTGCCTTTAAGGAACACATGTAGATGCTAAAAATGCTTAAAAAAAATAAATTTACATGAAACAAAGAAATATAAGCTGAAGCATATAAATATGTGTGGGTGCATTAACCCCAGGAGGAATTCCGAGAAAGGAGAGATTATAGGGCATGATTAGGTAAGTAATGCCCTGTCACTTTTTGTAGAAGAAACCCAAGAACCTCTGATTTTTAGCTTGGAGCTAGAATCTCTGGAGAAATATTCCAGTCAACTTTACAAGCAGCTCTAACGCTGCACCTCTCAGTTTAATTTTTCATTTTTATAAGAAAGATTAAAAACACAATTCAACCTCTCACGGTTCCCTCCAGTTTCAGCCTCTTCTTCCTATCAAACCAAAAGCATATGGTGTGACAGGGACATAGTAAATATTTTCAGGACAGCTGTGATAAATTAGCTCGTCTTGCGAGCTGTGTGACTTGGGCTTTTCCTCTGTGATCGGCTTCAGGATCCTACATTACAACTTGGAAAAAGAGTAAAACGTACACAGGTGTTGACCAGGTGTGTTGGTTGCATTCAGTATAGAGGACTCAACCATTTCTTAGTCCTTGAAGAACTGATTCTAGGTCTCGGTGCTTAAGTGGGGAGCTCAGAAATCCATCACAATTTCAAGGAAGCCCCTCCCAAGTGTACATATTATAATAATACATGCCTCCTGGGTAAGTTTGTACCAAATCGACTTTCACAGCAACCTTGAAAGTTACTTATTATTTTTCTTAAATCATATATAAGGATTTATGGTTCAAAGAAGTTTACCTGCTCAAGTTTGCTCAGCTACTAAGTGGTAGACTTAGGGTTCTATTTTAGAAATATCTGACTCCAAAGTGAGTATTCTCACTTCTTCCTAGCTCTTAGATCAGTCTGACACCAATATTTCCAGTTTCCAAAGAAAAGATGTCTCAGCACCTTCAGGGTCGGTCCTTCCCTCTGTACTCTTTATCCTATCCCTTCATGTCTCCTTCAGGACATTATTCTGTGTCCTTCTCTCTATCCTCACAAAAAGAAACAAAACCCCCCCAAAGATTTCCCCTAACTACTCATCTTCTATAGTCTCTTTTTTCCTTCTACTTCCTCACCACCCAGTTATACTTTACCATCCTCACTAGAATATCATCACCAGCACTGCAAGACACATCAATATCTCTTTGTTGATAAACCCAAGACCTTTTGTCTTTTCTCCCTGTAGTATTTGGTACTCTGACTACTCCCGTTTTACTGAAACTCACCTTCCTCCCAAGACTCCCTGGTCCCACATACTTCTCTTACATGCCCTGCTTTTCTGGTCAAACTTCCTTTTCTAATTCCTTTCAGAGAGTTATTGTGCTTTCCAGCATTGTCCTATCAGCATTTTACCCTCCTTGCCCATTCTCTTGGGCTATTTTAACTATTAGATCCCTGGACTTTATTTCCATTTACATGCTAATGATTTCCAGTCAAGACTTTCCTCTTCAGTTGTAGATCTGCAGACTTGTATTTCTAAGTGTCTGCATTGAACACCTTTCTCTGCACAAGTCCATGAAACTCAGAGGCCAAAATGAAACCATTATCTCTCATTGTTCTTTATACCCATTAACACTGTCACCATTATTCTAGTCCCAAAGATCAGGAACATAGAAAGACACCCTTTCTTCTCCCTCAACCTACATCCAACTGATGGCCAAGTCTTGTTGATTTTGTTATGCATTTCTTCACTCGTTTATTTCTCCTTTCTTAAAAAACTAAATTAACTCCCAAGTACTTACAAGATAAAGTTATATGATATTTTAAAAGAAGAAGAAGGGGAAGAGGAGATGGGGGAGGGGAGGGGAGAGGGGAAGGGGAAAATGCCTATTTCTTGGTTTCCATTTCTTTCTGCTTTCCTCTTTTGGCTTCAGCCATTGGAAACACAGATTTTTCCCAGGCACATAAGCAGTTTCACACCTCGGAATTTTGCTCAGGCTCTGACCTTTGCCTGAAACAACAATTTCCCTGGTCTAATTCAGTCCCTTATTCAACAAGATTTGTTGAATGCCTATTATTTGCCAGGTTCTACTCAAGGATCTAAGGATATATCTGTGAACAACACAAACGAGGTCCCTGATGCTGTGGAGCTTACAACCTTGAGTGGAAAAACAGCAATAAATAAGTGAGCAAATATGCAAACAGGTAATTTCAGACAATGATATGCTATGAAGGAAATAAATAGTGTGTTGTTTTAGAGTTGTTCAGAAGTTGGTGGTAGGAAGAATGCTGCAGACTAGGGCCATCAGGGCAGACCCACTGAAAGAGGTAACAGTGAATCTGAGACCTAAAATTTGAAAAAGTATCTATCCCCAGAGAACTGGGAGAAAATGGCATTCCAAGCAGGAACAGCAAGTGTAAGTGGCCTGAAATAATATATTACCTTTCTATGGCTGCCATAAAAATCCTCACAAACTTAGTCATTTAAAATAGTACAATGTACTACCTTACAGTTCTGTGAGTCACAAGTCTGTGTCTCACTGGGCTAAAATCAAGATGTCAGCAGGCCTGCATTCCTTTATGGGTCTAGGGGAGAATCTATTTCTTTGCCTTTTTAAACTTCTAGGGGTCACTCACATTCTCACAGCCTCTTTCTCCATTTCAAAGCCAGCAACCCAGTATCACACTGACACTTTTTTTGTGGCCACATCTCTTTCTCTGACCGCAGGCAAGAAAGGTTCTCTGCGTTTAAGGACACAGTGTGACTGTACTGGTCCCACCTGTCTAATCCAGGATAATTTCTCCCATCTCAAGATCTTTAATCACATCTGCAAAATCCCTTTTGACATGAAAAGTACACAGTTTCCGAAGATTAAAACATGGACATCTTTGAAAGGCCATTATTCCCCTTTCCATATATGGGAATAAGCTCTGAATGGGCAAGAATAGAAAGAAAAGCCCTTTCTGGCTAGGGTCGGTTAGTAAAGTGTTACAGGTCACAGAGAGGACTTTAGATTTTTTTTTTTCTAAACGCAATGAGAATCTAAGAAAGATCCCCACTGGAATAATGTACTCTAATGTGCTGATTTTTAAAAAAAATCTGAATGGCTTATAAGAAATGTATTCTACCAAGGCAAGAATGGAAGTGAGGACACAAGTTAGGAAGCACTTTTACTCCAAATGAGACATGATGGTGGTTTGGACTGGGGAAGTGCAGTGAAAACAGAAAGAAGCAGAGGGATTCCAGATGTATTCTGGAAATACAGTCAATGAGAAGTTCGATAAAGGGAAAAATTGAGGAGGACATCTCTGCCAACTAAGAGGATGATAGAGCCAGCAAAGCTTAAGTTTTACCAGCCCACCTTCCTCACAGGCAAACCAGCCTGTTCCTTCATAGAACCGAGGGACATGTTCTGTGCAGACCTCGCTAACGTCTCATGATATTTACATGTCTGTTTCTCCTATCAGACTGGAAGCTCCCTGTGACTACAAACATTGTTTGGTTATTTATATTTGCCCAAGAGTTATTTGTTGAACACATGTCATTTGGTAAAGAATCAGTGGAACTTGATGACTGAAAGGCCATGACAGACATGGCAGTGAGCATAAATAAGAATGATTCTAAGATGCCAACCCAGAGGACTAGGAAAATGATGATCCTGGTGAAAGAACTATCTCGGCTAGGAAGAGAAACTGGTAATAGAGTTGAAGAAGAGCACATTACAGATTAGGCTCATCTCTGCACATGTATGCTATGAAATAGCATAACCATAATTTCTGAACAGAAAAAGCCTGCATATTATGAATATACTCTCTTTCTGGCAGAAAGCCATTGTGAAAATAATAACCATAAGAATAGTAATAATGGGTAAAATATATTAAGTACTTACCATGTGTCAAATGCTATGTAAGCATTTTCTATGTATTAATTACTATAATCTTTAAATCAATGCTATGGGATAAGTGCTATTATTTTCCCTGTTTTACAGATGAAGAAAGGAAATTGAGGCTCATAGAAGCTAAGTAACTTGTGTCAAGGCATACATCAAGAAATTACCAGATCCAGGTTTAGAACTCTGGCTGCATAGTCCTCTCGTAACAAGGAGTTGAGGTTCAAAGAAATTATAGGATGTTTATTTCCTTAGCTTAAACTCCATCACCGATTTTTTTTTTTAATAAATGACAATACTGAGAGAATCCCTTGAAATGCATTTAGCATAATATTTTTTCAAGTAAACAAATATATGAACCAATGAATTTAATTACAAATACTATCTATATCCAAACTTTGTAAATACAGGTTACTTCTAGCTGAGTATTTGTACTAAAAATATATCTTTCTACATCTAGGCAAAATTAGAAATAATTTTTTATATTAGAAATTGTAAACTTCTTAAATTATAAACTTTCATTTTAATCTAAATATGTTTCAGAATAAGTCATATTTTGAGAAAAGTTTGCGATTTTACACTCCAAAATACTATCTTATCTTCTGAGGCAATCAACAGCCACATTTAGAAGTTATGAAAAGTCTTGTAAGCCAAAATCATAAGTGATCTGATAAATAATACTAGCTTCTGTAGCACCCTCTTCTCTACATTCTGTTTGAGTACACCATAGTCTTTGAGACTCACTATAACCCAGTAAAGTAATATGGTCAGGATGATTATTTCCATTTATACTGGGATTCAGAGAGATTAGTGACTTTTCAGAAGTTACACAATGCAAACAACAGTCTTCAAACATAGGCTTCCAAGTCCTAGCACTCTATCCATTGTACCTCACGATAACTAAACTATAATTCAGATTTTACTAATTACTGTATACTTGAAATTTTCTAAAAGAGTAGGTCTTAAATGTTCTTACCATACACACAAAAAGGTAAGTATGTGAGATGATGGTTGTGTTAATTAACTTGATTACAGTTATTTTTTCACAAGGTACATATATATCAAATCATCACTTTCTATACCTTAGGTATACATAATTTTACTTATCAATTATACCTCAAAAAAGCTAGAAAAAAACTAAAATAATAACAGTAATAATAAAGTCTTCAGAATTGTAGTGGTTATGAGCACAGACTCTCAAGCTAGACAGAGTCCAAATCTTGGCCCACCACTTACCAGCTGGGTGACTATGAAAAAAATTGCATGTCTTTCTGCAGAAAGCTTAGTTTCCTTGTCTGCATAATGAGAATAATAACATTGCCTACCTCACTGGGTTGTTTTGGGGATTAAATAGGTTGATATTTGTAAAGCTCTTAGACAATGTCTGGCATAAAGGTAATATTATTATATATGTTTTGGTTAAATAAAAACAAGTAACAGCATTAGTGCTTCTTTTAAAAAAACATAATTGGCCATCAGTTTAAAATTTAATTGTTAATATGTATACAATGGAATATTACTCAGCCATAAAAAAATAAAATCTTGCCATTGGGGACAACATGGATGGACCTAGAGAGTATTATGCTAAGTGAAACAACTCAGACAGAGAAAGACAAATACCATATGATTTCACTTACATGTGGAGTCTAAAAAAATAAAACAAATGAACAAATAAACAAAATAGAAATAGAATCATAAATACAAAGAACTCATAGTTGCCAGAGGGGAGAAGATTTGGGAGACAGGTGAAATAGATAAAGGGGATTAAGAGGTAACAAACTTCCAGTTGTAGAATAAATTAGTTACTGGGATGAAAAGTACATATGGGGAATATAATCAATAACATTGCAAATAACAGTATATGGTAACTTATGGTAACTACACTTACCATGGTGAGCATTATGTAATATATAGAATTGTCAAATCACTATGTTGCACACCTGAAACTAATATAACATTGCATGTCAGCAATACTTCAATAAAAATTCTTAATAAAATAAAATTTAACTGTTAAAATTTACATAAAGATGAAAACCTAAGGTAACTAGAAGGAAGTTTAATTATCTACCACGGTATGCTCCAGTAATTCCCTCACTGTGTTTTTTTTTTTATATTATGTTTATTAAGGCATGCTTTATTTCTTTTCTTTTTTTTAAGATTTTTTTATTTTTAAGTAATCTCTACATCTAATGTGGGGCTTGAACTCACAACCTGAAATTGTCTCATGCTCTACTGACTGAGCCAGCAGGTACCTCAAGGCATGCTTTAAATAGAGCAAAATTCACATTTTTAGGTGTATGGTTCTTTGAGTTTTGACAAATGCATACAATCATGTAACCATCATCACAATCTAGAGGATATTTTCTTGCCCCCACAAAGTTCCTCCATTTTGAGCCAATCTTCTCCCATCCCATCCCTGGCACCATTGATCTGATTTCCATCACTATAGAAATAACATTCCAGAATGTTATATAAATGAAATTTGAAAGTATGTAGTCGGAGGCGCCTGGGTGTCTCAGTTGTTAAGCGTCTGCCTTAGGCTCAGATCATGATCCCAGGGTCCTGGGATCAAGCTCCACATCAGGCTCTCTGCTTAGCAGGAAGCCTGCTTCTTCCTCTCCCACTCCCCCTGCTTGTGTTCCCTCTCTCGCTGTCTCTCTGTCTGTCAAATAAATAAATTAAATCTTTAAAAAAAAATAAAAGTATGTAGCCTTTTTTGTCTGGTTTTGTGATTTCATCCATGCTACAGCAGTTCATTCCTTTTCTTAAATTTCTATATTTACATGTTTAAACTTATTCTCTCATTCTTAACCATTAATCTATTGTTTATCAAGCCTAATAAATCCTAAAACACAGATGATTGTTGTATTAGAATAGACAGTTCTCTGTAGCTAAAATGAGAGTCCATGAGTCAGGGCTTCCCCTCAGGGAAACTTTTTAGATGGCAGGACTAGGTACAGGCTACAAAGGAGAAATTGTCCAGAAACTCAATGACACCAAAGGCCATTTATACCAAATGAGCTTGTTATGCTCCATATACTGCTTTTAAAAAATTAAAAGCCTAAGAGTCTTAAGCTGTTTCTCAACAAAATAAGGAGTGATTCAGTTCTGTTGACAATTATGTGGCAGCCAAAGTTCTGGGAATTGTGTCCTTGGTATGGAGAGGGAGGTAAAGGGCAAGGAAATTAATGGGATGTATTTTTTTCACATTTCACAAGCCCATCAGTACTTTGTTTAATATTTTAAATTTTCCTGTACATCGGGGCAAACTACTCCTTCAGCTCCTCTAATAACTTCAGTTGTTTTGTAGAGCTGAGGAATTCTCTGCCTTTGAGACACTATGCAAGAAGATTTTATAAGTTGGCTCTTAAGAAAGGATAGAATTCTATATAAAAGAGCCATTTTTAAGTGTCATTTATGTTGTAGTTTTGTTTCACATTTCATATTTGTGTCCAGTGTTTGAATAAAAATAATTATACCAGGCATCAGTTATATCAGAGCACTCAATAACAATTTTTTAAAATACTTTTTTAGATAATCTATGAATAATAAAAAGATTCAACCCATCTCCCTCTCCCCAATGTAGACATATCAAATAGGAAATGACCATCAGTGGTCAAGTCTTAATCACTGTGGAAAAACAGAAACTTCTGTTCACAATACCTATTATCACAATTCTTTTTTTTTTTTTTTTAAGATTTTATTTATTTATTTGAGACAGAGAGAATGAGAGACAGAGAGCATGAGAGGGAGGAGGGTCAGAGGGAGAAGCAGACTCCCTGCCGAGCAGGGAGCCCGATGCGGGACTCGATCCCGGGACTCCAGGATCATGACCTGAGCCGAAGGCAGTCGTTTGACCAACTGAGCCACCCAGGCGCCCCACAATTCTTTATAATATTCAAGTACTTTAATAATCATTAAGAAGCTAAAATGACATTATTGAATGAAAAATACATGATGCATTTGGATTATAATTTTTTATTTAAATGTCTTCAAGTAATCAATAAGCTCATTTTGGTATAAATATACAATTATGAATTCAGAAGGGCTCTGACTACAGTAATTGAAGTCTTAATTAAATATCAAAATGTGTGTCTCAGTCAGTTAAGCGTCTGACTTTGGCTCAGGTCATGATCCCAGGGTCCTGGGATCAAGCCCTGCATCAGGCTCCTTGCTTAGCAGGGAGTCTGCTTCTCTCCCTGCCTCTGCCTGCCACTCCCCCTGCTTGTGCGTGCTCTCTCTCAAATCAATAAATAAAATCTTATATAAATAAATAAATAAATAAATATTAAAATGTGTCACTATGTAGCCATTTTTCTTTTTTTTGAATCATCTTATTTTATTTTTTTAATTTTATTTTATTATGTTATGTTAATCATCATACATTACATCATTAATTTTTGATGTAATGTTCCATGATTCATTGTTTGCGTATAACACCCAGTGCTCCATGTGCCCTCTTTAATACCCATCTCCAGGCTAACCCATCCCCCCACCCCCCTCCCCTCTAGAACCCTCAGTTTGTTTCTCAGAGTCCATAGTCTCTCATGGTTCATCTCCCCCTCTGATTTCCCCCTCTTCATTTTTCCCTTCCTATTATCTTCTTCTTCTTCTTCTTCTTTTTTTTTTTTTAAGATTTTATTTATTTATTTGAGATAGAGAATGAGATAGAGAGAGAGCATGAGAGGGGGGAGGGTTAGAAGGAGAAGCAGACTCCCTGCTGTGCAGGGAGCCCGATGTGGGACTTGATCCTGGGACTCCAGGATCATGACCTGAGCCAAAGGCAGTCTCTTAACCAACTGAGCCACCCAGGCACCCATTCTTCTTCTTCTTTTTTAACATATAATGTATTATTTGTTTCAGAGGTACAGGTCTGTGGTTCATCAGTCTTACACAGTTCACAGCACTCACCATAGCACATACCCTCCCCAATGTCCATCACCCAGCTACCCCATCCCTCCCACCCCCCCACCACTCCAGCAACCCTCAGTTTGTTTCCTGAGATTAAGAATTCCTCATATCAGTGAGATCATATGATACATGTCTTTCTCTGATTGACTTATTTTGCTTAGCATAATACCCTCTAGTTCTATCCACGTCGTTGCAAATGGCAAGATTTCGTGTTTTTGATGGCTGCATAATATTCCATTCTATATATATACCACAACTTCTTTATCCATTCATCTGTTGATGGACTTCTTGGCTCTTTCCATAGTTTGTCTATTGTGAACATTGCTGCCATAAACATCGGGGTGCACATACCCCTTCGGATCACTACATTTGTATCTTTGGGGTACTCTCACTCTTTGCAGATGATATGATACTTCATGTGGAAAACCCAAAACACTCCACCCCAAAACTGCTAGAACTCATACAGGAATTCAGTAAAGTGGCAGGATATAAAATCAATGCACAGAAATCAGTGGCATTTATATACACCAACAACAAGACAGAAGAAAGAGAAATTAAGGAGTTGATTCCATTTACAATTGCACCCCAAACCATGAGATACCTAGGAATAAATCTAACCAAAGAGGCAAAGAATCTGTACTCAGAAAACTATAAAATACTCATGAAAGAAACTGAGGCAGACACAAAGAAATGGAAAAATGTTCCATGTTCATGGATTGGAAGAACAAATATTGTGAAGATGTCAATGCTACCTAGAGCAATCTACATGTTCAATGCAATCCCCATCAAAATACCATCCACTTTTTTCAAAGAAATGGAACAAATAATCCTAAAATTTGTATGGAACCAGAAAAGACCCCGAATAGCCAGAGGAATGTTGAAAAAGGAAACCAAAGCTGGTGGCATCACAATTCCGGACTTCCAGCTCTATTACAAAGCTGTAAACATCAAGACAGTATGGTACTGGCACAAAAACAGACACATAGATCAATGGAACAGAATAGAGAGCCCAGAAATGGACGCTCAACTCTATGGTCAACTAATCTTTGACAGAGCAGGAAAGAATGTCCAATGGAAAAAAGACAGTCTTTTCAACAAATGGTATTGGGAAAATTGGACAGCCACATGCAGAAGAATTTCCTTACACCACACACAGAAATAGACTCAAAATGGTTCAAAGACCTAAATGTGAGACAGGAGTCCATCAAAATCCTAAAGGAGAACACAGGCAGCAACCTCTTTGACCTCAGCCGCAGCAACTTCTTTCTAGAAACAGCACCAAAGGCAAGGGAAGCAAGGGCAAAAATGAACTATTGGGACTTCATCAAGATAAAAAGCTTTTGCCCTGCAAAGGAAACAGTCAACGAAACCAAAAGACAACCAACAGAATGGAAGAAGATATTTGCAAATGACATATCAGATAAAGGGCTAGTATCCAAAATCTATAAAGAACTTATCAAACCCAACACCCAAAGAACAAATGATCCAATCAAGAAATGGGCAGAAGACATGAACAGACATTTTTCCAAAGAAAACATCCAAATGGCCAACAGACACATGAAAAAGTGCTCAACATCACTCGGCATCAGGGAAATCCAAATCAAAACCTCAATGAGATACCACCTCACACCAGTCAGAATGGCTAAAATTAACAAGTCAGGAAGCGACAGATGTTGGTGAGGATGCGGAGAAAGGGAAACCCTCCTACACTGTTGGTGGGAATGCAAGCTGGTGCAGCCACTCTGGAAAACAGTATGGAGGTTCCTCAAAAAGTTGAAAATAGAGCTACCGTACGACCCAGCAACTGTAGCTGTTTTTCAGTCTTTTTTTTCTGTTTCAAGTTTTTATTTATATTTTAGTTTCTAGAGTAGAATTTAGTGATTCATCCCTTATATATAATACCCAGTGCTCTTCACAAAGTGCCCTCCTTAATACCCATCACCCATTTAACCTATCTCCCCACCCATCTCCCCTTCAGTAACCTTCAGTTGTTCTCTATAGTTAAGAGTCTCTTATGGTTTGCTTCCCTCTCTCTTTTATTTTTCCCCTTCCCCCTATGTTCATCTGTTTTGTTTCTTAAATTCCATATGAGTGAAATCATATGGTATCTGTCTTTCTCTGATGACTTATTTCACTTAGCACAATACATTCTAGCTCCATCCCCATCATTGCAAATGGTAAGATTTCATTCTTTTTGATGGTTGAGTAATATTCCATTTTCTGCTCAATTTTTTATGAATCTATTAAAAAGTCTCCAAATTACTTCAATTATTTCAGATATGGAAATTGTCAGTAAAAGAAAGAATTAAGAAGTTACTGTATTCCTGAGGCATGAGCATCAGCCACCACACCCTTGTTTCAAATGTACCTTGAACATCCTAATATATCCATCCTACCTACTTAAGGGTAGGTTTGAGGGTTCTGGTTTCAAAAGTTACATGCAATTCAATATAATGCACACTTATTGAGAGATTACTTTGAGGATGCAAATATATATAAAATCACATATCAATCACATCTTCTTTATCCATTCATCAGCTGATGGACATTTGGGCTCTTTCCAATGTCCTAAACACCACAAGGATCCAGTGGCTCATTGATTATACTGCTTAGAAATCAGAAACATTCTGTATATCTAGATCATATTGCCCTAATTACTACTGAATTAAAATATGTAGATATCCATATACAAAAACATATACCCATACAAAAAGAGTTGGTGAAAAGGTAATTCATAAACTTGATTTTGAGTATGATCTTAAGTTACTGTACCCACATAAATCTGAGTCCTCCTTGACACCTAAAGATGAGAAAATCAAAGCCTCCTGTGATCACTTCCTACAAAAATTGGGTTGTTATTCCTAATACATAGAAAATACTAACACGGGTTTCACTCACCAGTTGGAGTATATTATTTTAATGTTTTTTTTTAAGTATGTGACTGATATTGGCTCCTGAGATTTGGAAGAACACATGGACCTCATTTTCTTGTTTTACAGAGACTTACTTTTGTTTTCTCTGGAATAATTGCAATTATAAGATATTATTGGATGAGTGAGATTTTATAAATGTGCCTTGTCTTCCTTTCAGCATCATCTCTACTTCCATGATTTTGGAATGAGAGGAATCTGGAGAATTGTCCCTGGAACATCTGAAATCTCTTTTTCCATAAATATAATACATAGCTAAAACAATCAAGGGACCCTTAGAACTTTGGCAATTTCTCTCCCTGTTACTTTAACTATAATCAAATTTATACACATTTAATTGTAAGAAGAAATCCTTTATTAATTTGCATTTTATAGTTAATCTCTAAGGCCCATCAGTTGGCTCCAGAAGCCATAGTGTACTTAATTTACTAAATTTATTCTGAATTTTGCTCAATTTTTTATGAATCTATTAAAAAGTCTCCAAATTACTTCAATTATTTGGGATATGGAAATTGTCAGTAAAAGAAAGAATTAAGAAGTTACTGTGCTCCTGAGGCATGAGCATCAGCCACCACACTCTTGTTTGAAATGTACCTTGAACATCCTAATATATCCATCCTACCTACTTAAGGGTAGGTTTGAGGGTTCTGGTTTCAAAAGTTACATGCAATTCAATATAATGCACACTTATTGAGAGATTACTTTGAGGATACAAATATATATAGGATATAGTCGTTGCCCTCCAAGGGCTCACCTGGTTTGGTGGTAATAGACATAAGCATTGATATCTATAATCCATGTACTACCAGGATGAGTTCTATTATAGAAGTGCACAGAACCACAGAAAAACAGAATAGGGTAAAAAGACATAGAGTCACAGGGAATCTAGAGTTTATGGAGGTGGTAGAATTTAAGCAGAGCTTCCAAGAATAGATAGCTTTCCAATAGAGATTGGCTAAAGGAAGGTTAGGGAAGACAGAGAGGAAAATATTCAAGTGGCTTAAAGAAATTGTTAATAGCCTAGCAGAGTTAAATCTCAATGGTACAATATTGAGGCCACTCAATAGTACAAAACATGAAATATTTAAGTAAAACTTAAATACTTATTAATAAATAAAAAATATATATAAACAATAAATAAATTAATACCTAGCAATTTATTAAGTAAAACATAATATTTTGAAAGCATGAAGTATTTACAGTAAAGGAAATGGGAAGTGGGGCCAGGAAATATTTAAAAGCCAACTGCAATAAATCCCAACCCTAACAAGATTTTCATCTTTTAACAGTCTAGTCAGTATTTCAAGATAATATCTATGCTAATTATTCTACCTCATGGTATTATGGGTTTTTAAATGATTTTACTAAACTAACATACTACTGGACTATATTCTTCAGAATGCTCTCTCACTGGAGAGGGACAGAAAGACATCAATAACATGCCTACATCTTTATTCATGCAGCAAAAAAAAAAAAGTATTTCTAACACTCTGCATGGTTTTATTTCTTGTAGAACCACACCCACATCTCTCTTCCAAAAGAAGACATAGCTCAAGAAAAAATGTGCATGAATCAGTAACCATACATAGATTAGAATGCTGTTTTTCACATAACAACCTCATCTCATCTTCTAAGTTCACTCCGAAGTGGTTTTTCAGCAGCCTGAGAGTCAACACAGCAAAGAGAAATGGAAAACATATTTGTAAGTCCCTCTCTGATGTAAGTCTATGAATGTTACTAGCCCTTTAAAGTATTTAGAAAGAAAAATACAGCTTCAAATTCCAAATCCTGAAGAAAGGGAATGAATAGCTAGTATAATCAAACTAATTTTAGGTTAAAAAAAAACAAACAAGGAAATTAACAAAAACTCCTTTTGCGTCATTAAGAACTTGAAGTGTGATCTCTCTGAAAGGACTGTTCCACAGAATATTATCTCTGATAATAGTGGGCCATAGGAAATATGAGCTCTGGTCCCAAGACAGCCTCTGACTAACCACTTGACCTAAGGAGAGCTCCATACATTGGCAGAGTCCAAGTCCTTGTTTGAAAAATTAGACAGTAAAAGACCCTTCATATTTCCAAGTATTATTACAGGAACCATTCATGAGTGAGTTTTACAAATTCTGAAAATTAATAAAATATAAGCTATCATTCTTATTCTTACTACATTTGAGGGATGATTAAATACAAATAGGCTGTTTGAGAAAAGCTCTATTCAATTCTTTGCTTAATAATGGACAGTGCGGGATCCTGCACTTATTTTTAGCCATTTAAAACATATTTTCAGTGGATAAAAGGACAAGACAAGTGAGCAATGCCTAGTTTGGCAGGATTCCCTTCAGGCTGCCTGAACTCAGAACTTCCAATTTGAGGGTTGATCTAAAAGAATGAGCTAAAAGGAGAGTATAAGTGTTTGGAAGAGAAAAGATGGGAAAGAATAATGAGAGAAAGTATCTGATATCCCCCTGGAAAAAATAGACTTTCCATTTGCTTAAAAGTAATGTACATTAGCTAAATATTATTCCTTTACAATTTATGACTATGAAAATTTCAAACATAACTACTATAAAAGATTTGATTTGATTACATAGAGAAAATAGAAAAATGACATGCGTGGAATCCCAAGTTTTTGTTTTGATACCGTGAAGGACTTTCACAAGGACACCCCATTGAATTCTCTCAACCATACAGTAGGTTAAAAATCTCATGTTATAGGTAATTAACATTAAGTTCAGTAGGGTTAAATGAGATGCAAAAGTTACACAACTAGTAAGTAAATCATGCAGGAAACCCAGATCTGACTTCCAGTTCGTTCCCTACTTTAGAGGGTCTAAGCATTCCTAGGTGCGCACAGGATCTTCTTTTTGGGGAGTTAAGGGTGAGTCTGTGAAGTTTTCCCTTTTCCAAATACATATCTATACAAGGCCAAAATTTTTCATACACTTTAAACATTAAAACAAATGGCAACAGCTTGAAATCAGATGCAAATATGAGAATCCTGCTGCTTTCTATTAAATCAGACATTAAAGAGATTTGCAAATATGTAAAATAATGCCACTCTTCTCATTAACTTTTTGTTTTGGTAAGTATTGCTACTTTCATAAAAATACACCATTTATGTTAACACAAAATGGGCATATTATTATTTTAAATAAATTAATAACAAAAAATTCTCAGTTTTATTTCTAAAATGGTGAATATCAATAGGTATAATCTACTAAATTTTATTTAGGGTCCTCAATAATTAAAAAAGTACAAAGGGCTCCTGAGACCAAAATGACAATTTGAGAAACATTTATACCATAGC
Source organism: Mirounga leonina (assembly GCF_011800145.1). Lineage (NCBI taxonomy): Eukaryota > Metazoa > Chordata > Mammalia > Carnivora > Phocidae > Mirounga > Mirounga leonina. The sequence continues at coordinate 44,198,406 of NW_023270377.1, read as the reverse complement.
CCAAGCATGTCCATTTCTCTTCTACATTTTTAATACAGTATTTAATTTTCAAGTCTACAAAGTAGAACAGGCTTTTCCTCCCACCCATAGAGAAGAGAAAATGAAGAAAATATTTTAAAAATCATTTCACTAATAAATCCATCCCCTTGATATAATCATTGGTAACATTTACAACATCTATTTCTCTTCAAAGATTTTTTTCATTTGAGAATACATTTTCAATATGTAATCTCTTGCTTAATATATTGCTTTTTCCCCCAATTAACAGAGATAAGAATTTCATGCATGCTACTAAAAATTCTATGAACACCTCTCTTAATGACTGTATAATATTCTATCATATCCACTCTATAACTTATTGAGCTACTCTCCTATTGTTAGTTACTTGAGCTGTTCCCGATTTAAAATATTACAAGTAAAGGAAAGCAGAGAGGGTTCCTAGTAAGATTCTCTAAGTTTCTGAGCGGTAAATGAAGGCACCTGGAGGTACACATATCCTTTGTTGTGGTTAAGGAAGGGTATGTTACAGCTGCTGAATTGGCTTTATGTTTATTTAGGTTTATTTATTTAGTTTATTAATGATATTTAAGCTGAGATTCAAATGAGAAAGTAGCTAGCCATGAGAATTTCCAGGGGAAGAAAACTCCAGCAAAAGCTCATACAAATGCATACAAATGATGGTAAACATTAGGCCAATTCTACCCTAATTTATAATTTATTCATCAACTATTTTATCTAATCATTCATTCATTCAACCATGTTAATATTTTTCTTTCTCAAAAGTCCTATACACTTCAGGGTGCCTGAGTGGCTCAGTCGATTGAAGGTCTGACTCTTGATTTCAGCTCAGGTCATGATCTCAGGGTCCTGAGATGAGCTCTGTGCCAGGCTCCCTGCTCAGCAGGGAGTCTGCTTGTCCCTCTCCCTCCACTCTTCCCCCAGCTCTGTGCAGGCTCACTCTCTCTCTCTCTTAAATAACTATAAAATAAAATAAAAAAATAAATAAAATAAAATAAGGTCCTATACACTTATTAACCTGAATAGTTAATTCCCCACATGTAATATACTAATGTGTATATGTATGCTTTCAAGTGATGTTTTATCTCTTTAGACTAGTATACTATGGGTAGGAGAAGAATTAAGATTTTTTTTTTTTAAACTTCTGTGAGCTGGATTCCCATATATATGAATTGTTGGGCAAGTCCATGATCACAAAGTAAGAATGGATACTTTATTAATTCTGTTCTTATTCAGCAAGGATTTATATAATCCACATATAAGTGGTCATTAAAAACTTAAATGTAAAAGTATCTGATTAATGCTAGCAAAAAAGATGAACCATGAGATAATGCTATAAGTAACTACAGAGTAAGATTTATTAAGGTAGCATTTTATTTTTTCTCTTCTCTTTAAAATCTAGAACAACCCTCAAGTTCTGTTTGTTTGAGTTCATCAAATCACAAAGCTATAGAATGGCCAATTAAAAAAAAATAGAACTCTAAAAATTCAGTTGATAAAGGTTGTTCAATTTAAAGTCTAAATTATGTACAAATACAGCTATAGAACTTTCTACACTTAGACTTTCTATCCTAATATAATAAATTTGCCAAAGGAAGCAACAGATTACTTGGTTTTCTCCTTTTGCCACTTCAGATTCACTCGCCATCCTTTTTCACATCTCTTTACCCCAAGACGCTGACATTTACAGGTTGCATCAGCAGACAATCTTGTCCTCTGACTACTTATTATGGCTTGGCCATTGGGGAGCACAGTGGGGAATTAGAAAGCAGGAAGAGAATGAGGTCAGAGTATTTATTCTCCTGGCCCCCTCCTGCCAGGTTGTGGTTAGAGAAAGGCTGCATTCCTGAGGAGTAGCTTTTTCCTACAGCAGTACCTCCCCAGGGTTCCAGGAACTGCTCTCCTTTTTCTCCTTTAGGCCTAATAAAGTCAGGTCCTGGTGCTTTACCATGTGCTGTTGGTCTTACTTTCCTTCCCACACCTTTGTAAAGAGTGACTGCATTGTCCTCCTTTATCTCTATTGAGGATTTCATCTCTTGTGGGCCAGTATCCTGATAGATATAATCCATCAAAAACAGAATGCATCCAAGTGTTGGATACAGAAGAGTGTTAGTGAGAGACATAGAAAAAGATAACTGAGAAAAGATGAACCAGGTGAAAGCAAGGCAGATATTTGCTTTAGCAACTTGTGGTTAAGGAATTCACCAATTTATGAGTAAGAATTAGTACTTAAAAGTAAAACTATATAATAAAAATGAAGAAAAATTATATTTATTGAATACTCTGTGCCTGGCATTCCACTAAGAGTTATCCAAGCATTATATCATTTATTACAAACACCATCTTGAGATAGGTTCAAAGATAAGAAAACCAAAACCTAGAATGGTTAAGTATAATCAGAGAAAGATAGTGATTGGAATTGGGTTTCAAACTCCAGTATTTTTGAATCCAGAGTCCATTCCCTCAACTACAACACAATGTCACCAAACGGTAATTATTTAGCCATATAATTTCTACCTTTTTCAATTTTTACATTATATATATATGTATATATAGTCATAAACATGAGGAGGTAGCATAGCATCTTAATCAAATGACCTGTAATATTTACCAGATCAAACTCAAAAAGTCTATGGGAAGAGAACAGGCTGGCAGAAAGGAGAGCTTCACTATAAATTTCACTGTCAGCCATGTCAATCCCATGGGTGCTGAGAACTAAGTGAAGGTGGACGTTAAAGGAATGCTCAAGAAAATAAATCTCAGTCAAAGCTACAGACCTTTCCACCTTGTTTCTTTGCTACTTTTCTTTCACCACTTTACTTTTCAGCAAATTTCCAGCCCCATAAACTGCCAGCATGGAAACTAAAAAGAGAAACTGAAAAATAAAAGGAGAAAAGACATTCAAGGAGAAGGCAGAGGAAGAACAGCACAACACACAAGAAAACAGAGGCATAGTTTACACAGTTTTTCAGACTCTCAATAAAATTAGTGTGTACTATTTCTATTAACAAATCACAAAAATAATAAATTGTGAGCCAAAAAGTTTATATACTAATAGGAGATGTAAAATAAGTTTATCAGTGCTCAAAAAAGAAATGGAAGATAAAATTTAAAATATTTAGAACAAAAGCCATATGTGAACATAAAAATAAATATTCCTGAAAACAGAGAGATAGTGAACAAGCTAGAGGTACTCACACAAAAATCAAGTGGAAGGTAATACAATTATTTAAATATACAAAGGCAAAGATAGATATTGGACGACTAAAGAAATCAGAGATTCAATATATACATAATTGATGCTCTTGAATTAAAAAATAGAACAAAAATGGAACAGAAAACATATCCAAAGATATGAGAGAAAAAACATTTTTAATGAAAGGAAAGAACATCTTGAATATACACATAGAAAGAGTACATGTATCATAACAAAGTTGTTACTGGATGATCAATACCAGGTCATATCTTGTTGGATTTACTGAACTTTCATGATTAATAAAAATTATGTGAATATTGAGGTAGTTAAAAGTCTGATACAAAGGAGAAAAATCAAGTTGGCTTGGAGATTTTTTACAGTAATATTCAGCACCAGAAAAAAATGGAGTAATATCTAGAAAATACAGAGGAAAAAGAAAAGTGGCTCAATAATTATTCTTAAAAATAAAATCTGCAGTGATCAAGTTAGCCAGTGAAGAGACCGCTTTAAGTACAGTGAAATGGAGGCACAAATATGAAATGATCGTGCTACAAACTGAAAAAAATGTGACTAAAGGAAAAGAAAAAACATGTGTTAAGCTTGATGGCCTAAATAACAAAGTAATCCAAATTAGGAGTTGGAGAAGAGGAAAGGAAAAGGAAAATAAAATGTACTGATTTTCATTTTTTTCATTGCTAAAAGTCATTAGATCCTATCTCAAAATGAATTTTGGAACAAAAGGACATCTAGCTTCTAAGTAGGAAGTGTAAAGCTAACAAGTGCATTTTCCCCATCCTAATAATAAGTAAAAGCCAGATAACCTTCAAAATCATAATTTTTCTTTAACCCAAAAGAAACCTGAGGTTACAAGGCAGCCAAACAGCATGGTTTCCAACAAGATAAAAAGATGGGGTTGTAAAACAAATTGAAGAAGAGACAATGGGACAAAAGTAATACTTGGGGAGATAGTAGCTAAGAGTTTCTCTAAAATAATAAAATATATTAAAGGTACTGATTCAAGAAACTCAGAGAACACCAAGCAGGATAAATAACAAAGAGGAAAAACAAAACATCATATTCAAACTTCTGAAAACCAAAGATAAAAAAAATATTTAAGGCACCTAGACTAAAAAGACAAATACATAATATATAAATAATTGCACCAGATTTCTCATCAGAAACTTTGCAAGACTGGAGACAATAGGATATCATTTTTAAAGTGGTGAAAGAAACCAAAAACTTTTTACACAGTATAAACATCTTTCAAGCCCATTACTGGAAGTCCTACACTATAAGAAAAGTTAAAGAAAATTATTCAAGTAAAAGGAATATGATAGAAACTTGGGTCCACTCAAAGAAATAAAGATCTCTGGAAAAAGTTAAAGTAAATATAAAAGATTTTTATTATTGTTTTTACTCTAAATCATAATTGAATTTCTAAAACAGCAAAAGTAGTAATTATAACATATGAAAAAGTAAACTATATGATAAAAGTAGCATAAAAGTGGGAATGAGAGAGTGGAATTATACTGTTGTAAAGTTTAACACTGCATGTGAAGGTTGACTTTGATTAAAAAATGTGTATTTTGAACCCTAGAGCAACCACTAACAAAGTATTAAAAATAGGTATTATTCATAAATCCATAATGGAGATAAAATGGAATCATACAAAATATTATCATCCAAAGGCAGACTAGACATAGCTAAAGAGAGAACTGATGATTTGGAAGACACAACTTAAGAAAATATCCAGAATGCAACATGGAAAAACAATAAAATAAGAAATATAAAAAGGACATTAAGAGATACAAAGGTTAGAGTAAGAAACTATAACATATATCTGATTAGAATTCCAAAAGGATGAAGTCAAGAAAATGGAAAAAGGGCAATACTTTAAAAGATAATGGCTAATAATTTTCAAAATTGAAAACTAACCTGATCCTCAAAGGTAGAAAGTGTAAAAAACAAAAACAAAAACCTAAACAGAATAAATAAAAAGGAACTCACACATAAGCACATTGTATTAAAACTACAGCACACTAAAGACAAAACATAAAAGCAGAATTGGAAAAAGAAAGGCAAATAACTGAAAGGAACAATAAATAAGCTAAAAACTGACTTTCTAACAAGAAAAGAAACCAGAAGGCAGTGTAAGTTACTTTAGGACTACACTTTAGGAAGAAAACAAAAGTTATCTCAGAAAAGAAGTCTGAGATGCAAGCAAAGAAAAATGTTATACATATGGGTAAACCTAAACAATTATTGACCATATAAAACAATTCCTAAAAACTCAGACAGGTTAATAAAAACAATACAAAACTAAAATTGTAATATATCTGCTGGGTTTTGGACGTAAAGCATTTTAAGTGCCTGATTTAGCTGGTAAGAAGTTAAAAATATTAATTTTAGATTATTAATTTTAACATGTGTATGAAAATATTTAAGACAATAATTAAAAGAAAAATTAAATGCATAAAATATACTCTAGCTGGGGGTGGAAGATTAAAATGTGAAAAAAACCCAAAATCTATTAACCTCTTCCCTGAAAAAACAAGAATGGAAAAAGCAGAAAAAGTAGGATAAATCAGAAGAATAAAATGCAATGTTAAAAATTAAGTTGTAGTAAATGTAAATAAACTGAATTATGCAGTTAAAAGCCACAGATTATCAGACTGGGTCATGAGGAAAGGTAGGATTTGGATGAATGGGAGAGAGGTGAGAAGAATAAGAGCAAGGAAAGTGTGGAGGATGGAATAACTGACTTACTCAAGAGGTGATAAGTGAACTGGCCAGAGTAGGCAGAGGCTTCACATTCAGAAACAGGAAAAATTAATTTTTCCAGGTTTAGGATTCATATGGTAGAAAAGAGAGCTGCTGAGCGAAATAAAGAAATTATAAAAGTAGTATATAAGCATGTAGGGTAAATGAAGGAGAGAGATTAGAATATGAGATTCCACCATTCACTTTGAGGAATGATTCACTTTAAGGAAGGTTCACTCTAGGCATAATGATCTTGAGAATCATCATGAAAATCATTATCTTTGTTGGAAGATTTGGCCGGAAAGGAGGAATGAGGATGAGCATAAGAGAAAGTGGGATCAAAGGTATATGCTCATTTATTAACCTTTTCTAGAGAACAGTTTCAATCACTCATATTTCACTACTTGTTATACTTAAATTTATCAATTTTTAAGTGAAATTACTTACTCTTTAAAGAGTTTTGCTTAATAGCTCAATATCTGAAATGCAGTTTTTTGAAGTATAGTTTGAAAACAAGAGAAAAGATGAGTCCTTCAAACATACGTACAAGTCAAGGAAATAAAATGAGGATATATCATGACTATAATATAATTATTCTGCCTTATTTCTTTGCACCGTCCCAAATCTAAAAGTGGCATTGCTTTCAAGTTCTAACCAAAAAAAAAAAAAAAAAAAACCCATAGAATGAACTTAAGTACAATGTAGTCAAGAACCAAACACCAGAACTCTAACTTACAATCAACACACCCATCCCATAAATACAGGAGAAAGTCTGGTGGCACAATAGAATTACAGGGAGCAGACCAGTATTTGCTTTGGCAGATGCGGAGACTGTGCAAATAGGAACACAGCTGTATGCTGAGTACTTTAGTGTTTCTAAAACTGCTGAATCAGACACAAAAGAATATCCTAAGTTGCAATGTATCAGCAAGTTTAGAGAACTGAATGCCATTCTATTTTTTAAATTTTTATGGAATAAGTGACCTCTATTAAGTGTTTTTGTCACCATGTCAGTTGTAACACAGTAGTTCCTGCTTCAATATTGAGAGCCACATCTTACTTACATGGCTATATTTCTTGTTCCAATTTGGATATTTTACTATTTGCCACAAATGTAGCACAGGAAAACTCCAGAGGAGCTGGTGACCCTTTAGCCTAGAAGAGACTTAATTGAATATATAATTAGTTACATATGTGTGAGAACTTTAATAAAAGTGAAATATCTCACATTGAAATTCTGAAGAGTAATGCTAGAAAATTATTGAGAATAAAATTAGAGAACTTGATCCAAAGCTATCCCTGTATAAGAATGAGGCTTTTTCACATAAGCCTTAATTCCACATAAATGTTAATTTTCCAATTTAATAATTTATGATGTTTTATGGAGAAGTTTAGGTCTTTAGCATTTCAAAAATGAAAGTGAAAAAGAAACACCTTTTCATTTACCAAGCAGAGCTTTGCCCAAAGATGTTTCCTGAATGAATAATGACTAAATGGTCCCTCAGTGCCTTACTTGTCCCATTCTTGGAAATTTTTAGGACTTCTTTCTGGGCCAATTAACCACAACCTACTACAACTTACCTTGTTTCTAAATTATGTGTTCATGTGTGTCTGACTTCCCTACTGATTCAGTTTTAGACCTATCTGTGTTTCAGTAACTGTTGTTGAATTGACCTAGACTTAACTTTCAAATTATCAAATCCATTTCATCTTTAAAGTTTAATCTCAGCACACTAGACTATTTCCCTACTTTATTTTCCCTTTAGATTTCTTGTGCCTATACTATTTTTTTTTAAATGAACATTTCACAAAGGCTACAATTAGACTTCAAAAGACTTCAACCTGTGGGCTGACTCCTGATTGATTCATAGTGACTGCCTGGAACATTTTACTAGGAAGAGCTTGAGGAGAAATCTCTGCATTAAGCAAGAAATAATACAGTGCTGGATTAATTATGTCTGCTATGGACTTGGAATGGTGGGGTGAAAAGTGGTAGAATACTTGCCATTTGTTTTCTTTTTTTATGGAAATCAGCTTTCCCTTTCATTGAATTATGTTTGACATAAGACATTATATAAATTTAAGGTGCACATGTGGATTTGATATTTATATGTTGTGATATGATTTCCTTTGTAGTGATCGTTAGCACTTCCACCACAACATATAATTGTTTTTCTTTTTTATGGTGGGAATAACCAAGATCTTACCAAAATTGATGATTATAATACGATATTGTTGTCCATATGCTGTATACTGTGCATTGGATTTCCAGGACTCATCTGACTACTGGCTGCAAATTTGAGTCTTTAAACAGTATCTCTCCTATTTCCCCACACCCCAGCCCATGGTAATCATCATCTTACTCTAGGTTTTTGTGAGTTTAGCTCTTTTATATGCCACATATAAGTAATATCATACGGATTTGTCTTTCACTGTCTGACTTATCTCATTTTGCATAATGTCTTCGAGGTTTATCCATATTTTCACAGATTGAAGAATTTCCTTCTATCTCATGGGGTTTTTTTGTCTGTGTTTTTTTAATCTGGTATTTTAATTCCAGTTTAGTAATCTACAGTGTTGTTTGTTTCAGGTGTAAAATATAGTGATCCAACAATTCCATACATCACCCGGTGCTCATCACAACAGGTGCACTCCTTAATCCCCAACACCTACTTCACCCATCCTGACTTACCTCTCCTCTGGTAACCATCAGTTTGTTCTCAAAACCTAAGAGTCTCTTTCTTGGCTTGTCTCTCTCTCTTCCTCTCTTTTTTTTCCCCTTTGCTCATTTGTTTTGTTTCTTAAATTCCACATATGAGTGAAATCATATGGTATTTGTCTTTCTCTGACTAGACTTACTTCACTTAGCATTACACTCTCTAGCTCCATCCATGTCATTGTAAATGGCAAGATTTCATTCTTTTTATGGCTGAATAATGTTCCATTGTGTGTGTGTGTGTATATGGAATATATATATATATATATATAAAATCTTCTTTATCCATTCATCTATTGATGGACACTTGAGCTTCTACCATAATTTGGCTATTGTAGATAATGCTGCTATAAACACAGAGGTGCATGTATCCCTTTGAATTAGTGTTTTTGTATTTGGGGGGTAAATACCCAGTAGGGCAAGTATAGGACTGTAGGATAGTTCTATTTTTAACTTTTTGAGGAAACTCAGGAATATGGAGACCCCTGCCTTGAAAAAATAGCTTTTTCTAATTCCTATTTTGTTAGCCAAAAGAGAAGAAAGCTATTTTTTAAGTCAAAATATCTGAATTAATAAAAGAATAATTACTTTATGTTTAGTTTACACCAGTCACCACGCTAACTGCCTTACATGGATCATATCATTTAACACAGACAATTCTGAAGAAAGGAACTACTGACATCTTTACCATCATCATCTCTAATTTAGAAATAATAAAAGAGAGTTTGGGGATGTGCTCAAAGCCTCAGCTCTGGTGAATAGCAGAGAAGAAATATGAAACCCAGGAAATCTAATTCCGAACCCTGTATTTTAAGTTACAATGGGAGGCAATGTCTCTAAATGAGACAATAGGCCATCTATAAGTCCTACTAAAATAACTGAACTGAATATTAGTGTTCAGAAACAGCACAGTTAGTGTTTGGTCTTGCGTTAGATTCCAATGTCCGTGCTGTACTTGTTACCTAACCCCGTCTCTATGAGCCACTCTTGCCTGTACATAAAATGGAGGTAATGCTCCCTAAATGGTGGAGTAATTACAAAGATTAGTAAAATAATTGCATATAAGATATCTGACCAATAGTAGATGTCAATAAGTGTGGGCTGTCTACACTCATATTTTAATTTCTTACAATTCCTATAGGTAATCAGATCTTTAGGGTTAAAAAAAGGATTTATAATTCACTGGAGAAGCAAAAGTAATGAACCTTTTAAAATAATTACAAATTTGTGTAACACATTAGAATCAAGATATCACATTTATGAGAAAAATTGGTAGAGTTTTTAAGTCACTATAGGACCAAACTCATACCACCCTGCCAGATTCCTCATTTCCTAAAATGATCTATTTAAAGTAGAAGAGCAAGCACTCCCTTCCCCTGCAACAAACTATTCTTAGCCTCTCCTAAGTCTACAAAAAACTTTTTAAATGATCATTAGGTGCGTCTGTCCCATCATGGCTTAGGAGTGGAAGAACTGAGTAGGGAATGGGGAGGGGTAAGAGATGTGTGGAGATAATGGGCCCCTGCCATGACTGACTAGGAATAGAGAAAGAGCTGCTTCACGTGAGTCCAGGCTCATTGATGGACTCCATAAGAAAGGCAAGTGGTTAGAAATATGTCAAAGCCAGGCAGGTGACTATAGCCACAAAAAAAGATGGCAAGAGCAATAATATCCAATCTTAAACCAAATGCTGAAAGGAGCCCCAGGGGAGTAAATTCAACAAAGGTGTACAGGTACAGAGGCCCAGGCCAAATTCCACTGTCCTTATCTATTATAGCACTCAGAATCCTAAGGACACAAAACACAGCTTGGACAGAGAACACAAGTGGATTCACATTGGATGCATATGCCCTCCAGGCCAGCTACATACAGACGCAGAAATAGTAGCTGCCTGTATGTTGTGATTTGAGAGGAAATAAGCTTCTTCTCTAAAAATATCATGTGATGAATAAAAGTCCTTCGAACTAAGGAGTGGTTCCCTGTTAACTGAAGTGTTAGAGTCAAGCCTGAATAACCGCTGAGGAGGAAGGAAAATCCACTCATCTTTGTTATTTACAACTCACCTGAAAAAGTATTTGCCCAACATATTCACCCTGCCAGCAATTTTGTGGAAGTTGTTTGAGATGAATAAAATGTGGGAGGCAGAGAGGGAAAGAAAAGCCACAGGGCACCACAGGACTGTGAAAGGTGACATTAGAAGCCTTTGATAACAATGTCACATGCTTGTAAAGTTTATATAGAATTATTTTCAACTGTATTGTGAGCAGCAATTCAATAAGAACGTCTAGGTAATATTAAATTTGGAAACCTAAATTAAAATTCTTTTACTAGTAATATTAGAGATGATTTTTACACATAATTCAATTTATACTTTTAAAAGTAGCAAAAGTGATTTTGGAAAAATATCCTTGGATTTTACGCAAATTCAAGGCTAAAAAATGGCCATGTGTGCTCCTACAATATTGGAGAATATATGTGAAAAGAAACGATCAATACTACTGCAGATCAAACAAAAGCTTAGTTTTCTTCTTGTATATGTTAAATTGGAATTAAACTAGGGTAAATGTATGACTTTTCAAACTTAAACAAGAAGACTGTAGACTAGAGTTGTGAAGTTTATTGAATGGTGGTATTTTCAAAAATTGGCTATATTTTAATTGGCTCCTCTAACCTTTATTGTTAACTATGCAAAATATTTTTGCATCATTAAAACATATCTTCAAAATTAGGCCAAGAGTAACTCGGGAAAAAAATAACAAGCATTTCAGCTTCCATTCTATTAAACTTAAGCCAGAAAGAGCTTACTTTGTGCTATGGTCTGAATGTTTGTATACCCCCAAAATTTCATATGTTGAAATCCTAACTCCTTTTTAAAAGGTGATGGTATCAATAGGTGGGCTCTTTGGGAGGTGTTTAAATCATGGGGGTAGAACCCTGATGAATTAGTGCCTTATAAAAGAGCCTCCAGAGAAATCCTTAACCCCTTCCATATGTGAAGGACACAATAAGAAGTCTATAGCCCAGAAGAGAGCCTTCCCCAGAATGTGACCATGCTAACATCCTGACCTTGGACTTCCAGCCTCCAAAACTATGAGAAATAAATGTCTGTTGTTTATAACCACCCCATCTGTGGTATTTTGTAATAGTAGGCCAAACAGACTAAGACACTCTGTTATTTTACAGTTTCAATTAATCTGCTTTAATGACCTGCATCAGTCATACAACCCCTTTACCAAGCATCTAGTAGGTGCCAGTCTCTGGTCTAAGTGCTAAGGTTGCAAAGATCAACAAGCTGCCCACAAGAAGTGCACATTCTAGTGGTTTAGAAAAGCTGATAAATAACTATAATAGAAGGAAATAAGTGCTCTGGGTCACCGCTTTTTCTGGCCAGATTTCTGTAACAAGTTCTCTACATTATCTGTCTTCACTTTCACCTCCTCATTCTTCACTCTACTCTATGCAGCAGGGCCATCTTTCCAATGAAGAGGATCCCCCTGTGATCACTAAGTCCCGGGCAAAAGTCTGCATGCATGGTTACCTTACCAAACCCTGGCATCAATCAACACTGTTGCTACTCCATCTTTTTGGAATTTTTTCTTACTGGTTCTGTTCTTAATCCTGCTTCTCTAATCACTCTTTCTCTCCTTTTGGTGTCATATTCCCTGACTCAGCCTTTACTTGTTGCACTTATTAAAAACTTAGGCATTGTCTTCTTTTCTTTACTCCCCTCTCTCTCCAAACCCTTGATTGGAATGTCTATGCTAGAGAGTCTCAATGTACTTTTCTTTTACTCATGAGCTACACACAGATTTATACATCATTGTTCTAATATTCCTCTTGGTTGTCTCGAAGAAATATCAAACTCCATTTGTCTGAAACAAAACTCATTACCGTTCTCCTCCAATCCACCCTCCTTGCTTACTTACTTTTAATCCCAGTTCAAAAGTCACTTCCTCGGGAAATTCCATGCAGTAGAGACCAAGGGCATTTGGTTCACCATGAATGTACAGTGCTTTGCACAATATCTATAACATAATAAGGGATTAATGCACACTTCATTTGAATGAATGAACAATCTTTGGAAGTACAGAGGAACCAGTCATTAATTTTATATGGAACTCAATTTAATAGAACAGTTCACTTTTGAAGGATGAACAGGATATTGTCAAGATAAAAAGGAAGCAGAGGAGGCAACAGAAGTAAAACAATGGAAGTATTAAATGTTTCAGGAGAATGAATTGAGGACTACAGAGCAAAAGGCATGGTGAAGCAGGCACTGGAAGCTGGGAGATGGGGTGGGGACAGTCATAAAGGAGGAAAGGGAAGATTGGAAAAAGAGATGAAAAAGTAGATTGTGACGAGAGTGTGAGGAGTCTTAACTTTATCCCATAGGCAACTAGGACCCATTGATGATTTCCAAGTTGAGGAGGAGGGATAATCTGTGTTCAAGAAAGCATACTGTATTGGTGATTAAGCTATTGATGCTCATCTCCAATCCATCCATCCATACTCTGTTCTAGGATGCTAATGCTGACACTCTGCAAATCACCGTCTTGCCACCTGGTTCTGTTAGATTCTGTCAATAGGGGACTGTAAAGGGAAACTAGAAGACTGGTAAAAAGGAAAGTGGACTCCCTCTTTCCTGTTTGATTCATGTTTTTATCAGAATCACCCTACCATGGCCCTTGTCCTTCTTTTGGCCCTCCCATGACCAGTTATGGAGGTACCAGTAACTTCCAAGCTCTGTTCCTCCCCCCAAGTTTGAGTTCCCCTTCATAGGGTCCTTCCTCTAACTTTCTTGCTAAATACTACAGCCTCATGTCTCTGTTCCCTCAGTCCTAGGAGAAGTAGCAACTTCTGCAATTATTCCTCTGGTATTCTTTTGTATTTTTTCAGTCTTCTAATAACTTATTGTTCAATACGTCTTTAATTCTCCATGTGGGACTTCTATGGTTCTTAATGGACCCTAACTGGCATAAACACTTCCCTATGGGTTATAAAATACAGTGGTAAAAACTGAAGTTAGAAGATCAATTAAAAGACAATTTTAATATTCTAGATAAGAGATAAATCAGAGAAGCTGGGAAGAGTGAAGATAGTGATGCAAATAATAATAGTTAATATTTATGGAGCACTTACAATACACCAAGCACTATTCTAGGACCATAATCCTTATGATATAGATACTAGACTTAGTTCCATTTTATAGACAAGAAAATTGAGGCCCAGGGAGGTTTTAAGTAACAGGCCCCAGGTCACACAAATAGTAATGGTGGAAACAAGATTTAAACCCCAGTCTTCTAGTTCCAAAGTCCTTCCTTTTAACAACTAAAAAGGAATAGAATTATTGAATTATTTCTGAGAAAGATGCAATAGTATTTGAACACTCGTTCAACAGAAAAGATCATAAAGAAGGAGAAGTAAAAAAAAAATTTCAAAGACATACTTCAGTGAATGGGTGGATGATAAAGCTATTAATGGTAATGGAAATCTTTTTAAAAGATCAACTTTGGGTGCCTGGTACAAATAATTAATTCAGTTTTGAATATTTTAAATTAAAGGTGAATGTGGGAAAGGTGAGGAGTGATGTCAGTTGAAAGCTGAATTTGAGTTAGGTCATTTAAATGGCTGACATAAAGATACAGATTTCAGAGTTCTCAGAACAAAGATGCTAGATAAAGTCATGAAAGCAGATGGTAATGCCTGCTCTAAAAGGGAGACTACAGAAAGAGAGTGAGCAGAGTTTTCAAGGGGTTAAGTAAAATCTTATAACTCCTTTTTCTACATAAAGAATAGCAAACAGCCTTCAGAAGAAATATATATTAAGCAGTGGAATGGAGACACAGAGAATGAAAGGAAATGTATGTGGTATGACACACAAGAAAAGTATGAAATGATTCAAGAGGTTTTTGGTATTTTTTTTTAAAGGAAACGTGAAGTAGAGGGAAATGGGAGATAAAGACAGTTTAGAACAAAATGCTTTAGTTCCTGCACTAAAATGCAGGATTCCTTAGATTGATCATATGTCTTAGAATGATTTGGCAACAGAGACTGAGATGACATCAGCAAGCCAATCCCTTAGCCGAGTAAAATGAGTCACATTTTCGTCTGTTTCCACTTGATTAAAATATTTTACATTTGTTGAGCTTGGAAAAAAAAAAAAAAAGACACAGGAAGTCATTGAAAGTGGAAAGTTGAAAGTCCAAATATGGTTTGTTTCTGACTCACCAGAATTGCAGCATCATAGGAACTAAGTTTGACTTAAAAAGACTTAAAAAAAAAAAAAACTTCTATTCAAGAAATAATTCCCCAAGTTACATAAAAATGTTTTATGGCTTTCTTAAACTTATAACTTAAAACCAAACAGAGAAAACCCTAAAAAAAATTACCTTCTGTAATCTTTTTTAAAATATAAATATCAACTATAGAAAAAATAAGTAATATTTGAATATCACCTGGTCTTTATAACTTATCTTGTTCAGATTAGTATAAACTCCTAGTTTGGATGATTCAAATGTATCTAAACATTTGCTTCTTTGGAACAGAACAGGCAGGAAAAGCAGAGTAAAGAGGTGGGAACAGATTTGCTTCTTTACAGGGATCTATGCCAAGTAATCTGCAAACAATCCATTTCCTGGCAAATGTCTGCTAACTGGTTTGTTCATGTTTTGTTTGTTTGTTTGTTTGTTTTTTAAACTGTAGTTGCTAATACTGACCTTCAGATCCCTTAACAACAAAAAGACTTAGAATTAGGCAGAATTCACTTGGAAAAGAGATCCATTGCTGCTGACTTTAGGCAGTTATTTTTCTAAGTACATGAATTATTGTGAGGCCCAAATTATATAAGTGAAAGAAGTCTTTAACCTATAAGGCACTGTATAAACCTTACTTATTATGTATTAATAGACCAGAGCATGTAGAGATCATCTATGAATGGAAACAACTCTATTTGATATCATTTCATAGTAAGACAATGTGCTGCTTCATTGTTCTTTGTTCTGTAGTGACATTAATTAAATCTTTTTCATCAGTAAAACTTATTAAACTTATTAAACTCTTCAACAACCAGTGGGTAGGTCTTTCTAAATATAACCAAAAACCACATAGAAAAAATATTGAGAAATTGATTCAAAGTTCAAAACTATGTTATGTCAAAATAAATTTAGATGACAAATGCCACACTGTTAAAAATTATTATTGTTGTTGTTACTATAACATATGATAGACAAAGAATTAAGATCTTAAAAAGAGTTTTTTTTTTAAGATTTTATTGATTCATTTGACAGAGAGAGAGCCAGAGAGCAAAGCAGGGGGAGCAGTAGAGGGAGGGGAAGAAGCAGGCTCCCTGATGAGCAGGGAGCCCAATGTGGGATCAATCCCAGGACCCTAAGATCATGCCGGAACCAAAGGCAGACGCTTAACTGACTGAGCCCCTCAGGTGCCCCTTAAGAAAAGTTCTTACATATCATTAAGAAAAAGGCAGACTCCAATAGAAAAATGGGCAAAACTATGAACAGGCAATGTAGAAAAAAAAAAAGGCCAATAATAAATACATACATATGAAAATAATTACCAGAATTACTAAAAATCAAGTAATGAAAAGTTAAAAACACTGAGGTACTGAGGTGCCTGGGTGGCTCAGTTGGTTAAGTGTTGCCCTCAGCTCTCAGGTCATGATCTCTAGGTCCTGGATCAAGCCCTGCCTCAGGCTTCCTGCTCAGCAGGGAGCCGGCTTCTCTCTTCCTCTCCCTCCGCCCCTCCCCACTGCTTCATTCTCTCTCTCTCTCAAATAAATAAATAAAATCTTAAAAAAAAAACACTGAGGTACCATTCTCACATTTCATACTGACAAAGATCAAAAATGAAAATACCCAGGGGGATCCTGGGAAAATGACAAAAGTAGAAACAGCATAGTTTTTGGGTTTTCCAGCAAACCTACATAAAAATGGAGGGAAGAGCTAGAGAGAAAACTAAAAACCCATGGACAACATTTACAACAATACTAGATGGCAATATACAAATGTGTGGGGACAAACCACTAACAGCCTCAAACCTGCACAGGATGGAAAGCTGTGCAAGAGAAAGTCAAGAGAAGCCAAGAGGCATCTAATGACTTGAGAAACAAGACAATCTCCAAATAGCTGCCAGCAAGTATTCACTGAAAAATCCAGTAGCCTGGCTTGAGATCAATTGCTTGGAGGGGGAGGTGGCACAGTGAGAGTGATCCACCCAGGTGGAGAGGATTATTTTGTCACTGACATTGTTTAGAATTGCCAGTGGAGGCTGATAACATAAAGCAGATCAACTTCTAGTAGTTCAGTTTTGAAAAATTCTCTATAGACTATGTGACCTCTTTGAGTCGAGCCACTAAACTCTACTGTATGTTGTTAGATTCATTCAGCAATTCACTAATTCATTCAGTATTATTTTTGCTAGAGATGAGAATTCAAAGATAAAAAAAATAAAATACCTGCTGCCTCAAGATCTTAAGATCAAATATGTAAACAAAAAATACTATAATGTTATTAGTGCTACAGTAGAAGTTGTATATGTCACTAGGATGTATTAATCAGGTTAAATAAGTCACATTGGAGAGCAGATAGTAGGATTCTAAAGAAAAAATAGTATAATAAAATGGTTAAGATCACAAACTCTGGAGTCAAGCAACTCCAAATTCTAATTCTGAACACTGTCACTCACTAGCTGTGTGAAGTTGGGCAACTGGGCTTCCTCAGTCTCTATTCCTTCAAAAAGAGAAAATGATAATACCACCTCAGAATGTTATTAAGGAATAAATAAGCTCAGTAATACTCTGAGCCCTTAGAATTCTCTCTGATATATTCTGTATACTCAAAAATGTACATTTTTTATTATTGAATGGATCTAATAAAATCTAAATTTGCTGGAGAAAATGGTATGGACAGACCCATGAATATTTCATTGATTAGTGGAGGACCAACATGAAGAAATTGCAAAAATTTACTTTGAAAGAGTACAGAAAAGGAAGGGGGGGGGGAAGGTGACAGCAAGTAACCATGTGACAATATTGTATTGTGCCTGCCTGATTTAATAAAATAATTCTTAAAAAAATTAATACTGGTTCATTATTTATGAATGAGGACTCATTAGTTACAAATAATATTGAATAGCTCTATACAGTCTTTGCATTTATTTGCTTCCTGAAGTAAGAGCATCAGCATCTTATTGTCATAGAAAGACATAATAGTGGTGGTGAGAAATTCCTTAAAGGGGATCAGGACTATAATCAGTGTAAGAGTTGAGTAGGTTCACTCTTCTGAATTGTGGCGTGTGCCCTAACAACATATGCACATAATCATATTTTTTGTAAAATCTGTAAAAAATAAGATATTTTAACTGTAATCAATTAAGGTCACTTTCCATGCTGACTTCTTTGTCACACTTTCCTTTATGGTCCAGTAGTGTTGAAGCAGCCACAGGCATTTTGGGAATCCAACTAAGAAGCTGAGTTGGGGAAACATTTATTGTTGATTTGGTGGGATATATGTAATTGGCTCACACTACCTTCCACATACAGTTAAGATGTTACTAGCAGGCCCAGTATAGGCATGACTTCAGGAAATACTCCTGCCTGTTGTGCTGACTGGCCCAGCAACATAACACAAAGGCTCAGGGCTAGAACTTATATATTAACGTGAACATGTCCTACAGTGCCTTGCAAAAAAATAAAAAAATAGGTAGGTAGTGGAGAAAATACAAGATTTGAAATGTATAAAACCAGAACTAGTCTGGAAAATTCTTCCAATCATCAGCTGTGTATGACCAAATCACAGTATTAGGCTCTCATTTATGCATAGTCAAAGTGAAAGTTCTCTCCTCTCAGTAATATATTTGATAATTCAATGCACACGATTGTAAATGAACAATGCATTTTGGGGGGGATGGGATTGGTGGGAAGTGCATTAAATGGAATTGTCAGTTACCTCTATTTGTAGGACACAACCCATAGCAGTAGTAAAAACAGGAAGTACCTCAAAATGTGAAAATGCCTGTTTTGTATGCATTTCAAGGTATTGGATTGTATTTTAGTATATCTATTTCATCTTATTCTGACAGGGTGGAGCAAACAAAATGCAAATTCCACCAATGCAGAAAAATTGAAAAAGCTAGTGTTCCAGTAACAAAACTACTGCACACATACACATCAGTCAATGTATAAAGTATAACTGCATAGCTCAATACAAAAGAACAGCCATTTAAAAATACACTTAAATTGCTCTTCCGTATGGTTTTAAGTTAGTTTTGTATATTTTTCACAATTTTTGGTTATATCAAAATTCATATATAACAGTCCTAGCAGACGCCAAAAACATTAACTAAAAAAGACTGGTTAAAATTCAATCAGAAAACTCCTACATATATGGCATTTGTCAAGTTTTCATATTCATATTTATTATTACTTTTTTTCTCACTTTAAGTAAATATTAACTTGCATACCAAATTTGTATTTGTAATTTTCTATTCTTTTTCTTATAGAAGTCTTCTCTCAAATTGGGTAAGAACGTACCTCGTTGGAGGGCAAAAAGGAAATGGATGAACAAAAGCATCACATTCATGATGACTTAGGT
Organism: Mirounga leonina; assembly: GCF_011800145.1. NCBI lineage: Eukaryota > Metazoa > Chordata > Mammalia > Carnivora > Phocidae > Mirounga > Mirounga leonina. The sequence continues at coordinate 44,179,109 of NW_023270377.1, read as the reverse complement.
AGGAAGGTGGAGATTATACTGTAAAACATTTGGATATAACGTATAAAACAGAATGATAGATACCAGAGTTGTTCATGTCACGGTATTTAGAGCTACAAGTGAACCAGCAAAATACAGTTTAAATTTTTCAGTATAAAGTATTTTCTTGGTTACACAAGAATGGGCTTGGCATCCAGGTTGAAGTGCAATGCAGTGTAAGCCCACACAATGCCTTGGCCAAGTACGTAGGATGCTGTGGAGCCAGGGTCAGCTTTATAAGCTACAGGGGCACCTGTATATGTGCAATGGGCTCCACACTTAGAGTGCCCCGTGCTTGTTCATTATTCTGCCATCTTCTTGAACTTCGTAGTAAGTTTTGAACATGGTGGTCCACATGACTGAGCCCTGCAAATTATGTAGCCAGTTCTCTGTAGAACACACATGCCTGTCACGACAGCCCATGTAGAGCTGAAATGGTACTTTTAATGTCTGGCTGGCTGTCACCAGCTGTGGGCTGCCACAACTAGGATGTGACTTCAGGTAAGGAGACACTCTGCAGTGGAGGCCCACCCTGCAGTTGCTGATAGCTGGGAAACAAGTCGTCTGGAGGGGGCCCTAGGCAGTCTGTTTCCATTTCCACCATTGGCATGATGCCCATTTATTGGATGTTGTGTTAAGATCTTATTGCAACACTTTAAAAGATAACTTCAGTTGCCCAATTTTCTCTTTTCGCATTATAAGTATGTAAAGATTCCCAGAAGTCTAAGTCATTTTCCTAACTCTTAATGACTTAGTGAGAAAATTTCACACTCAAATTTCTTTCTTACTGAGAAAATTCCTTAGTGAGAGAACTCAAATTATTTTAATTGCATTTTAATTTTAAATTTATAACTGTAACATAAATTCAGTGCACTAAAGAAAAAAGACAAGGACTAATTTTCTACTGGGGTTTAATATGCCAACTGCTCCCACATTAACTAATACAGAGAATTTTCAGTCTCCGTCTTTTTATTATTTTTTAAAGATTTTATTTATTTGAAAGGGAGAGAGAGTATGAGCAGGGGCAGAGGGAGAGGAGTGGCTGAAGCAGAGTCACCACTGGAGCAGGGAGCCCGATATGGGGCTCAATCCCAGGACCCCAGGATCACTACCTGAGCCAAGGCAGATGCTTAACCAACTAAGCTAGCCAGGTGCCCCCAGTCTCTGTCTTTTTAAGTTAAATTTCACTTAGCTAGGGGTGCTTGGGTGGCTCAGTCAGTTAACATCCAACTCTTGATTTCAGCTCAGGTCATCATCTCAGGGTTGTGAGACTGAGCCCTGTACTGGGCTCACATGCTGGGTATGGAGCCTGCTTAGGATTCTCTTTCTCCCTGTCCCTCTTCCTCTGCACCTCCACCACTTCTCCTTTTCTCTAAAACAAAACAAAACAAACTTTACTCAGCTATACATTTCAAGTAGACTATTCCAAATAAGGTCATATTTTAGGATGATTTTAAATTTAGCGGATTCTGGAAACACATCAGTAACCCTGGTTATAAATTAAGAAATAAAACACTGGTAGTTACAGTATATAAAGCAAAAGAACCAATGTAAACAATATTTAGCATCCCAATGTTATTTCTGATGCTCTGTGGTATGTAAGCAAGATGATAAGCATGAAGATCATCACCCAATCCTTCCCACCCCTCCTACCCTGCTCTTTTTTTCCCCAAAGCAATGATTTCTTTTGAACTTACATTCGTATTTGCTATTTTCATTGCCTATCTCCTCCCTCTACAAGGTCTATGAGGTCAGGGCTTTTTGCCAGTTCTGTTCACTACTATATCCCCAGTACAAAGAAGAGTGGCTAACCCACAATAAGTACTCTAAAATAAGTTGTTGAATGAATGAATGACTACATAGAAATTTATAAAACCTTCCTAAAATTATAACTAAAAATATAGAATCCATAAATCCACATTTGCACAATTAGCAAAAGCAAAGTGCTATTATACTACAGCTCAATAGAAATCAAAATGGAAATGATAAAGTGATACTCAAACTCTTAAACCCTACAAATTATTAAAAATAATTATAGCATAAACCAGTTTGAAGTTTAGTTTGTGGATGATAGGCTTTTGGTGCAGTCTAAAAGTTACCTTAAATAGCCAAAAGATGTTATTCTCATTCTTTTTTTAAAATAGAGAAAAATCTAGAGAATAGTATCTGGTACTAGTAATAAAGCTTGGTTTCTATTTGGCCTATCAGGATATAATTAAGATCTTATCGTTCACAGAGACATAGGAACTTAAATCCTCAGGGTAGAAAGTAGGAGCAAGGAAATAAATGTTAAAAAGAAAAAAAAATTATAGTCATGCTAACATTAAAACTGAAAGTACATGTTTGGTATGAAGCCTATATCCAAACATTACAACTTCTTTACCAAAAGATACTTATTCAAGAAATGTAATTAGATAAGCTTACATTTAGGTTGCTAAAAAAAGAAGGCACATGGAATTTAGACATTAGCCTCTCTTGACTCTTGTATACAGGAATTCCCATTTAATAGATCATGTCCCCCCAAAAAATTCATTTAATTTTGTCATTCTCTTCTCTCCTCATCTGCTCCTCTATGGTGACAAGAGAGAAAAATAGTGCATAGTAATGTTATAAAAGTTGGACTAAAATTTGACAAATTAATTATGCTGGGCAACAAAGCTTGTCCTGGAGGGAGACCTGGGCAGCTTATCTCCATGGCCACCATGTGTCCACCATAACCTTATTTGTCTACGGAATGGAATATTCTATAATGTGGATCTATTTAAGACTCAAAGTGAAGGGAATTTAGCTTGAGTTCATTCTAAGTTATAGCCCTGAGGCCTTGAAAAAAAAATTCAAGGTTATTACTAGAATTAAGCACTTAAAATAATGCTTAACTATGTCAATTGATCTAGGTAAATCACTATCATTTCATTGCCACTTAAATTTCCTCTTATTCTCAAATAGATTCTAACTAGTAAATTCATCTGAGTGTGCTTTGGAGTTTAAGCCATATATGTCTTCATATGTTAGTGTACATCAGAATTACCTGAGATGACTGATAAAAATGGAAATCTATAGGCCCCTTTCCCAAAGATTACAAATTAATAGGACTGGAAGTATGGTCCACATATTAAGAAACATGGGAATAGATACCTATACATTTCCAAGTTTTTGCTAGATTTTTGTGGGAGTTTCTAACATTATTATGTGAAATGGACAAGGAACACTTGATGGATAAAAGTTTATTAAGTATTATTTTTCATAATATATTCTCTAATACATCTAGGCCAATAAAGAATATTTTGTATCTCCTACCAGTTGTATCCTCCTATCCAGGAAAAGTGCCAGTTCAAGTTTGTTCTCCTACAAAATCAAAAGAAACATCTGTGTACCGGTAAATGCCAGAATAGAAATGACTGGGTAATTTCCTTCTTGGGCAACCTAACAGACTGATCTTCAGAGAACCTAGACTGGGCACTTGAAAAAGCACTTAAGGGCTTGACTCTGGGCCATCAGACTTTGGCCAAGGCAAACCTGTCTCTTTTCCTCCACAGAAGGGGCAGTTGTGTTTGTAGTTTAGGAAAGGAAATAACTGATGCCCAGTAGAAAGCCTCCCAGAATTCCCAGTTCTGCTGCAGGCTGAATGCAGAATATCACTGAACATATCAAAAACAGATCTCAGGACAAGAGTAAGTCAGCATTGGTCCTGAGAGCTACTTCATATGAGATTGCTCTAGTCTCCTATGCTGAGAAATTCTCATTCACCCAGCACAAGTATTCCCAGGATGTATGTCAGAATACCCCATGGACAACACTGAAGGACTATAAATAAATAAATTCTAAATTTTAGTCAAAATGAACAAATATCTGGGTTTTCTCTACATGAGCCCAGCTAAAAATGTGCTCCATATGAATTAGTTTTATACTAAAATATCTTATTAGCTTATGTTCATTAGAAAATAAATTTCTCCAAATGACAGCACATAAGAAACCTCCACCACCGGGTTTCTGTGAATACTAGAACAATGTAGGCAGTCTGTAGGTCAGAAATAAGCCAGAAAATCTAAAAAAAAAAAGCTAATCAGGTTGTAATGATATTCTCCAAAAGACATGTATAAGAATATTCATAGCAGAACTATTCCTAATAGCTAAAAAATCAGTAACCACCCAAATGTGTACCAATAACAGAATGGATAAATAAATTTATGGTTATGATCATATAGCAATGAGAACAAATGATCTATAATTATGTACAATTATGCAAACATCTTATAAACATAATGTTGAGCAAAGACAGCCAATATTATGTTGTTGGTACATACTGTATATTTCTATTTATATAAAGTTCAAACTCAGGAACCAATAATCTGTGCTGTTATAAATCAGAATAACGGTTAACTGAAGGGAGGAGGAAAGATACTGATTGGGTGTTGGTAAAGGGGGCTTTCTGGGTTGTTCACAACATGAGGAGGTTAAAACTGAAGAAAACTATTCATGACAATCTGACCCAAAAGGATAAAAACCTCTTCTATCTTGAAAAATAGTCTCTAATATTGTTTCAACCTAAAATATTCTTGCTACATCTCAATTATCACAGACTCTCAGAGAAATCTGTATTTGAATTTGGCAAAACACCAGTTGTGTTCTCTTTGCATTATTTTGCTAGAAGATAAAGCTATTTTTTTCCTATTTACAACAAAGAGAATATGATGAATGTTTTAAAAATAATTATTTTTAAACAAAAAATACTTTTCAACTATGAAAAATAAAAATAATTAACTGTTTAAAAACAAAGCCAGAGTGGAGCACCTGGGTGGCTCAGTTGGTTAAGCATCCTACACTTGATTTTGGCTCAGGTCATTATTTCAGGGTCGTGATCTCAGGGTGGTGAGATCGAGCCCCATGTTGGGCTCTGCGCTCAGCACAGAGTCTGCTTGAGATTCTTTCCTTCTTCCTCTACTCCCCCTCCCCTGCTCGCTCTCTCTCCCAAAAGAAATAAATAAAAATCTTAAAAAAAAAAACCCAAAACAAACCAGAGCAACAACAGTAAAAACAAACAAATAACAACAAAAACTCTTCAACATATAATGCACGTTCCAAGTTGGACACTGAATTTTGAGGACTTTATGATTTTTAAAAATTTTTATGTTATTATATTGTTTTGCTTTTTCCTATTGTTTTCTATTTCTAGAACAACCACTGAATTGTTACGCTGCCTGGTTTAATTCCCAATTCTTCTACCAATAAGTGGCAGAATTTGGGGCAAGTTAAATATTTTCTCTGTGCATAAGTTTCTTCCTCTATAAAATTAGGAAAAGAATAGTAACATATCTACAATGCTTTTGTGCAAATTAAATATCATTGTATAAACATTTAGTATAGTTGTTGATGCAGTAAAAGTGCTTAATAAACAGTGTCTATCTTACATCTATATCTCTTACCTGTTTCCTTTAATACAGATAAGAAGCACAGAGCATGATTAGTTGGCAATCACATTTCCAAGTACTCAAACCATAAAAGCATATGTAAATAACAAGAACTAGTACTAAACAGAGGAATGACAGAGGAGTGATGACAGCAAGTTGGTGGGCTAGGATGCCCCAGACCCTCCTTCCTCCTACAGAAACACTGACTCCACAATATGTGGACCAATTCCCTATATGAGATATCCAGACAGTTCAGAGGCTCCTGTTCCCCAGGAGAGCACATGGCCAAAGTGAAGCCAGTGGGAAAATTCGTGGTACTGTCTTGCCATGATCCCTCTCCCTGGCAGAGCATCACACAGTTGAGAGGAAACTCCCACCTCCTGACTTCTCCTTGGGAAGGATAAGAGAAGACCAGACCATAAATCTAACATTCTGTGCTTATAGCTAACAAAACTTCTCACTTAAAATTTAAGAGGGTAGATCTCATGTTAAACGCTTTTTACCACATTTACCACAATGACAGATGGTAAATAATAATAATTCTAACAGAGGTAAAGGAATAATAACTCTATCAGAAAGAATAGTAACATATGAGGATGGAGTGAAGAAAGAAAAAGGAGAGCCCCTTCTGAAAGGTAACCTCACAAAAACCTGGGATTGTCATCCACACCCAAAACTTTTGATCCCTTCTCTAAAAATTGTTCACTTTGTAAAACAAAACAAAACAAAACAACACTTCTACAAAATTTGCATTTAAGATAGCCAGGTCCTCATTAATGTGGATGCCTACTATGCACATACAGAACTGGCTTGACTCCCTAGCCACCTAAAATGAGTCTTCCATTTTGATTGATAACTTCTTTTTTCAATTTTTTTTATGATAAAATGCACATAACATTAAGTTTACCATTTCAGCCATTTTAAAGTGTACATTGTGTGTGGTATTAAGTACATTCATAATTTTGTGAAATCGTCACCACCATCCATCTCCATAGATTTTTTCATATTGTAAAACTGAAACTCTACAGTCATTAAACAATAACTCACCTTTCCCCTCTCCCACCACCCCCTGGCAACCACATTATACTTTTCTGTCTCTATGATTTGACTACTCTTAAGTATCTCATCTAAGTGGAATCACACAGTATTTTTCTTTTTTTGACTGGTTTATGTCACTTACCATAACGTCCTCCAGGTTCATCCATGTTGTAGCATATATCAGCATTTCTTTCCTTTTAAAGGCTGAATACTATTCCACTGTTCGTATATACCACATTTTGCTTATCCATTTATCTGTAGATGGACATTTGGGTTGCTTCTACATTTTAGCTATTATGAATAATGAAGCAATAAACATGGGTGTACAAATATCTCTTTGATACTGTGCTTTTAGTCCTTTTGGTTATATATCCAGCAGTGGAACTGCTGGATCATACGGTAGTCCTATTTTTAATTTTTTGAGGAACTGCCATACTGTTTTCCATATATATGTATCATTGGAAATGCAAGGCATTAAAGACATTGCTTTCAACAGCTTCAGCAGTGATAGGAGATGGAGCCAGTGGCTTTGGCAGCAGTAAAAGAAGATGGGGATGATTCACATATCAGTGACCTCAACATCAGACATCAGCAACAGCTCACATGTAGACTGCAGCAAACCAGTGGTAGAAGGCTGATGTAACCATAAGCACTCAACTCCAGAGAGCAACTGCAACCTCTCTTGAATGCATCCACAGCAATATCTTGAATGAGCATGAATGATAAACTTCCCTGCTGGGAACACAGGAAACATTACCACAATGAAGTAAAGCAGGAGAAAAAAGAATAGGTGATTATCTTGTAGTTGATGGGAGGATTTGTGCCTGAAGTAGAGGGGAAAAATACCTGCTGAGCAAAGGAGTAGATGGTGGAAGAGCATTTGTGTTTCTAAAGAATGGGTGGGAGCACACCTGAAAAAAATGTGTTCTTTTGTGTGACTATTATTGAGACTTAGTTTATGCCTCAATGCTGGAATGGCCTGGGAATACTGATAAATCAGTAAAATTTAAAAGAATAAGCAGGTAGATTTCTGGTACACCAAGTTTGCTATTTCAGAAATGTCTCCAAAAAAAGGCAAGAAATTTCAGTCAAAAGAAAACATGTAGAAACAATAGTCTCCACATCAAAGATATTTATGATTATTATACTGAGTGTACAAATTATTGTTTTCCTGCTGATATTTGTACCTTTATTCTTACTGCCTTCATTTTGTTTCTAGGTAATTAGAGGCTGAGATCTAGGAAAGATAAAGTGTTTTAAATGCTTCCATTTAAGAATAAAGTTAGTGTTACATTCTAAAGCAAAACTACATGTAGTCACAAGTTAAACAGAGATGATTAAAAATGAGACATTACCATTTCTAATTCATACTGCTGTTTGTCAATGAACATAAACATATTAAATAGTCAACAATATTTGAGACCCTAAGAACTATGAAAAATAGAAATGAGAAAAGCATATGGATTTAGCTACCTTGGAGTTATTAAATATAACTCTGATACTAGAGCTTTACTTTTGTATTTGGAAAATAAAACCTAAGAGTAAATATGTCTATATCATATTTCTGCTCTTAATCTTCTTTCAACTCAATCTTTATATTTTAAGTTTATCTCATTTTCTTTTACTCTTGGGATAGCTATATTTGATCTTTCAGTCATCTTATTTTAAAGATTCTGTTTTACTTCTGATTCTGTGCTATTTTCTTTCTTTTCTCTCTTTTATTTTATGGTCTATGTTTTCTACGATATCATAGAAAATATCTATTCTCAGTATATTGTAAGTTGTGAATTCTGTTTTTAGTTCCATTAGTGTTTACTTTTATATTTGTTAATGATATTTCTTAAGGGCATAGTTGGCAGCTTATCAAGTTCAGGAATGAAATAAATTCTATTAACTTCCTCCAAAGAAATTATTGAATTACACACTTCCTCGACCTTGTCCCACCTCTCTATACACACCCTAGTTTTTGCTTTTATGCTTTTTGAAATCACTACTATTGTTACATCAAAAAATTATTTAAAAATTATAATATATCTTATTCAAGGAATTGTATTTATCTCTTATAATTCTACTTATGATAATAATTAGACTCAGTTCTATGCTTAAATAACTCAAAACCCACCACCACCCCTTTCACACTATGAATTCCTTATTCAATTTCTCTAAATGGCTGAATTGAGTGTTTAGATGGAGATTTTGGTAAGACAGATATGTAAGTAATGTATTTCCTGAGCCTTTGGTTGCATAAGAAAACTTTTTTGTCACATTTTTATGGGAATAATAGCTCAGTGAGATATAGAATTCTTGAATCAAATTCATTCTCCCCTGAAAATCTGGTAGATAATGCTCCCCTATCTTCTAAGAGTACAGCACACAGGTGAACAGCACAGGACCTAGAATTATATATATATTTAATTTTGGCTCTGCTAATTACTTGCTATGTAATCTTTATAAATTACATAGCCCTTTCTTTATATTCTACATCTCAGTGTTCTCATCTGTAAAATGGGACAATTATCCCTCAGGATTGATGTAAGAAATTAATGACATGATCTGTATTAATGCTATCTAATAGAGATATAACATGAACCACATATGTAGTTTTAAATTTTCTAGCACTCACATGTAAAAGGCAAAAACAAAAAGATAGGGGTGTCTGGGTGGCTCAGTTAGTTAAAACAGCCAACTCCTGATTTCAGCTCAGGTCATGACCTCAGGGCCCTGGGATTGAGCCCCATAACAGGATCCACGCTCGGCGGGAAGTCTACTTGAGGATTTTCTCTCCCTCTCCTTCACCCCTCCCCCAGCTCACACACATGCACATGCACATGCATGCACACGTGCACTCTCTAAAGCAAATAAATTCTTTTAAAAAAGATCATATTAATTTAAATAATATTTTTTACTTAACCCAATATAGTCAATACTACACTGTCATTTCAATATATAAACAATATAAAAATATTCTTTTTTACTAACTCTTCAAAATGTGGTGTATATTTCATACTTATACCATACAGCTATAATATACATTTATAGCATAAACATATAACATATATAAATTTGGACGTGCTACATTTCAAGTGCCCAGTAAGCACATATATCTAGTGGCTACCATACTGGAGAGTGTAGAGCAATATAATATAACTCAATAGGGTACCTGATACAAACATTCACTAAATTATATATATTCTTACTGTTTTAAAATTATACAGAACTTTTATTTAATATTATACATTAGTACTCTCAGAAAACTCTTTTGTTTTTTAAATAATTTCTTCTGCCTAAATATATGCAGGAGTCTTTTTATTTTTAGCTTAAAAACTGTTTCTTTCTTTTTTTTTTTTAAAGACTTCATTTATTTGACAGAGAGAGACACAGCGAGAGAGGGAATACAAGCAGGGGGAGTGGGAGAGGGAGAAGCAGGCTTCCCGCTGAGTAGGGAGCCCAATGTGGGGCTCGATCCCAGGACCCTGGGATCATGACCCAAGCCGAAGGCAGACGCCTAATGACTGAGCCATCCAGGCGCCCTTAAAAACTGTTTCTAAGTAAAGTTTTCATTGAAATATAACATAATACAGAAAAAAGCACAAATTATAAGTGCTGACCCAAAGAATATTTACACAATGCACATGTAACCTCCACTCAAATCAATAAACAAAACAATACCTGTACCTCAGAAGTTCCCCTATCTATTCCAGTTATAACCTCTCCAGGTGACTTCAATCACTATGGTGTTTAATTTTACCTATCTCTGACCTTTATACAAATACAAACATACAATGTGTATCCTTTTATGTCTGGTTTCTTTTGCTCAGCATTATGTTTCATCCACATTGCATAAGAGTTTGGATTATGCTTTTCATTGTTATATAGTATTCCATTGTATGAATATACAAAAATTTATTTATGCATTCTTCCATTCTACTGTTGATAGACTTTTGAATTAATTCCAGTTTAGAGCTTGTGCAGAAACAAGTTAACGTAGCAGACCTGACTGCTATCCTTAGACAGGATTGCACGTACTGTTGGCCTTTGGCTGGTACCTGAGAACTTGGATTTTGGAAGGTTTCCCACCATCCTAATTTTAAGAAAGACTCATTGCACCCAAACTGTAAAAACAATATGGTTTATGTGAACATCTGCTTTCCTTCTGGAAGTCTGGAATTCTGGTACATGCCAGGTGGAGGCTGCATAGTTGACCGGCCCCAACAAAAACCTGGAGTACTGAGTCTCTCTTGAGGTTCCCGGAAAGACAGTATTTCACAGATGATGTTACACCTTGTTGTTGGAAGAATTAAGCATGTCCTGTGTGACTCCACAGGGGCAGGATTCTGGAAGTTTTCCAGGTTTCCTCAGGACTTTGCCCCATAAGCTTTTCCCTGTACTGATTCTGCTTTGCTTTGTTACCCTTTTACTATAATAAATTACACTGATGAGCATAACCCTGGGCTTGTTGAGTCCTGTGAGTCCTCTAGTGAATCATCAAACTTGGGGGGTAGTCTTGGCAATCCCCGACACAGGGCTAGGGCTACTATGAATATTCTTGTGTATGCCTTTTGGTAAAAATATGTTAAATACATATACAAAGGAGTGGAATTGTTGGTTCATAGGATATATATTCAGCTTTACTAATACTGAAAAATCGTTTTAGTAGTTACATCAGTTCACACTCCTAGCAATAGTTTATGAGAGTTCTAGTTATCCACAACCATCCTGTCTAACACTTGGCATTTTCAGCTTAGCCAATTTGGTGAGTGCAGAGTGACATATCATTTTGGTTTTAATTTGCAATTTCCTTGATGATTAACTAAAGTTGAGCTTTTCATCTGTTTATAGGCTTCTTGTATATCCTCTATTGTAATACGTCTGTTCGGTCTTTGCCAATTTTTCTACTGGGTTGTTTTACTTTTCCTTATTGATTTTGTAGGTATTCTTTATGTATTCCATACATAAGATCTTTATTATTTATATATGAATGTCTGTATATTTATTTATAATATGACAAATATTTTCTCCCACTCACTCTCCTCATGTTAACTTGTAGTAAGCAGAAGTTCTTAACTTTAATGTAGTTTATCAATTTTTTTTCCTTTATACCTAGCAGTTTGTGTGTCTTGTTTAAGAAATATTTACTACCCCCAAAGTCATAAAGATGTCCTCCTATGCTTCTTCTAAATGATTTACTCTTTAACCTTTTACATTTAGATCTACAATCCACTGGAAATGATTCTTTGCATGTGGTGAAGTATTTCTTTTTCCTTGAAGTCAAATAACCTTTCCAGAATTTGATTCACAATTGATTACTCTTTATTTTCTCTGTGATAAGTTGTACCCTTTTGATCTGTAGGTTTGCTGTTTACATCAGTTCAAGAAAGCTTTTCTTTGTAATTATATATTTTAATATCTTCCTGCTCCATTTCTTCTGTCTTTCCTCTGGAAACACTATTGCTTCCCACTCTGATATGCTCTATTTGTGATCATTTCTTTAGAAGTTATGTTATCTTTCTGTTTCATTCTCTTTTATTGTTCTCTCAACTTTATCTCTTATTTTATAGAGTTCACAAAAGAGGAAGAGAATAAGATCACAGAAATGATTACCACTGCAAGACAATAACAGCAAACAAGGCAGCTGGGCTCAAGAAATGAAAAAGAAGTCATTATTACAGTAAAAAAGTTTTTTTTAATTACATATAAAATAGTACACATACTAAGTAGCATAAGAATTCAAAGGAGTGAGGAATCACATTGATCCAGGGTTAAAAAGGAATGTACCTCAGAGAAGTTGGTGAGTTTGATGATGTGATAATAAGAACATTACTGTGGTAAGAGCCAAAATATGTGTAATAACTGGTATTTAGTTATCTTGCAATATATGGACCATACAAATTCACAATGACAGAATATAATGCATACTATTAAAAATGAACCAAAATCTATATTTTTATTTGGCTCAAATGTTCCATTTGTTCATGGAAGTTTATGAAAGTCAAGCAGTAATTAAACATGACATAAAAATTATAATTCTACATTTGATGGATTTTGGATTTCCTTGGCACTGAATATGGCAAGTTCCAATTATGAATCAAACATATGTAAACATCACCATGTTACTTAAGGTTATGTATTAAAGCTATTAAGGCCAGTCTGACGCTTTCATTGAACCAAATGAAAATAAGAACTGACCTTAGTCAGGCTTTTCATAGAAACTAAATATCCTCATCATAACTAAAATTAGCAATGGGATTCAGGAATAAAATACACTCCTTGTGAGCTATTATGTTCTGCATTCAGAGTTGAAATATATATGCATGCAATAAAAGTTCATTCTAATTTCCGGAATATTTCTAGTTACATTCCTTTTTCTGCTTGAGAATTTGCATTGCTCCATTATTAGACCCCTTCGCCTGCTCTGTCATAAACATGATTTCTTTTTCCTTCTGCTGATGTTTCAAAATGCAAGTAAGGTAGCCAGAAGGACAAGTACAATTCCAAAGAATCTTACTGAGTATCACCATCTCGATTAGTTAATTGCTGACCAGGAAATGGGCCTCCCATTTGCAGCCTCAAAGACCTGACTTTTCCTGGACATTGTCAATGGATCATAATCCTGAAGTATGAATGCAAAGTTCAAATGGATAAACATTCAGTGAGAAATAAGATTCTAAATAGAACTAGAATCTTTGTATCTCTCGCTAGGAAAATGTACATGAGAAACCAAATATAATTAGAGATCACTTTTTTAAAAAAGGTAATTACTTAGAAAAAATAAATATTTACTAGATCCTACTGTAGCATTACATATCTTTTTGCAACAGAGAACAAAATTTCAAATACCTTAGAAGTCAGGTAAGTAGTATCAGTTAGCAAACGAATCTCAAATGAAGACTTTGGTGAACTGAAGGACCATAGATTCTTAACAAAAGAGCTACCAGAAATCTCTAGTTGATCATTGTAATGAGGGAGTATAGATCCATTGTTGACAGATCTTCCGATTTTTGTATGTTCTTTTTCCAGTTTGATTGAGAAATAATGGACACACATGCTGTGTAAATTTAAGGAATATAACATAATGGTTTGATTTATGTATATTTTGAAATGATTACCACAATAGGTTCAGCTAACATCTATCTTCTCATATAGAGATACAATAAAAAGAAAAGAAAGAAGAATAAAAGAAAAACTTTTTCTCCTTGTGATGAGAACTCAGGATTTACTCTCTTAACAACTTCCTATATATCATACAACAGTGTTAGCTTCAGTCATCATGTACCTTGCATTCCTAGTACTTATTTACCTTATAACTGGAAGTTTGTGTCTTTTGACCACCTTCCTCCAATTCCTCCTACCCCTATCCTCCACCTCTGGTAATCACAAGTTTGGGGTTTTTTTCTTTACTTTTTTAGATGCCACATAAAAGTGATATCACAGAGTATTTTGTCTTTCTCTTTCTGACTTATGTCACTTAGCATAATACCTTCAAGTTCCATCCATGTTGTTGCAAATGGTAGGATTTTCTCATTTTTTATGGTTGAAAAATATATATATGTATGTGTGTGTGTATACATATATATATATATATATATATATCACATATATATCACAACTTCTTTATCCATTAATCCATTGATGGACACTAAATTGTTTCCATGTTTTGGCTACTATAAATAATGCTGATATAAACATGGGCATGTAGATACTTTTTCAAGTTAGAGTTTTCACTATCTTTGGATATATTCCTAAAAGTGAAATTGCTGAATCATATTGTAGTTCTATTTTTAATTTTCTGAGGATCCTCCATATTGTTTTCCATAGTGGCTGTGCCAATTTACAATCCTACCAATAGTAAACAAGGCTTTCCTTCTCTCCACAACTACACCAGCATTTGTTGTCTCTTGTCTTTTCCACACGGGCCATTCTAACAGGCCTGAGGTGGTAGCTCTTTGTGGTTTTCATTTGCATTTTCCTAATGATTAGTGGTACTGAGCATCTTTTCAGGTACTTGTTAGCTTTTCATTTATCTTCTTAGGAGAATTGGGTTATTTATTTTTTTGCTATTGAGGTGTATCAGCTCTTTATATGTTTTAGATAGTAACTCTTTATCAGACATATGGTTTGCAAATACTTTTTCCCATTTTGTAATTTGGGGTTTTTTTTTTTTTTCATTTTGTTGATGGTTTCTTTTGCTGTACAGAAACTTTTTAATTTGACGTAGTCCCACTTGTTTATTTTCTACTTTTTTTGTGTGCTTTAGATGTCATATCCAAAAAAAAATCATAACTGAGACCAAAGTCATGCTTTATTCTAGGAGTTTTATGATTTCAGGCCTTGCATTTAAGTCTTAATCCATTTCAAGTTAATTTTTGTGAGTGGCATAAGATATAGGTCCAGTTTCATCCTTTTATATGTGAATATCCAATGATCCCAGCACCATTTATTGAAGAGGCTGTCTTTTCTCCATTGAGTATTCTTGGCTCCCTTATCAAATGTTAGTTCACCATATATGCTTGAGTTTATTTCTGGGTTCTCAATTCTGTTCCATTGGTCTATTTGTTTTTATGCCACTACTGCATTGATGACTATAGCTCTATAGTATATTTGGAAATCAGAATGTGTGATCCCTCCTATTTTTTCATCTTCTTAGGATTGTTTTGGCTATTTGGTATGTTTTGTGGTCCCATGTAAATTTTAGGACTGTTTTAGCTACTTCTGTAAAAAATGCCATAAGAATCTGGATAGGGATTGCTTTGAATCCATAGATGGTAGTATGGACATTTTAACAATATTAATTCTTCCAATCCATGAACATGGGAAAACTTTGCATTTATGTGTGTTTCCTTCAATTTCTTTCATCAATGTCTTGTAGTTTTTCCATCTCTTCATTCTGTCTATGAGTGTCTTTAAGGCTAAAATGAGTCTCTTGTACGCAGCATATTTTTGGATCTTGTGGTGTGTGTGTGTGTGTGTGTGTGTGTGTGTTTAACCCTTAAGTCATTCTATGTCTTTTGATTTGAGAATTTAATCCATCTATCTATAAAATAATTATTTACAGGTAAGGACTTACTATTGCTATTTTGTTCATTGTTTTCTAGTTCTTTGTAGATCCATTGTTCCTTGTTCCTTATCCTACTGTCTTTTTCTGTGTTTTGATGTCTTTTGGTATCAGTATGCTTTGTCTTCTCTATTACGTTCTTTCTGTGTAATTACTACCAGATTTTCCCTTGTGGTTTCCATGAGGCTTACATGAAATATCTTAAACTTGTAACACTCTATTTTAAACTGGTAACAACATAACCTCAATAGAATTTATATACTTGACACATTACTTCTCTTCCTCTCATATTTTAGGTTATTGCTGTTACAATTTACATGCTTTTTATATTGTATAACTAATAACAGATTATGTATTTGTGGTTATTTTTGCTACATTCTTTTTTTAACTTATAAACTAAAGTTGTGAGTTATGCACCATTATTACTATATTGCAGTCTAATCATGACTATATATTACCATTACTAGTGAGATATATGCTACCTTTTTGTGTTTTTATGATGTTAATTAGCATTCTTTTATTTCCACTCAAAGAACTCCCTTTAGCCATTCTTGTAAGGCAGATCCAGTGGTAATGAACTCCCTAGGCCTTCTTCACTCTTTTTCATTCTCTCTCCTCTCTCTCACTTTTTTCCTGCTCCTCTGACTGGGTAATTTCCAATGTCCCACCCACCAGGTCATTGATTCTTCTCCATGGTCAAGTCTACTTTTGAAACTCTCTATTGAATTCTTCAGGTCAGTTATTGTATTGTTCAACTCTAGAATTTATGTTTTTATGATTGCTATCTCCTTGCCAAACTTCTCATTTTGTTAATGCATTGTTTTCCTAATTTCATTTAGTTGTCCTGTGTTTTCTTATAGTTCCCTAAACTTCCTTAAGAGAATGATTCAAAATTCTTTGACATTTCATAGATATTAATTTCTTTAGGGTCAGTTATTGGAGCTTTATTAATTTCCTTCAGTGATATCATATTAACCTGATCTTTTGTGATCCTTGATTTTTTACATTGGTATCTGCTCATTTGATTAATGGGCTCCTCTTCTAGACTTTACAGGTTTGCTTTGGCAAAGGCAGTTCCTCACCAGTCAGCTCAGTTTGGGTTTCTGGGTTTGTCTATTGATAATGTCTTTGGGCAAGACGAACCTGCTATTATGGTCCAATTTTGGGCAAGGCAACTGTTTGAGTTCTAAGGATGAGGATGGGAAGGTGTTCCACTGGCTGAAAACAGTTGGATAGGACTGCTGGCTACCCAAGTGAGGCTGCAGGTGGGCTCTGCAGTTGCCTGAATTCTCTGATCAGGCTTACATATAGTTGGGACTGGGTACTATATTCAGTGGTGATGGCATTATGAATTGGCTTCCCTGTACCAGCAGGGCAAGCGTCTAGGGCCCAGGGCTTATATAGCTCATTGTTTGGGGACCTAAATCAGGCCTGAGTGTACACTTAATTCCCTGGTCAGGTGAGGCCACTAGTTTTGCTCTATAGACAGGGGAATCCACAGAATGTGCTCTCTATTTAAGTGCCACTGTAAGCACTTGGCAGTTGAGTGGGCTATACAGCTTACCATGTGCTCTGGTGAAGTTTCCTGTTTGGATAGGCTGAAGGGTACATTCAGCAATAAGCAGGGTTACAAATTAGATTCCCTGCCTGGGTGCAGTGAGAGAAGAGCTCTAAAACTGGTAAAGCTCTTGTCTTACCTCAAGCCAATTTGCATCCCAACTTCCCTGGCTGAACAGGGCCACCGGCTTTGCTCTGTCTGAGATTTTCTTGGCTCGAACACCTCTAGGCTGCAGAGCTTTCAGGTGTTTTCATTAGCCCTTCTGGTTAGATAGGGCTGGAAGGCACTCTCCACAATGGGGTTGTGATTCAGCACCTTGCCCATGCGTGGGCAAATAGGGTGCTGGGGCATGCAAAGCTCCTCATTTGAGGATCCAAATCAGGCAGATCTGTATCCTTCTAAGTTCCCAGGTCAGAATGCACCCCCAACTTAGTTCTGCAGATGAACAGTTGGAATTCCTACTTGGGCACTTCAAGTATGAACTCAGTCTGCCCAGGACTGTGTGCTGTTTCAAGACTTTCCCCTTCTCTAACACAGTCAGACTCTCAGTGGCTGGACCCTGAAGATTCCCCTGTAAATCTCCATGATATGGGATCAGAATAGGGACCCAAAATGCTGGGGGAGGCTGGCTGTCCCACCTGGCTTCTCTTTTCTCACTGGAGGAACCAGAGGCTCAGGGGAAACTTCTCCACATGGTATTGCACTGTCCTGGGGGAGGGGCAAACAGTCAACATGTAGCCCCTTCTGTTACTCTTCTAAGGTAGTCTGTCTTGGATTCTGAGGTGCTGACGGTGCTTCATCTTCACCTTCATGTTCTAGGATTTTCTCAGTGGTGTCTTATTCTTGAACAGATATTAGTTGCTCTTCTTATGACAGGGAGAAAAGTCAGAAATGATCCCTGTTGACATCTCTGTGACTTCATCTGATCTTCTAATTTTTCAAGAAACTCCGGAATTTCAAGTTTTAATGTTTATCCTCATATTTATAAATGTTTGAAACTGTAATAGAATAATGGCCTTCCAACTATACCAATGAATCCTCAGAAGCTATAAATATATAACCTCATCTGGCAAAAAAGATTTTGCAGATGTGATTCAGTTAAGAACCTGAGATGGCGAGACTATTTTAGATTATCCAAGTGGGCCCAATTTAATCATAAAGGTCCTTAAGAGAAAGGAAGAAGCAGGGAAGGAGATGTGATGACAAAAGCAAGGGTCAGAGTCAGAGAAATATTTGAAGGTACAAAGTTTCTGGTTTTGAAGATGGAACAGAGGAGGGGAGACAAGTAATGCAGGTGGCTTCTATATGCTAAAGAAGATAAGGAAATCCAATGTACCCTAGAGCCTCCAAAAGGAATGCAGCCTGTCCACACCTGTTTTTTAGCCAAATAAGATCCATTTCACACTTCTGGTTTCCAGAAATATAAGATATAAATTTGTGCTGCTTTAAGCCACTGCTTGTGTGATATATATTATGGCAGTATTATGAAACTAATGCAATATTTTTAAAAAACTCTAAGCAAGCCAAGCTAATCATATCTGTGGGCCAAGTTCTAGCCTTTAGACTATAAAAATAAGTACATTTGAGAAGATATTAAAGACAGCCTTACCAACAGAATAGTAATGTTTAAAGTGTTAACTAACTTGGGCGCCTGTGTGGCTCAGATGGTTAAGCGTCTGTCTTCAGCTCAGGTCATGATCCCAGGGTCCTAGGATCGAGTCCCACCTCGGGCTCCCTGCTCCTTGGGAGCCTGATTCTCCCTCTGCTTCTCTCTCTCTCTGTCTCTCATGAATAAATAAAATAAAATTTTTTTAATAAATAAATAAATAAATAAATAAATAAAGTGTTAACTAACTTAAGATGAACTCTTCCCTATAGAGTACAGGGTTGCATATTATCAGTATTTTATGGCTTGATGTTCCTTTCTTCTTTTTGTGTTTCTCTACCCAACCAGTGTCTCCTGTGATTGGCTTATCTGGGTTTTACTCCAGTCCTGTTGGTCCAGTAGTCAGCCAGTGTCTTTAAGATAGCTTTGTAGATCTCTTCTCTAAACACTTTGTGTGTTGTTTTCATCATATAACTCCCACAGGACATCTTACTTTACTTCCAGATTCTCAGAGGAAGCTTCATCGTAGCTCTCAAGTGCAGTCAATGCATGAGAGAACACATAAATATTAGTGACATACAATAAGGGATTAATGGATTAATCAGTCAATAAATCTGTGAAGGGAAAATCTAAGACATTAAAATATGTTCAGAAATACACATCATGAACAAAACCGTATTCATAATATTTTGCCTTTCCTATCCATGGGTATTTGTTCCCTCAAATGGACTTCAAATTCCCAAGTCTAGTCACATATTGTTTTTGTTTTATCATTAAGCCCAAATACAGTTGATCCTTGAATAACAGTTTTGAACCATGTGGGTCCACTTATACATAGATTTTTTTTCCATAAATACAGCACAGTACTGTAATGTATTTTCTCTTCCATAAGTTTTTCTTAAAAACATTTCTTTAACTTAAAGAATATGGTATATAATACATATAACATATAAAATTTATGTTAATTGACTGTTTATGTTATTAGTAAGGCTTCCAGTCAGTGGTAGGTTATCAGTATTTAAGTTCTGGGGGAGCCAAAAGTTATTATGTGGATATTCAACTGCATGGGTGGGACAGTGCCCCTGTGTTGTTCAAGGATCAACTATAGCTTACCATTCTAAAAAAAAAAAAAGATCTACTAATCCCTCTTTGTATAGTCATATTGTTTTATATAACTTTCATTTTCATTCTTCAATCTTCTATAATGTTCAGTGGTGCCCTATTTTCTTCCACATCAAATATAATCACCTTATCCTACTATATATCTTTATTACTCTCTGACACATAACTCAATTCTTGAAACTGAAACTTAAAGAGGTACATTGTCTTGCACAAGGCTATTTAACAAGTAAGCAGCAGATATAAGATTCAAATACAGCTCTACCCAACACCAAGCCCTCCTTCTTTTCACTGTATGCCTCACAGATAAACATGCCTTATTGGGTGCTACTTCACTGTGTTCACTTCTTACTAAAACCGATCTATTCAAACTTTACCCATCCTTTACATCTGACTCAAATTTTGCTGGCTTCCATTCAAAGATAATATATTTTGTGAGAAAAATCATTAACATAATGCTAAAAATGTCAAATTACAATATATTAACTTTAAAGTACACTTTCAAACAGAAAATATAAAGCGGAAAATTTGAAAACTCCATGAAGCAGGTTGAACTTGATATATGGGAAGAACAAACAATGGATAAGCGAAGAGGTTGCAGGGAGGAACCTATCAAATGATTCTGGAGAAGCTGGAAAAGTAGGACACAGACCTCTCAGTTCCCAGCAGCTTCCAGTAGGATGGAGCGGCCTGACCAGCCCAAATCCCTCTTAACACCTTAACACTCATGGAGTCCAAGAACTAAATGGAGACACCAGAATAGATGAGCCAAGAAAAAAAAAAAATCACTGTTATGAGAGCCTGCCCTATTTTGATGGATTGGGATAGAGGGGCAGATAATAGGAATGCAGTGAGCTCCCAAGTGGATCAGGAAAATGTCACCACTCAGGAAGAGAAGACCAAAAAAAATAAATAAGTAAATAAAAATAAAATGAATGGAGGGCAGAAGAATACCAGAAGTTTACAGGAAGGAGAGGAAAGTGAGGTAGATATTCAGCAAATAAACATAGCCTTTTCTGTCAGGCCAGATTCATTGGTTTCGAGGGGGAAAAACAGAAAGGTAGGAAGGAAAGGAAAGAAAGAAGGGGGGGGAATAAAAAAACAAAAGGCAAGGGAGAGAAGGAAGAAGGCATTTGTCTTCTGCAATTGCTTTTATATAAGTTCAATCTAGCAAAAATCTAGCATTGAACTATGGGATTCATGACTACAGTTTCTCCTAATTTATAAGAATTCCAGGTTTATTGAGAGCTGTTATTCATACCTCTTTTTTTTCTATTCAAATAATTCAAAAGACCACAATAGAAACACAACAGAGCAATATTTTATAAAGGATGCTACTTCCTTGGTATCACCCACTCCAGACACAGAAACTTAATTGCAATAATTAGATAAAATTTATACCTGGAAGAGATGCTTTAAATAAAAACTTAAATGGATTATTTGACATGATGAAGCTCAAACTATGGTATGCATGCTATATGTGTTTTACTCTAAAGTTAACTTAGGGATACTTAAATTTTTTAAAAAACTAAATAATATACAGTTGGGATCCAATATGAACTTCCATTTTCCTCCTCACCAATCAAGACAGTTTCAATTCTTAGCCACGGTAGAACTTTCTCTTCGGCAGTCTAAAGAGAATGCCTCTTCCTGGGTTTCCCAAACACTTCCTCTGTGTGCACCTGTCCAGTGAAATACAGACCTTGTAGGTTGTCACTTGTGCCTCAGACATTCTTTAAGACATTTCTAAACTTAAATATTTATCAATTAACCTCTTAAAATATTAGCCCAAAAATACTGGACAAGCTATTGTCCAAAAATATAATCCCCCAAAGACCTGTGCATTTTTCCTACGTTCTCTACAGATGTAGTTTTTCTCTCTGATTATTCTTTCCTCCCTTCCATTGGTTATGTTTTGATCCTTCGTATTCTTAACTGCAATATGGTAAAGGGACATTTTTAGAATTAATTTTGCTTAGAAGAACAGTTCACTATTTTGGTAGAGTTAGAGTTGAAGCTGTTTTCCTTATCAATGCCATTACCATTACAATTTGTGTTTAGTATGATTCCTCTAACTGGAGAAGCTCATGGTATGTGCTGTTGAACCATTTCATTGCTAATATTATGGAAACCACAAAAGCATTTAGCCTATGATGAAAATAAATTAGACTTCAATAAACAGAAATTTGTTGATGTTGTCAATTTTACTTACAGATCATTGCAAATACTTAAGATGATATATTTGGTTATTTTAAACAGGCATATGTCATTTTATTTTTGAAAAAAATTCAATCTTTCTAGAAAAAAGTATATCATATGAAACTTTCCATTTTCTCACAAATACTGGAAAAATCTAGTTCTAACCCAGAAATATAATCCAAATTATAGCATGTCACACATTAGTTAATTTCTCATTAGTTCTAGTTTGATATCTTTGTTTCATAGAATAATTTATCAAAAGAGTTGTCCCAGCTATGTCACAGCTGAGGCTGGGAACTGTAGTAAATGAAAATAGGTGATATTCCAATAGCACTTAGCTATCTGCCTTGGCTATATGAGACTGGGGAACCACATAGAAAATTGAACCTGTCCACATTTGGGCTTTAGTTATATACAGACATGTGATAGACTGCAGTGGGTAAAATGTACCCAAAGCCAAATAACAGGCTGATAGAGAGTGAGGCTCCCCTGAAAGAAAAATCATAAGCAGAAAATATGGAATATGGAATGGAGAATATGGAATAATGGATAAAAGCATAAATGGAGAGTAACTGGTCCAGTGGGCCAGACTTGGCAAAACATATCCTTAATGAAAGAGGCTGGTGGTTGAAAATAGAGCCTAAAGAGATATTTGAAGCCATCAGATCTGGCCTTCTGGACTGGGGAGGGCTACCTGTGGTCACTGAGAAAGAGAAGACTCTGGGGTAAACGTGAAACAACTCTATTGCTTCCTACTCAAAGAACTTCGTCAAGCCAATTCTTCTGAGGAATAATAACTGCCCTTCCACTTATAAACAAAACAAAAAAGCAAGCCTGAGATGAAGGAAATGTTTCTCTGCTGGCCTTGATCTAAAACAGGTCAAATAGTGAGGGGGTCCAAGCACAGGTAGTGGAGAAGCTGGTTGTCTATGAACCTTAACAAGGGATCTGGGCAGGTCATGGCTCCTGCAGATAGACCAAGATGATGCTGACAACATCACATATGGTACAAGAAGCATCAAAGTGAGGAGCAGAGTAATGGACAACAGCCCAGAAAGATGGCATGTACAAAAGTAAAGGTGCAGGACTATGGAGTGAATTAAAGAAGAGACTAAAAAATGAACCTTCCTTTGGGAAATCCCAGAGAGCCAAATAAAAGAGAGAGAACCATTAGAAAGCTGGGAACTGTTTACCCAACAGTTTATTTAGTGTCCACAAATCAGTGGGTAATGATTTAATGGGGGCTATGTACGCCATCCTCTCTCCCCAGAGAGGTTCTGTGGATAAATAGGATTGTGAAATATGTTCCCATAGCCCCCTTCCAGATTCACAATACGTATTAAGAGTCTGAAAAGCTCTGCAGTAGAGAAACCTAAAATGATGAAATTTATCTGCCCTTGGGGCAATTTTTTTTTCAACATCCCCATTGTCACACCGAGGTTTACATGGCATGTAAGTTTAAGAAAACCTAGCAAATTTATAGTTTTTAAACTAACACAACATAGCATGCAACCCAGTGCATCACTGTTCAATGATAGGTTTCTGAAGATGTATTTGATGAATGTTCAAAACCTTTAAAATCAATACATATTCTCATTTTTCTAGAAGTAAAATTAACTGTTATAATTCACTTGGAAATATTTCATTCTCCAAATAGTTTAGCTAGAGTTTAAAAAAAACAACAACAACAACTTAGTTTTAGCTAGTTCTATTAGTTCCAAAATATTAGAAAAAAGGAATGTATATATTTAATCTACAAAATGTCACAGTTTTTATCCTAATAGCATGTGCTTTTATCAATGTCCAAATTAGTAGTTTTCTGTATCAGGATATGGCTGTGTATGTCATACTTTATGTTTGTAAATTAAGTCTGACATTTCAGAGAAGTTTCCCTTATCTACAGCTATTTCCATGTTTTAAAAAATTGGAAAAGAAACAGATGTTGAATAGTGATACATATTTCAAACTATTTCAAAAATATTTGGCAGCAAGTGCTGGAGCATTAGTGGAAGAACAGCTCTGTATAACTGGCAAGTTTATTTTGCATGTACTTTTCTTGAAAGAAAAAACTAATTTGAAATGAGACAATAGTGATGTGTATTATATAAACCTTTATTAATATGAAAACCAACTTGTAGAGAATATTATATTTCATTATAATTTTCAGTCTCTATAAAACTCTATGTAGCTACTCAGACATGGAATATATTGAAAATATTTCAAGTTCCTTCTGCTTACTATAATCTGTGATTTTTAAAATTAACCCTGATGATTTTACCCATCCTTTCTACCATTTAATTTCTTTTTTTTTTTAAGATTTTATTTATTTGTGAGAGAGAGAATGAGAGACAGAGAGCATGAGAGGGAGGAGGGTCAGAGGGAGAAGCAGACTCCCAGCCGAGCAGGGAGCCCGATGTGGGACTCGATCCCGGGACTCCAGGATCATGACCTGAGCCGAAGGCAGTCGCTTAACCAACTGAGCCACCCAGGCGCCCTCTACCATTTAATTTCTACTATAGCTTATAAACTAACACTTGCTTGAGAAAATAGACTAATTCATGATCTACTACTGTTTCACAATAATTTCTGAGAGATTCTTGTGGCTGAGTAATAATTCAGTTTCTGGGCATATCTGGTCATTTTGCATAATATGTTCACTTTATTTCTGGTCAAGCTATCTTTCCACATCATTAAAATAGCTTTAAAGTATCTTTAAGACTCTTTTGGTGGATAGATTAAAAGATGATTTCACTAAAAAGAAGGTTATTATAATATTTCAAAGGTTTGGGGGGGAAGCATTAGTTGGCTTAACTCAAAATTTTGCAACGAATTTTCTTAAGCATTTGTCACAGGGATAGCCAATTCTGTAGTTTTCTTTGGCATACCAAGAAAGATTTTATTAAAACACACTTGCAGGGGATGAAGTTTAGCAATATATAGAATAAGCATATGTTATATCAGATTATTTTTCCCTTTGCTAAAATTCTCTAGGATGGCTGCTGAAATTTGTTACTATTTTTATCACTAATTAAATCATATATCAAAACAGTCAAAATTCAGAGACTGTCTACATGTCACATCAAAAGAAGGTAGCAGCTTTAAAGCAATGAAACTGTCATTAATGCAAAACTTATATTCTTTCTCCAGTTGGCCTTGAACTTTAAGCTTTACTGTGTATGTTATGGCCAAACTCCAGCAACTTACTAATTTATGACTACATAGTAGATTGGTTATAGTTTCCTATGGTAACGCAGGATCCAAAATTTCTGTATTTAAAAATAATCCAGAACTTATTAGGTGTTTTAGCATACTTGAAGTACAATAAATTGTCTTTGTCATTTTATTACAGAATTCCAAATTAAGGTTTTAAAAGCAGTCTTTTTATCTATGGTCACTTTGATTGAATACTCCTGCTTAAGTAGTTAATTAAAAATAAGACAATCCAAATAACAAACACACCACTCAGTCACAGCTGTCAGCTGGATTAAGGCCAGTGTAGTTATGTATCCCATTCCATGTACATGAGGACGGTTGTATAAGTGGAGGAAAGAACAGCACATTTCACTTCTAGTCTACAGCTAAGCCACACCTTCCAAAGAAAATATACTATATGAAAAGGATAAACAATATTCAAGATGCTTAAGGTAGTAGGGAACTGGAACAGCAGCTCCCACTTATTTTAAGGCTTATTGTATTAAGAGTACCATTCCTAGGGGCGCCTGGGTGGCTCATTCAGTTAAGCGTCTGCCTTCAGCTCAGCTCATGATCCCAGGGTCCTGGGATTGAGCGCCACATCAGGCTCCCTGCTTCTCCCTCTCCCTCTGCCGCTCCCCTGCTTGTGCTCTTTCACTCTTTCTCTGTCAAATAAATAAATAAAATCTTAAAAAAAACTCAAGAGTACCATTCCTAGAGCTTTAGATATATTAACTCATTTAATTCGCACCGCAAACCTATAACATCCCATTTTATAGATGATGATTAAAGCATGAGTGATTAAGTGATGGCTAATGATCATGCAGTTGGCAAACAGGAGCCATGGTTAAAACCTACACAGTTTGACTTCATAATCCATTCTCTTAACCAAGTAATGAAGTTTAACCAGGATCTTTTGCATTTCTAGAGACAAATATTTTAGCCAATTGCTCCAAATGTTCTGTGTCCAACCAATTTGGAGTCACTTTAGCTAGAATCTTCAATAGAATGTCTCAACCTGCTGATGTGATTTCCTGCAATTCCTTCCCTCCCCTCCTTGAAAATTCATCTTAGTGCACTGTTTTCTCTACTTTCTTCCTTCATTGAAGGAGTAAGTATCCCTCTTCCTTGCCAACACTAATTCAAGGTCCCACTTTAGTGCTTAATTCCATGTCCTACCATACTCTATAAATTATCTTGATTCATAACTGTCCTCACACTACTGCACAATATTTCTTCCTTTGCCCAAGACTATAACATATTCACATCTCTACTTCCTTCAAGAAAATAATCCCTCAACCATGCTCCCCTCTAAAACTATCATCCCATCTTCACTGCTTTACCTCTTGCGATTTTTATTTTAATTTTTAAAAGGTGGTTAAGTCAGTCATGGGTCATTTAGTCAGAGACCAAAAAGAAATCACAATATGAATTGTTCAATTGCTCTGGTGTAAAAAGATCAAGACTTGAAGACAGAAATCTACCCTGCTTAATGGTATGGATTCTTGACACCAATCAGTTGCAAAATGTGAGCAATGATACCCATCCCATTGGGTTCTTGTGAGAATTGCATGTGATCAAGTGTGAGAATACCACTCAAACTCATCTTGGAACACAATAATTAGGAAATACTTGCTGACTGTGAATTATAACGGCTGTAGTAATAATTATGTTAGGAAATTATCCTTTATAACAAGTGAGGAAAGAGATCAGAATGGATGAAAAGGAGAGAGCACATCTGTGTGAAGGAGAAAGAGAGAGAGGGGTCAAAAGGGAGAAAGAGAGAATGATATTGTGTAAGCACTAATTCCTAGGAGATGCTCTAGAATTCATTCATTCAGAAATATTTATAGAGCACCTACTGTGTTCTAGGCATTATTCTTGGCACCTGGAATTCATCAGCGAACTAAGCAGAAAAAAATCCCTCTACTGTCTAATTTTGCCCACTCCAACAAATTAATCTTTCTATAGAACCACCATGATAGGTTCTTGCCTTGTTTGAAAGTCTTCAGTAGTTCTTCATTGTCTATTTAATAAATTTCAAACCCCTTAGCCTGTCATTCAATGTATTTTTTTTTACTTCAATCTGTTTTTTAGTTTATTTCTTACTATTCCAACTTTCCCATATATGAACTCTCAGGAGACATAAAAAACAATATTTTAAAGGGACTCTAAAGCTTCTGCTGGGTTTTAGAATTGAAGTGTATTTAACTATGGCTGTGATATTTGAGAGGCTTGAGGAGAGGGTGGAGTTGCAGATGATGGGGCTGTGAAGGAAAACTGGACTAGGGCTAGATTATAAAGGAAATTACATGCCACACTAAGAAGTCTGAGTTTGCTTTTTGTTTTGTGTTTTTAGAAAGGGAGGGTCAGATTTGGGGCAGAGGGAGAGACAGAATCTTAAGCAGGCTACATGCCCAGCGTGAAGCCCAACACAGGGCTCTATCTTATCACCTGAGATCATGACCTGAGCCAGTCAAGAGTCAGACACTTAACCTACTAAGCCACACAGGCGCCCCTGAGCTTGCTGTTAAAGGCAATCAGACATTATCTGTTTTAACAAAGGTGTGATATAATCAAATCTGTATTTTCCAACGTTCTGGAGGCAATGTTAGAGTAAATTTGAAGAAGAGAGGTAAGACAGTAATACTGTAAGGATGAGAGGTGGTGATAGCTAAATAATGCAGTGGAGCTGATGGAGTGAAGGATCTCATTCCTAAGAAATATTTCAGTTACTATCAGTAAGGTTGGCAGAGTGGTTTAATGGTTATGTGGCTCTAGAGTCAGACTGCACTTGTCCCAGCCTGTCTTTCCCACTTACTGTCTGATTTAGGTAAATTAACATACCTCCCTTAGATCCATTTTTTTCTCATCTGTAAAGTAGAGATAATCATAATATCTACCTCTAGAGATGCTGTGAGAATTAAAGTCAATAGTTTATACCAAATTTTTGGCACCATAACTGGCTAACTGTTCTATAAATATTAGCTATAAACCTGTATCCCTACAATGTGGAGAGTTAGATGCATTGTCTGGACTATAGGTCTTCCCCCCAGCTTTGTGTGCCCTCAAATTTGCTAAACGTCCTTATATTCTACACATAATTGCATTTTTTTTTACCTCTAGTAGATCATTCTTCAGGCCATCTCTTTCACTTTGATTTCCACCTGCCAAAATCCAAGCTAATACCACAGTCCATGGTTTAGTCATATCTTTAAAATTCCCAGCACTTAAGTTCATAAGGTTTGAATTAAATTCGATCAAAGTTCTCTAAAAACTTCACCAAACAAGCCCCTGAACTTTCATAGGACTTTGGGTCCTTTTGAACCTTATCACATACAGTCTTGCATCTGAGGGCTTGATGTACATAACTCATCTCCCCACATTGCTCCATGAGTCACTTCCCCACTGCAACTTTCCTGGTGCTTTATACCTGATCAGATTGGTGTCTTAGAAGAATAAATCCAATGCATAACTATTTGATGAATCACTCACTCATGCAATGGCAGGTAATTCAAAGGAAGTCCACCAAATAGATTATAAATTCCTATTGCTATAAACTGACTGTCCTTGTAGTCAATAATAAACTTTCATGTGTCATCATTATGGAACCTGTTGCCAGGAAGTAATCTGAAAAGTACTCATTTAGTAATCTTGAGTTCACACAATTTGGTCTTCTGTTGATTGCCCTTGAATATTTTATTATTCTCACAAAGTCTTTCCAAAAATGAAACTCATATCTTCTCAATTAAGATAAGTTTAACTTTTAAGCATATGCTGTACTATAATTTAACAGAGATGATAGTTGCTTATCCTGCTTGGGTCACATTACATTTTATTGTGTGGGCAGGCATCTGAATGTTTCACAAATAGCAGTTATGAGCGGTGTAAATATTGGTTGGCTTATACTTAGTTTAGAAACTTAAGGCTTCTCTGGCCAATGATTTAAGCCAGTATCACTGTTCCACTAAAAGATCTTGGGCAGGGCTTATAAATGTCTTGGGAGGGCAGCCAGCCAAATAGATGTGCCCTCCAGATTTCCAAGTCTGGGTCTGAGAAGGGAAAAAAAACCTGCCTGACCAGGCTCAGGGCAGACAGCATCCTCATGGCCACTTCTGGCCTCTGGTGCTGTGTTCTGCCTGGGCCCTTGACAGCACTCCCACATAACTGCTGCCACTCCGGGCTCTGTGTGACACAGAACATTTCCCCTGACATTACACTGAATACAGAATCAAGCTACCTCTGCTTGTCACC
This sequence comes from Mirounga leonina, assembly GCF_011800145.1. Taxonomy (NCBI): domain Eukaryota; kingdom Metazoa; phylum Chordata; class Mammalia; order Carnivora; family Phocidae; genus Mirounga; species Mirounga leonina. Next base: position 44,149,665 of record NW_023270377.1, on the reverse strand, counting down.
AGAAGCCAAAAGACAGTATTTCACTGCATTAGAAGCAAATGCTGCTGAGGGATGCCAGGAAAAATGTGAACCTCGCGCCAGTTTGGGAAGTAAACCACCTCACAGATTCTTGCTTAACCTAGCAACATTTGAAAGTATCAGTACACATACCTCTTTCATTTTGAAGACACCATAATCATTCTGTGTCTTATAAACACTATCCTGTCACCTACAAACAGTTGTTATGCTATTAATAAAGTGCACAGAGAAAGTATTTGCACACTCCCTCTTACATCCCTTCCCAAGAAGTAGACCTTAAGTCATAGAAGGCAAAAGTGATGTATCATTCCTCCTTCCACCAATCAGAAAATAGGCTATTTTACACATATTACAAATATGTGCCTCTGATCCAAAGACTTCGGTTGATATGAGTCTAAGAATCCAAACATAAACTTCAAGTGTTGATTAAGTGAATATGTGATTAAGTTAATTTAAAAATAGTTAAAATCCAAACATATCAAAAGTCTAGTTCAAATATAAATTCCATGTGAGTCAAAAATTTGTACTCCCCAATTAATTATTAAAACAGTCAAATTTGTGTAGTCATTTGACATTCTTTCCAGTGTGCAATAAAATTTATAAGGTAATTTTAATGCCATCTGTACTCTTAACTTTTCTCCATCCAAATGGCCACCTTCTTCTTCTCAACCCCAACTCCCCAAATCTCTGTTCTGAAACCCACTATAACTTGGATAAATGTTTGAAAAATGCCAATATTTTCACAAAACAAACTAAATTTATATTGTCCCTGATATAATAATTCTTTTTGCATCAAAAGAGTCACTGCCAAATACACAAATATTTTATGTTTTTTTAAATTTTGACATGATTCAATTTAAAGTTATTAATTCTTACTATAGGTTGGTTCCAATGTTAGGCACTTTATATAATAAAATAAGCTCCCTCAAAGAGCTTATAATCTAACTGGTAAAATATATATAAAATTATTCAACTACTAGCCCTTTATCTGATATGTCATTTGCAAATATCTTCTCCCATTCTGTCGGTTGTCTTTTGGTTTTGTTGACCGTTTCTTTTGCTATGCAAAAGCTTTTTATCTTGATGAGGTCCCAATAGTTCGTTTTTGCCCTTGCTTCCCTTGCCTTTGGTGATTAACATAACATAATACTAAAAAAAATTATTCAACTACAACATACAGTGGAGTGATGTAAGAACTAAAGTGAACTGCAAACATGTTGTAAGAGTAAAGTAGGAGAAACTATTCATCTTGATGAGGGGAATCAGGTAAAGTTTCATCAAGGAAATGGCACTCAAGCACCCTGAAACATGACTGTGATAGAAAAGAATTGGCAGAGGGGCACCTGGGTGGCCCTGTCAGTTTAGCAACTGCTCAGGTCATGACCTCATGGGTTGGGGGACTGTGCCCCATGTTGGGCTTCTCACTCAGCAGGGAGTCTGCTTGAAAGATTCTCTCCCTCTGCCCTTCCTCTCTGTCTCTCTCTCCAAAAATAAATAAATAAATCTTTAAAAAAAAAAAAAAGAATTGACAAAATATTTACTCTCTGGAACATCATGCCTTGAAAGTACAAGGAGGATGAAGGGACTGACAATGTGGAATGGCTAGAGTATATGGGGAGCTGGAATAAGGAGGTGGGGCTTTAAAGGTGATTAGAGAATGATTTTGACTTTCAGCATTTATTTGTTACTTATTTACTATACATTTGGATGTATTTACTGCATGTCTATTGTATTCCAAGCAGAGCACTTGGTACTGAGGATTCAATGGGGATTAAGAGTTAGTCCACGCCTTCCTGTCTAGAAAATCTGGAAGGCAAATTTAAAATTTTATTACATTTTTGGGCAACAAGAAACTTCTGAAGGTCTTTGCAGAAACGACAGAGTAAATGAAACTGTATTCTGAGAGCACCTTCAGTAACATGTTACACAGATTGGAGGGACAAAAGATTGAAAATGGGAAGATGGGTATGTCTTGAGGGACACCTATTTCCCTCCTGTGCTGCTTCCTTTCTGGCAGAATGAGGGCGAATAGCAATATTACCCATGGTTTCTCTTCTCATCCTGAGGTGGAAAAATGACTGACCAGATTGGCAAATTTCAAAGGATAAACCAGGCACAGAGCCCTGATCATTTCTCTTCCTGCCCTCAGAGAACTCACGTTTGTCTCAGCTTCTCCAAGTTGTCCACAGTTGACTACAACTGGGTGGGTAGGGTGGCTAATTCAGGACTTCATAATTAGGAAAATTCGGAGATCTTTCCAAATCTGTGCCATCAATATTTTTTACATGCTTTTGAATGTACCATAATGATTTAATTGGTCTACTATTATTGGAATTTAAATTACTGCCAAACTTTTCTATTACAAACAGTACCACAGTTAGTGACATGTACATTCCTCATTTCACACACTTTTGAGTTTATCTTTAGGAAAAGTACCCAGAATCAAAGGTTACTTACAGTCATAATTTTAGTAGATATTGTTAAATTGTTCTTCATAGGAGTTGTACAGCAACATATGAGAGAACCAATTTGTGTCCACCATGTTTACCAAAACACTGTTTAGATTTTTATGCAAGGTTCCTTCATTTCTAGATGTCTTTTATAAACCACTTTTAACAAGCATGAAATGTAAAAAAATGGACCAGATCTTGGGAATAGAAAGATAAGAAATGGTTGGTCCTGCCAGTTACCAATTATCATAAAATATATATTTAAAACAATCGTTCCAAGTATAATATAACCCCAAATGGAGATGTATATATTTTATCTTATCCATTTAAAAATCGTTTTACCTATACCATACTGTTATTAAAATACATGTAATCCCTCTTGTTGTGAAATAAGTATATTTAAGTTTATTGTAGAAGTAAGTTCTGTTGGGTAAATTCCTGTTATTTCTGTTGTGAACTTAATTTCTGTCAGTGTAAGAGTATAGTTCCAGATGATTAAACAGATAATACCACAAACTTTGGCAGAGTAAACACATGCCTCATATTTTCTTCCACTGTTCCACAAAAACTAAAATATCTGGGCTAATAATTACTCTAATTATATCCAATTTTGTACCCAAAATAATTCATTATATTGTTGTATTTTCTCTATAATTTTAAATTACCATCCTCTTCTGAACAGATGAACAGATGTCTTGGCTAATGACACCCTATCTTCTCATCGGGAAGAGGAGATGATAACCAATTCAGTAAAAAATGAAAGCTTCCAATTTTTGTTTAACATAGTAATTCTGGGCCCAGTATTGCAGAAATGCAGTATGCATTTGCATTGCAATATGGAGTTTCTTAATTAAATCCTACCTTCAAAGAAGATTGTAAGGAAGGTGATATATGTTTGAGTTTGTGTGCAAAACAGGAGACATGTAATACTAAAAGGATTCTTTTTCAGAACACCTGGGTGGCTTAGTGAGTTAAGCCTCTGACTCCTGATTTCAGCTCAGGTCATGATCTCAGGGTTGTGAGATCGTGCCTCAGGTCAGGCTCTCCACTGGGGATGGAGCCTGATTAAGAGTCTCTCTCTGCCCTCCCCCACCCAAAAAAAGGATTCTTTTTCTTTCTTACAGAAAGAGGAAGGACAGGGAGCTGTAGTAGCCCAGAAAATAGCCTAGTGGTTAGGGGGCAAGAATAGTGACACAGAAAGAATATACACCCAGGAGCCAGCAGAACCAATGTCAACCTCAGCTCTGCAGCCAAATGAGCCAAGGCAAATTATCTGCCAAATCTTGATCTGTTTCCTCAGCTGAAAAGTCTGACCATATGATCTCCAAGATCCCTTCCTGGTCCAATATTCTGTGTATGTTCTGATAATTCCATCCTTATCCAACCCTCACTCTCACCACCCAAACACAGCAGTTAAGAGAAGTAAAGTTTATCTGAGTTAGGAAAGGAGTTAATTGTGACTCGTTTTACACACATCAGTCAAGTAATCTGTAATGAACCCTTGGTCCATTTTAAATGATAAATGTCTTTGGTGGCAGATCAGTTGCTATTCAAAGAAAAATGTGCACCAGGAGATAATTACACAAGCAAGAAATGTGTATTAATTTCCTTCTCAAAATGTGAAAAAAATGTGTAACTGAATGTTGTAAGCCATTCTAAGATTTTCCATTTATAGAGTCTTATAGTAATATTCATTCAAGTATAATTTTCCAAGGTTATTTTTAACTTCACACAGTAAAAATGTGATTGTTCTACTTCACTATGGTAACCATATGTCACCATTTTTCCAAGGCAGCCTCAATTCTAATCATTTTGTTCCAAATTTAGACCAAGCTTTGGACTTTATCTCTTTTTTTTTTAATTTAGGGAATATGATTACATATATACTTAATTATTCCCTTTCTGTGTCTTTCTTCCCTGATTATAATAACAAACTTGATATGAGAAGAACAGACTAAGGAGAGACCCAGATTTTCATATTTCACATCTTTGTACTTGGTTAATGGCTTCACAAGCTGATGTGGTGACTGAAGAAGTTGGAACCTGACATAGATTTACCCTTTAGGTAGACACAGACACTAGGAGATATTTGGCTATAGTAACTGACCTCACAGAGTGAAGAAGGGCTGGAAGAAAGGCTAAGTCAGGACTGTTCTATTGTTAGTGATATTTCCAAGTGGAGATATTAGGGTCCTTAATGAGAGAAAGAAGCCAACTAAGTTTAGGAAGCTAGATAGGGCAGTTGTCTTCTGGGCAGAATATACAAGGGCCAAAGAACCTTGACAACTGGGCTGAGATCCCAGTTACTACTAAAAATCCACACAGGAATGAGATAGATAAGGGCAATGTGGGTTATCAGGTACCAAAGAAAACACCCAATACTGGGCACAAGGACATATGGAAGTAAGTAAAGTGTTTATTTCTTTAATTTCATTTTATGTTGGCTGTAGATATGATATTGCATTCTTAAATCTAGCATACAACTCTAAAATATAAGTTGTTTATAAACTTTGTTGTATTACATACCTCTTTGAGAAACTACTGAAACATACGGTGTCAGAAAAAAAATATGCATGTGATGTCTTACAGCAATTTCAAGGGACTCACAGCTTCTTAGAAAGTTACCAATAGACTTCAATTTAAAACCTTTAGCAAAGAGAGATGTGACTTTGTAGGGTGATCTAGGAGTTCAGTGACGAGTAAATGCCAAATCTAGTTGGCAACTAAGACTGTTTGGATAGCCCGCTGACCAGTGAGGAGTCCCGAGTTTCTAGAATTGGGATTTTAATTAATAGAGTTAGCCTGCATGGGAAGCTAAGCCTATTTATTACCACTTTCCAAGTGTCCTGTTTCATTTAGAAAGTGGAGCAGAGCTAACTTGTGGTGTGAAAAATCAGTGGGCCCAGCTCATGGGAACTGAGTATAGCAAAGGTTGAAAAATCCAATGAGGCTGAGACAATCAAAGAATCTGCTGCCTGTGCACCATGCCCAAACAACACAGACAAAAATAGTGGGATTTTAAGGGTGAATAGTAAAGGTCAGAGATCAGGGTTCTGCTAATGGCTTTGACAAAAGGTAAAAAGAATGAAAGAAAGAAAGATGGTGACCAGATGTTCTCCATTTAGAATCTATAAAAGGGAAATTACATTACAGTAGGAAGAATTCAGGTTATATAAAAGGAAAATCTTCCATCCAATGAAATTTGTAAAGCATGAAACAGAGTGACTGATGAACATTGTTATTCTCCTTCAATGAAATATTTAAAAATAGAACAGATGCTTGTATGTTTTCACTAATTTGAAAATAAGGGTTGTCAGAAACAAGTGATCAGGTCAGACATATATGGACATATTCAAATTCTCTGAAAGACTGGCTTATGTATATTTGATATTTATTTAACAATTTTTATAATTACTTTTGAAATCCATTGAATTCCTCTAATCTGACACTTCACCCAAACATTTCTACACAAAATTTTTGAGAATAAAAATATGCTTAATATAGGGCGCCTGGGTGGCTCAGATGGTTAAGCGTCTGCCTTCGGCTCAGGTCATGATCTCAGGGTCCTGGGATCGAGTCCCATATCGGGCTCCCTGCTCCTTGGGAGCCTGCTTCTCCCTCTGCCTCTCTCTCTCTCTGTCTCTAATGAATAAATAAATAAAATCTTTTAAAAAAAATATGCTTAATATAATTCATAGTCAACATAATCTCACAGAATCCATTCATCATCTTCAGTATTACTGTTAATTCAAATTAGTATTTATGAATAAGAATTAATAGTGAAAACATCAAGATATAGCAGTCCAATTACAACTTTTGAAATTATGTTTTTTAGGCAAAATAATTCTCATATCTATATATACGTACATGTTGAAAATAATATCTTAAGTAAAGTACACTCTGGAAAACTATGCAGAAAATAATGGAAAAATAAATACAAAAGAAGTTCTGGAAAGACTGTTAGGCAACTAATGAGATTTACAGATTGACCAAAAAAACCACGAAAACCTCCAAAGGATATTTGACATTTGGTCAGTCAGTCAGAAAAGAGAGTTGGCAGCTGGTCAGGAAAAACTGTGAATCATAAAAGTCTATCTCCTTCATCATACAGTGTATCTGAATCAGACATCTGCTAGCTAGTTCTTGGTCTTACTTGTAAGAGGCAGGAACTACTTTATATATTTGGCTTCATAACCACGCTTAGATTTCCTGTTCTTTCATTTGAAATATACATTGCTTGAACTCACACAGAATTTGGGGTACAGTATCACAATCCTCCCATCCATTCACACCATCCTTTATTTTGACCAATTGCTAAAGCAAAATTGCCATGTCTATCACCTCCAGTGGAAGTTTGACTTTCTAGTCAAACATTAGGAAGCACAGTAGTAACTGCTATAGCAACAGACTAAACAGACAATCTAAAAGGCAGAGTTAGAGGAAAAGGTAAGCAATTCCAAATACAGAGCGGTATGAAAGTAGTTAAAGAACTTTCAAACACAGCCCCGAGGCATGAAAACTAAGAGAATCCACATCACAGTTAACAGTATTCTTCATAAAAATATAACTATTTTATATTACTGTTTGCCAATATTACTATCTAAGAATTTGTTAAATGGTTTAACCTCAATTTCTAATGAACTACAAATTAAAAGAACAGTTTCAAAATAAGAATTCTAATCCAAAGTTTCCAAATGCTGACTTTTTAAGTAAGATTATATATGAATAATTTGAAATTATTCCATTCCTTTAGAGCTGTTTCCAGCTAGCCTTCCAGTTGAAAAGGAAAATATTAGCAGCACCAAATGTAAGCCACAAAGGAAAAAAAGACACCACCTGTCCAAACTCTACCTCCTTCACTTTTTTTCTCTAAAAGTTTTATGGTTTCCTCAGTCCTTCCATTATAAACTCACACACACACAACAAAAAACTCCTGGAACTAATAAGTGATGATAGCAAAGTTGCAGGACACGAAGTTAATATATAAAATTCAATTGCTTTCCCATGTACCAGCAATGATCAATTGATGAAATCAAAAACACAATACCATTTACACTGGCATCCCCTAAAATGAAATATTTAGGTAGAAATATAACAAAATATGTATAAGATCTGTATGAGGAAAACTGAAAACTGATGCATGAAATAAAAAAACTATAATAAATAGAGATATATTCCATGGTGACATGGTGACAGACAGAAAGACTCAATCAAGATATCAATTCCTCCCAACTTGATCTATAAATTCAATGATGTCCCAATCAAAATCCCAGCAAGTTATTTTGGGGATATTGAGAAACTGCTTCTAAGGTTTACATGAACAGCAGAAGATTCACAATAGCCAACACAATATTGAAGAGAACAAAGTTAGGGTACTGGTACTACCTGACTTAAAGATTTACTATAAGGCTACAGTAATTAAAACAATGTGGTATTGGTGAAAGAATAGACAAACAGATCAATGGAGCAGAATAGAGTCCAGAAATAACCCCATATAAATATTGCCAACTGATCTTTGACAAAGACAATGCAATGGAGAAAAAACAGACCTTTCAACAAATGGTCCTAGGATAATTGGACAACCATATGCAAAAAAATTAATCTAGACACAGACCTTACATCCTTTATAAAAATTAATGCAATATGGATCACAGACTTAAATGTAAAGCTCAAAATTATAAAACTTCTACATAACATAGATAACCTTGGGTTTGGTGATGACTTTTTAGATACAGCACCAAAGGCATGATGCATGAAAGAAACAGTTGAGCACTGGGTGTTATACACAACTAATGAATCGCTGAACACTATATCAAAAACTAATGATGTACGATATGTTGGCTAACTGAACGTAATAAAAAAAAAGAAAGAAATAGTTGATAAGCTTAGCTTCATTAAAATTAAAGATTTCTGTTTTGTGAAATACACTGTTAAGAGAATGAAAAGACAACCCACAGACAGAGAAAACCTTTGGAAAAAAAAAACATACCTGATAAATGAAATACCACTACACATCTATTAGAATAGATTATATAAAATCCATACCAAAAAAAATCTCATGGGGCTATTTTCTGTATAAATTAACAAGTTAATTCTAAAATTTATCAAGATAATAAGTAAGATATGTAGTATTAGTTCAGCAAAAGACAAATGATGCAATGGAACAAAATTAAGAACCCAATGATAAATTCATGCATATATAAAAACTTTAAATATAAAATAGGGAGCATTGCAAAGTAGTGCGGAAAGATGAACTATCTCACATGAACTGAGAATATTTTTAAAAAGCATTTTTTAATTGTAGAAAAAATATAGAACAAATTTCTGATTTTACTTTTCTTAAATCAAACACAAAAATATAAACTCATTAATCAGGATGAAAATCACCAAAACACATTTAAGACAAGCCACACTGGGAGAATATATTTGAAAAGCATATAACTGACAAAGGGTTTGTGTAGTAAAAGTGATTACCAGGACACATGTACAAGACTGCTTCAAAGCAGCAAATTTTAATAGCCCAAATTCAGAAACAACTCAAATGCCCATTAACAGTAAAAATGGATTAATAACTAGTGATATGACTATTACAAAGGAATACATGCAGTGATGAAAATGGACAAACTATAACTATTTGCATCACCACAGATAAATCTTAGAAACATAACTTTAGTAAAAGACAGGCAGACTAAAAAGCATATTTACTGTATAATTATATATATAAAAAGTTCAAAAACAGAAAAAACTAAAAATGTTGTTTATTGATACATAAATGGGTGGGGTAACTATAAGAAAAGCAAGGAGATATATACAGTAAAAATCAGAATAGTGCTTAACTCCAGAGGGAAGTAGGTTACAAGCAGGAATGGCCATGCTGAGGGCTTCAATATGATAATATGCATACAACCCAATAAAAAGTAAACAGAAGATATGAATGCTTAGACTCAAGAAAAACAATAAAAAATTGGAATTCTCACTATATACCTCATAGTAAGGCTGAAAGGACAAAGATCTTGAAAGCATTCAAAAAGAATAGACAGATGACCTAAAAAGAATATTTCTCACAAGGTCATATCTTCAAAGTTCTGAGGAAAAGTACTGTCTAAAAAGAATTCTCTACTAAGCTAAAATATTGTACAAGTTGAAGAGGAAATGAAAGACTGCAGAAGTAGACCTAGTAGAAAACTCACTGATTTAAGCAATCACAGTGGTACCGAGGAACATACTGAATTTGTATCAATGGCTTGAACATGGTAAGGGGCACACAGAGAGATCAGAACAGTTATAAAGGGCCAAATGTTATTTTAAAAACCCCTGTACACTAAGACCACGTATAAAAATTAGTTCAAAATGAATCACAGACCGAAATGTAAGATGAAAACTAAAATTCTTAGAAGAAAGCAAAGGAATAAATCTTAGCAGACTTGGCTAAGGCAAAGGTTTCCTGTATGACATCAAAAGAACAATCAACAAAAGAAAAAAATAGATCCTATTTTCAAATGAGGTCACATCCAAAGTATCAGGGAGTTAGGGCTTCAATAAATCTTTTCACGAATCTATAGCAGATGTGAACAGACAGTTCTTGAAAGAAGATATACAAATGGCTGCTAAGCACATGAAAAGATGTTCAACATCATTAGCCATCAAGGAACTGCAAATCAAAACCACAATGAGATACTGCTTCACATCCACTAACAAGGCTAGAATCAAAAGATAATAACAAGTGTTGGCAAGAAGTAGAAAAACTGAAACCTTCATATTCTGGTAGTAGGTACGTGAAATGATGCTGCCACTTTGAAAAAAAAGTCTGACAGTTCCTCAGAAAGTTAAAAAAGAGTTACCACATGACCCAGCAATTCCACTCCTAGGTATATACACAGGAGAACTGAAAACTTATGTCTACATAAAAACTTGTACACCAATATTTATATCCCCACTGTTAATAATAATAATAATCAAAAGATGAAAACAACCCAAATGCCCATCAACTGATCAATGGATAAACAGTCATATGGTAAATCCATACAACAGAATATTATTCAGCCATAAAAAGAAATGAAGTACTGATATATGCTATCAATGGATGAACCTTGAAAACTTTTTGCTAAGTGAAAGAACCAGACAGATGCAAAAAAGACATATATTGTATGATTCTATGTAATGAAATGTCCCAAACTGGGGGGAGCTGGGTACAGGGTTTCTTTTGGGGTTCATTAAAATATTCTAAAATTAAATACTAGTAGTATCGCTTGCACTCTGTGAATATACTATAAAACACTGAACTGTACACTTTAAAAGGGTGAATTTATAGTATATTACCTATATCTCAATAAAATTATTAGGAAAAGAAACTAAAATATTGCTCAAAGAATCTTCTGTCACTAGTCATATGGAGTATACAGATAACTACGACCCAGCCATTCTACTCTTACCTGTGTGTGTGTGTATGTATGTGTGTGTGTGTGTGTGTATATATATATCCAAAAATTCTTGGACAGTTACATAATAACATCTCTGAAAATGTTTATAATAGTGCAATATGTAGTGCTGGGATGTTGGAGGCAACCTGAATTTCCCTCAGTAAAAGAGTACAGATAAAATATGGTAGATGCACACTGTAGTATTAAGCAATCATTCAAAAAACAGAAAAAAAAACAGATTAGATGCACATATTTCAATGTTTCTATGTGGGTGAATCTCAACAACATGATGCTTGGCAAAAAATGCATATATTCATTATATAAAATTCGTGCACAAAAATATTCATTTTGCAAGAATACATATGAATTCTTACAACACAATACAATGAAAGATATACATTAAATACATTTAAATGGTTGCCTAAGGGGTAAGGAAGAAAATAGGAGTAATGTATACAGAAATAAAAGGGAATTAATTCCTATGTCATGTGCCTATCATTTTAAAATAGCAATAAAATAAGAATGCCAGGGAATTGAATAGTCAGAATAAAATGGAGGTTGTTGCCTAAGTCTGGGCTTTTATAAGCACCTAGAGACATGATTCACAAGGGCAGGCTGACTCCATTTAATGGATCAGCACTAGAGTAAATATGGATGATGTGTCTTACATTATATTTATGTTTACAGAAATGTTTTTAAAGTCAAGAATAAGTGGTTTACTAAAAATCATTTGGTCAACTATGAAAATAACTTTAGCAGACTAAATAAGCCAACCAAACTCATAATAAGAGTCTTGCCATTATATATTTTAGTTAGTTTCATAGCTTTGTGCTTTTTATCAATCCATTTGTTCTTCTTTATATACTTTTATATATTACAATTCCTCCTATACTGTCTTTTATTGACTATTTAGTACAAAAATATATCCTCATATATGTAGTCTTCATTTGTCTCCCTATCCCCAAATTGGCATTAAAAATAAAGTATTCCACTATTTTTTTTACAATCAGTAAATATTATTCAGATAGAGTTCCGGTTTATTTTTTCCCACACCCTTTGGGTCACAGAATTTTTTTAAATCATTTTAAAACGGAAGTTCTTCATTACTATGGCCTCTTCATTTAGTCAGTCTTGCAATCACCAAACTAAAGATTCTAAGAAAACTGGCATTATGTCCACAAGAAACAAAATTATCATTTCATTTCTAAGATATAACATTCTCTTCTCTTTGAATAAAACTTCACTTTGTTGCCTAAAATCGTCAGTTCCAGCACCATTTCTCTGGATTACTGAATATGTGGCAGAAGTTTAAATTATTTCCAGACCTCATGCTATTTTTACGTTAGTCATCTGAACAAATTCTATTCAGCATACTCTTCACTTAGAAACAACCTTTCAGACAGACACCCTACCTCCAAGGAGTAAGAAGCAATGAAAATTAGTGTGTCTGAGGTACAGAGAAAATCCATGTCTGACAAGCATAGATTTGGTCGTTGCTTAATGGATTAAAAGAAATTTCTCAACTTTGAGTGAGCATATAGAGAACAATATGCTTTTTCTGGGAATAGATTTTATTTTATTTATTTATTTTTTAAAGATTTTATTTATTTACTTGACAGAAAGAGACACAGCAAGAGAAGGAACACAAGCAGGGGGAGTGGGAGAGGGAGAAGCAGGCCTCCCGCAGAGCGGGAAGCCTGATGCGGGGCTCGATCCCAGGATCCTGGGACCATGACCTGAGCTGAAGGCAGACGCTTAACGACTGAGCCACCCAGGTGCCCCTGGGAATAAATTTTAAAGAATACACAAGGAGCACTTTACCAGTTGGCCAAAAGATGAATCATCTCTTTTTAACAAACAAAACCCTACAGGAAACAAATGCCACTATTTGTGGCTACTTTGTATAAATTTAATTCTCCATTAAAACAATATCCCTTTTACACAAAGCTACACATTAGGGAAGACCAAAAAATGGTGTCACTTTTGGTTAAGACAATTTTACACGAATCAGATTTGGGTGTTAGCAACTACTCAGCAGTTGCTTAACCTCTCAGAGCCTTAGTAAAGGAAGGATAGTAAATAAGACGATCACTTGTGTCCCTAAAATTCTGTAATTCTCTGAAACGAAAGTCTAGCCTCGTCTTAATGGAATGAAATGAGAGATTCCAAACATTTGGTTGGTTACCAACTGCAATACTTAACCATTTTCATGACCAGGAAATTCTTCTTGAATAACCTAAATTTTAAGCCTTTCCAATAATTCTTTCTATAATGTGGCTAGAAAATGGATGATTACTTTCCCTTGTATGGAAAAAATTTACTAGAATAGAGCTAATAAATCACACCTCACATTTTTTTCCAGGTGAAATAGTCCCAAACTTTCCTTAAAAATCTCAATTTCCAACTATTTAATCATGTGGTGGCTTTCCTGTTATTCTACACCAAGTTTTCTAGATTTTAGCTATGGATCCTAAATCCAGACAACAAAATGCATACAGGATTTGAAAAGAACTCTGTGTAATTCTCTACCAGTTGTGCACATGGACAAGGAGCACAGATATTTCAGGAACTAAGAAAACCTTCACTCCTTGTATATCAGGACCACCAATTTTGTGAAATGATTATAACCTGCTCTTTGCCAAGAATGCCAGTGTAAATGACTGGGTGGTTCTCCTCTACCATCCACAAACCAGAAGAAGGTACAAATGGCTTTTCTTTATAGTATTCTATGGAAAGACACATTTCAAATTAGGTGGATCAAAACACTGACTATTTTCTGATCTCATACAATAGCAATGTAGACATGTGTTCTGCTTTTGTACAAGAGATCTCAGATAAAATTAAATTGCTAGGATGAAAGGCAATATGATGACAGAAAGTATAAAAAGTTTTAAATGTGAGATCTGATTCAAAATTGTGTCACTATCACCTGACAGCCTATGTCATTTCATAGGTTGTCACTTACTTTCTCTGGGCCTTAAGTTTCCTCAAAAATAATTGAGAATAACAATATGTACCTCCTACGATTGTTGTGAGATTTCATTTAGATAATTAAGGTACAACCCAGATGTATATTACCCTCAGGTCCACTCAGGCTAACTCTCATACAACCCTGACACAAAATTAGGATCTGTCACAAGCAACAACAGGAAATCCATTTATAGCAAGCATAGTATAATTTGGGTATTTTTGCTGAAGATTTACAAGGTCTTAGGGGGTATACATACATTTCACTCATAGTTCTCTTCAATCTTCCCCAGATTTTGGCCACAAGGCCTGTCTTTTCCTAATCTTGAGTTCAGCATTGCAGGTGCTCATCTTCTTTCTCTTGTATCATCTTCATCGCTTTGACTGTCCTGCTCTTTGTTATGTGAACAATTTGGCCCAGTCCCAGGTTCTGCCTAAAAACATAGACCTTCCCCTAGAAAGTGCTCAGTAAAAGACAGAAGGCACTGGAGAATTATGGGTACCTGTTTTAACTACTACAAAAGCAAAGACCTTTCTTGATAAGGTACTTGATGAATATTACCTTTCTTCATTTATCCTTGTGGGAAACTACACCAAAGATAGTTTTTATGTCATGCTAAAAACTGAAAATAATAAATACTGAATCATGATAAGTATTTTAATCTTAAAATACTGCTGTTTCCTGCTTTACAATTTATAGTTTCAAATATTTCTAGTGTCCATGGTCAATGGCTGTAGTTAAAAAATCAAAACCAAATGCATTGATACTCTTCAAAGCAAGACCTAGGGGGTAGTGATTGAATAGGTACTATTATTTTTTTAAGCTAGCATATAATTATTTTTATCTTACCTAACCCGTGTCTTATCTTATGCTTCTGATTTCAAATTTTGTCTCAACCAAAACCAACTTGTATATTTTTCTCCAAATTAGGCAGTCTGTATGCTGGGGCAGAATGGAAGTTGGTTGAGTTTAAGGACTTTTATTCACTATGTGTAATGAGCACCACATGCTATTTAATGCCATATATTTCCTGGATTACATGTCTGCTGAGATGCCTTACCCACTGGCTTACTTATGGTAGACTGTTTCCTTTGAGGTTAAGGACATAGAAAAACCTGGGAATTGTTTTCTGGTTTTACCAATGACATCAGACTTCCAAGATGCCGATAAATATGAACTAGGTTTTTAAAGTGAATGCTTACCACATTGCACGCAATTATTGTCTTATTGCCACATTTAAATTCTCCTTAGGAAATGCTCTTTTATGAGTCATATTACATAAGTTTGACTCACTGAAGGCTCTGGCATTTTAGAAACATACTTTGAAAATATAATTAAACAGAAGTTGACATGTTTTTGTATTATTTCTGGAATAGCATCATAATTTAGATTTAATATATTAAAAAATACAAGATTTATTTTCTCCCATGCAATAACATATTGGCTTATTTCATACTTTTTGGTAATTTTCCAATTTTTTTAGTTCTCATTTATACTACTTCTGTTATTTTGAACTTGCCATTCAATTGCCATAAATCATGTCTAAAAATTAAATTCTTAACTTGGTAGCATTTTAATTTTCCTATTTTTCTAATGTAGAAAATGTATATTTCATGAATGTTGATCATTATATATTAAGTTGACTTTTGGAGTAAAACAGATCTGCATTTGAATCTCAACTCTGCCATGTACCAGCTATGAAACTTTGGGAACATTATTTTACTTCTCTAACTCTGTTTTCTCATTTGTAAGATGATGATACTAAAAAATTATATGCATCATGTTGTCTGCGAAGAGTGAAAGTTTGACTTCTTCTTTGCCAATCTGGATGCCTTCTTTTCTTTTTGTTGTCTGATTGCTGAGGCTGGATTTCTAGTACTATGTTGAACAACAGTGGTGAGGGTGGACATCCCTGTCGTGTTCCTGACCTTGGGGAAAAGCTCTCAGTTTTTCCCCATTGAGGATGATATTCACTGTGGGCCTTTTGTTTATGGTTTTTATGATATTGAAGTATGTTCCCTCTATTCCTACATGGCAGAGAGTTTTTATCAAGAAAGGATGATGTATTTTGTCAAATGCTCTTCTGCATCTATTGAGGGGATCATATGGTTCTTGTCCTTTCCTTTATTAATGTGGTGTATCTCACTGATTGGTTTGCGGATGTTGAACCACCTCTGCAGCCCAGGAATAAATCCCATTTGGTCATGGTGAATAATCCTTTTAATGAACTGTTGTGATACTTTATGTAGAAAACCCAAAAGACTCCACCAAAAAATTGCTAGAACTGATACAGGAATTCAGAAAAGTCACTGGATATAAAATTGATGCACAGAAGTCAGTTGCATTTCTATACATTAACAGTGAAGCAGAAGAAAGAGAAATCAAGGAATCGATCCCATTTACAATTGCAACAAAAACCCTAAGATAGCAAGGAATAAACCTAACCAAACAGGTAAAGGATCTGTACTCTGAAAACTATAAAACACTTACGAAAGAAATTGAAGATGACACAAAGAAATTGAAAAACATTCCATGATCTTGGATTGGAAGAACAAACAGTGTTAAAATGTCTATACTACCCATTCAATGCAATCCTTATCAAAATACCATCAACGTTTTTCACAGAGCTAGAAAAAAAAATCCTAAAATTTGTATGGAACCAGAAAAGACCCTGAAAAGCCAAAGTATGTTGAAAAACAAAAGCAGAGCTGGAGTCATCACAATTCCAGACTTCAAGCTATATTACAAAGTTGCAATCATCAAGACAGTGTGGTACTGGCACAAAAACAGACACATAGATCAATGGAACAGAACAGAGAACCCAGAAATGGATTCTCAACTCTATGGTCACCTAATCTTCAACAAAGCAGGAAAGAATATTCAATGCAAAAAGTGTCTCTTCAATAAATGGGGTTGGGAAAATTGGACAGCCACATGCAGAAGAATGAAATTGGACCACTTTCTTATACCTTACACAAAAATAAACTCAAAAAGGATGAAAGACCCAAATGTGATACAGGAAACCATCAAAATCCTAGAGGAGAACACAGGCAGCAACCTCTTTGACTTCAGCCACAGCAACTGCTTGCTAGACATGTCTCCAAAAGCAAGGGAAAGAGAAGCAAAAATGAACTATTGGGATTTCATCGGGACAAAAAGCTTTTGCACAGCAAAGCAAACAGTCAACAAAATTAAAAGGCAACCTGCGGAATGGGAGAAGATATTTGGAAATGACTTATCAGATAAAGGGCTAGTATCCAAAACGTATAAAGAACTTATCAAACTCAACACCGAAAAAAACCCCCACAAAAAATCCAGTCAAGAAATGGACAGAAGACATGAACAGACATTTCTCCAGAGAAGACATAGAAATGGCTAACAGACACATGAAAAAATGCTCAACATCACTCATCATCAGGAAAATACAAATCAAAACCACAATGAGATACCATCTCACTCTGGTCAGAATGGCTAAAATTAACAACTCAGGAAACAACAGATGTAGCCAGGATGCAGAGAAAGGGGAAACCTCTTACACTGTTGGTGGGAATGCAAGCTGGTACAGCCATTCTGGAAAATAGTATGGACATTCCTCAAAAAGTTAAAAAATAGAGCAATTGCACTACTAGGTATTTATCCTAAGGACACAATGTTTACAGCAGCATTATCAATAATAGCCAAAATATGGAAGGAGCCCAGATGTCCATTGACAGATGAATGGATAAAGAAGATATGGTGTATATATACAATAGAATTTTACTCAGCCATCAAAAAGAATGAAATCTTGGGGCACCTGGGTGGCTCAGTCGTTAAGCGTTTGCCTTCGGCTCAGGTCATGATCCCAGGGTCCTGGGATATAGCCCTGCATCAGGCTCCCTGCTCAGCAGGAGGCCTGTTTCTCCCTCTCCCACTCCCCCTGCTTGCGTTCTTTCTCTGGCTGTCTCTCTCTCTCTGTTAAATAAATAAATAAAATCTTAAAAAAAAAGAATGAAATCTTGTCATTTGCAATGACATGGATGGAACTAGAGGGTATTATGCTAAGTGAAATAAGTCAGTCAGAGAAAGATAAATACCGTATGATGTCACTCATATGTGGAATTTAAGAAGCAAAACAGATGAACATAGGGGAAAGGAAAGAAAAATAAAATAAGATGAAAACAGAGAGGGAAGCAAACCTTAAGAGACTCTTAACTATAGGAAACAAACTGAGGGTTGCTGGAGGGGTGGTGGGTGGAGGGATGGGGTAATTGAGTGATGGAGATTAAGGAGGGCACTTGATGTAATAAGCACTGGGTGTTATATTCAACTGATGAATCACTAAACTCTACCCCTGAAACTAGTAATACAGTATATGTTAACTAAATTGAATTTAAATTTAAAAACTTTAAAAAAATTTTAAAAAGATGCTTTCTAAAAAAAAATCATATGTAGAAATTAAATGAGGCAACAAATATAAAATATATAATTTTATTACTGACCTATATGAAGTGGTGAATAAAAGTACTATTTATGGGCGCCTGGGTGGCTCAGTTGGTTGAGCGACTGCCTTCGGCCCAGGTCATGATCCTGGAGTCCCTGGATCGAGTCCCGCATCGGGCTCCCTGCTCGGTGGGGAGCCTGCTTCTGCCTCTGACCCTCCCCCCTCTCATGTGTGCTCTCTCTTTCTCATTCTCTCTGTCTCAAATAAATAAATAAAATCTTTAAAAAAAAAAAGTACTATTTATTACCAGTATTATTATTTACCCAATAAGCCAAAACAAGAAATTCTCTAATCATAGATCTTTTAATTATCTAAGGCCTATCTACACATATGAATAAGTTAATCAAAATATTCTTAACATGACCCTAAGACTCACTGAAACACATCACAGAATTAAGGTAAATCAAGTAAGCAAGAACAAGTATGGCTTATTTAGTTAAATAAGGGGTTGCAAACACAGGGACTGGGTTAATTATTACCTGTGAATTTAACTCACTCATCATAAATCCTTGCCCCTCTCTATATCCCATAAGAGCAAAGCATTACAGACATTACAAAGGCCTACCTAGCTATTTTTCCTAGACTAAAGAATCACAGGGCAGAGTCCTTTGCAGGCTATAGTTTGGGAAGACACTAGGTTTCAGAAACAAGAAAAGCCTTGCTAACCACAAGGTATGCACAAATTCTATGGAAACTATATGTGTTAAAATAAAACCAAAGTAGATTTCCCTGTATTATAATTATATATAGTTAATTATAGATCCAGCATCTTCTTCATCATGGGTTTATTTAAAATATTCTAAAAGATTGGCCAGTTGTCAGTGTTTATTTATTACTTGACCAAATACATTGAACAAACCAATGGTGATTTGCCAATTCCCACTGGTGGTATCTAAAAATGGGTTAAGAACTTCCTTTCCCTTATAGGAACAATCAGAATCTGCTTAGGTTTCCAAAATGGATGAGTCCCAAGGGGTCAAGTAGGGTTCCCTGGAAACATTACTTCTAATACTAAAAATAGGGAGTTTCCTCCAGGAAAATAAATAGCTCCCATTCCCAGTATGCTAGCAGCAGACACCTGAGAGATGTTCAAATGAGAGCAAGAAATAGAAACTGTAGATAAGGGCGCCTGGGTGGCTCAGTTGGTTAAGCGACTGCCTTCGGCTCAGATCATGATCCTGGAGTCCCGGGATCGAGTCCCGCATCGGGCTCCCGGCTCGGCGGGGAGCCTGCTTCTCCCTCTGACCCTCCCCACCTCAGGCTTTCTCTCTCTGTCAAATAAATAAATAAAATCTTTAAAAAAAAAAAGAAACTGTAGATAAGTACTTCAGTGCAATCAATACTAACCATAAAGCCAGAAGAGACAGGGCATGGTCAGTGCTGGAGATGAAGCCACACTGACCAGTGTGTCCAGGGTGGTCAATGTGAAAAATAATCTATATGAAAGATTACATAATTGATTCTATAATCATGGGGCTAAAGCAGGATCCCCTGGAAAAATAGGAGACTTGATTCCCAATCTTAGTGCTTCAAACAAAGAAAATAGTCAATACTGAGAATGAGCTATGAGCACACAAGGAAAATTAAGCACTACAGGGCCCAGTGCATCGCCTTTAACAATGTAGTGTGCAAACAAAACCTGGGTCTAAAATTATACTTGAATCAAAGTAGATGACTTACTTGAAGCTAAATGGAAGCATCTGAGAAAGTTTGCAGCCAACTGGTAAGTCTTGATTTGAAATTTTTGACTAGGACCAAATGATGCAGAAGAGTAAGAGATGACCAGAAGGTGAATTAGAACGTGACTTTGGACAACCAAGCCTAGATAGACATAAATTCCTAGAAAAGAAACTCACTTTAAGATAAATGCAAAGAATTATATTCATACCTAAGTTAACTGTTGGATAGAATTTACCTTAAATGTTTTCTCAAACAATTCTTTGATTTGATTTCAAGTTATTAGATACTATAACCTGACAGTCTGGAGGTTGTTGTAAACATAACCAAGAATTGATGTGCAAATGACATCCTTACCATTAGCTCCAGAAATGTAACCCAAACAGGAAACACTTTGGGTGACTTTGGATATTATGAGGAACATAAAGCTTCCATATGTGTGTGTGCACAAATATTTATATTTCAGTTAACATTCTGCTGGGTAAATAGGAAAGTATCTTAGAAAATATTTTCTGCCACATTTTTAAATCACAATTTGATAGTGTCTTTATTATATCCTCCCTCTTTGTAAGTTAAATTAAATATTCTCCTCCTGGCCAGACATGGGGGCAGGAATAGCTAAATTTAGAAAAAAAAATATTTAACTTCCCATGAAGAATCAAATACTTTTTTAATTTCTGAAAAATTAATTAACCAAGTCACTTCTCAGTGACAATAGAGTTTTCCATCTTCTTGGTTTTTATCCAGGAAATTTTGCTGCAAGATAATAGATGGCATTACCTTTTTCCTTGGTTAATAATTAAGAAAAATAGTCTGTCAAAAAAATTTATTGTATATCAACAATATGTAAAGTATACTTCTGGGGAGAAATAGAAAAAACATTAGAGGGCGTGAGACCAGATTTCAAATAGCTTTTAGAAACTTCTCTTTGCCTTCATTCTTAAAATGCATTATAAAGGATCTCATGTTGGATCTTTCTTATATGCTATTTGGCACATTGTGAGTTCTTTTAATCTGAAGTCTTCCACTTTTCTTCAGTTCTTAAAAATTCTTTGTAATTACTTCTTGAAATATTTTTATTTCTTTTTAAAAATTTTCTCTTTTTCTGTGACTGCTATTAGATACTGATACTTCTTTTGTTCTCTGTATCTCTTAACTATTTTCTCAATCTTTCTATCACTTTATCTCACTCTAATGCCTTCTAGGAGAGTTCACTGACCTAAAACTTAAAATCATTAATGAACTGTTAAGCTGTATCTTTTCTATTTAGTTAAATTTAATTCATTATTTTAATAATCGTGTTATCATAGCCATCACCTCCAACTGGTTCCTCTCCATAAGAGTTTGTTTCTGCCTCATGTTTTAATTATACTCCCTTAGCACTCTGAAAATATTTATTATGCCTATTTTAAATTCTTTTGTTTGTTTAATTTGTTCTTCCTCTGGAATGTGATATTTCATATATTTACAACATTGAGGAGATGGAAGTAAACTTAAGTTCAATCCATCACCTTTGTTTTCAAACTCTATTTTCATTTTATATTAAAAATCCTAGTCCAAAAAGAAAAAGAAGGAAAAGAATGGTAGGAAGATAAAAAGGAAAGAAATACGAAAGGAAGAAAAAACAGACACATACCAATATGTCAAGAACTTAGTAAAGGAAAGGGAACAGAGATTGGAGAGAAGAGGGTAAGCTTTCAAAATTAAAGGAGGAATTAGAAGCAGAGGAGGAGTTAAGATGGTGGGGTAGTAGGAGGACCTTATGCTTGCCTCCTCCCTCGAACACAGCTAAATAATTATCAAATCATTCTGAACACACAGGAAATTGATCTGAGGACTGAGAGAACAAACTGCACAAGTAGAGGGAGAAAAGAGGCCACATCAGGTAAGGTAGGAGGTGCAGTGATGTGATTTAGGGAAGAAAAGAATCACAGGTGCAGCAGAGGGGAGGGAGTCCTGATCACGGAGAGAGGAGAAACAGAGAAAGAGATTGAGAGAGAGAGAGAGAGAGCTAAGGCAGCATGCAGAGGGCTGCACAAGAAAAACACTTCCCCAAAACCACTGACTAGTTTTTACAAGCAGTAGAGCACAAAGTCTGAAGTTTTAGAAGTCCACACCATCACCAGGGTCAAGCCTGGCAGAAGTAGTGGTACTCCTGTGGAGAAGAAGGGCAGAGGCCCAGGAGTGGACAACATGCTCTGAGGATCCCTGGGTCACACTGGGAGAGAGTTCTACTTCTTGGAGTGCATTTGGGAGAGGTGCACTGCCTCTCAGGGGACAAAAGAGCCAGCAGGTGCCATGGAGCTGCCCCATTCATTAGCATACAAGCAGAGACACCTGATGAGGGCAGCTAACCTGGGCACCAGCTTTTTGCTACACTTTACCATAAAATCCAAGCCCCTGTGTGGTGGTGTGACTGCTTTTCTGGGAAAAACTGGCACCAACCACAGCATGATGAGACCTTCTCCCAGGATCACTGCAGGTCCAAGTTGTGCAAGGTCCCTAATATTTGCAGTTTTGAAACAGAGCCACGCACCTGAGATAAAACATAGGAGGACTGCACCACTGCTGGGTGGGTAAACAGCACAGACACATACAGGGTGAAGGCAGGGATCTGATGGAAGCCTGGGACACAAGAAGGGAGATTGTTCACTCTTCTGTGAGGGCTTCCTGAACAGTGTAGATGCAAACTCCTCTCTCCAGGAAAGAGAGCAGGCCAAAGCCATTGTTCACCCTCCCATCAGCATAGACAGACTTCAGCAAGTGGCACAGTGTACACAGTGGAGGCTTGAGCCACTTACACCAAGTCCCACCCCATTGCACTCTGCAGGTGTCTTTTTTAATAGGACAGGTGTGATTCAGAGCCAGAGCAGTAGCAGGCCCCTCCCCTAGATGACCAGCACAACCCCCCTTCTGCCTCAGATGCACCAGGTCTACTGATCACAGGGTACTGCATAGCTTCAGCTCTAGTTGAAATAGGACCAGGGAGATACCTAGACAAAATGTCAAGACAGAGGAATTCATCCCAAAAGAAAAAACAAGAAGAGGTCACAAATAGGGAGCTAATCAAGAGATGTAAGTAATATGCCTCAATCAGAATTTAAAACAACAGTCATAAAGATACTAGCTGGGCTTGAGAAAAGCATAGAAGAAACAAGAGAGACCTTTACTGCAGATATAGAAGACTTAAAATCTAGTCAGCCTAAAATAAAAAATGCTATAACCAAGATGTGAAACTGACTGGATGTAATGACCATAAGGATGGAAGAAGCAGAGGAACAAATAAGTAACATAGAAGATTAAATTATGGAAAATAATGTAACCAAAAAGAAGAGGGAAAGAAAAATATTGGATCATGAATATAGACTGAGAGAACTCAGAGACTCCATAAAGCATAATAACATTCATATCATAGGAGTTCCAGAAGAAGAGAGGGAAAAGGGGGCAGAAGGATTATTTGAGCAAATTATAGCTGAAAACTTCCCAATTTGGGGAAAGAAACAGACATCCAAATCCAGGAGGCACAGAGAACTCTCATCAAAACCAACAAAAGCCAGCCAACACCAAGATATATCATAGTAAAATTTGCAAAATACAGAGGTAAGGAAAGCATCCTGAAAGTAGCAAGGGAGAGGAAATCCCTAACCTACAAGATAAGACAAATCAGGATAGCAGAAGATCTCTCCACAGAAACCTGGAAAGCCAGAAGAGAGTAGCAGGATATATTCAACACATTGAAGGGGGAAAATAGGCAGCCAAGAATACTTTATCCAGCAAGGCTGTCATTCAGAATAGAAGGAGAGATAAAGAGTTCCCCATACAAATAAAAACTGAAGGAGTCTGTGAACACTAAACCAGCCCAGCAAGAAATATTAAAGGGGACTCTTTGAGTGGGAAAGAATAAGCAAAAGCAACAAAAACTGGAAAGGAACAGAGAAAATCTCTAGAAACAATGACTTTACAGGAAATACAATGGCACTGAATTCATATCTATCAATAATCACTCTGAATATAAATGGACTAAATGCTCTAATCAAAAGACATAGGGTATCAGAATGGATAAAAACAAAAAACAAAACAAAACGAACAAACAAAAAAAACAAGACCCATCTATATGCTGCCTCTTAGAGATTCACTTTAGGCCTAAAGACACCTATACACTGAAAGTGAGGGGATAGAGAACCATCTATCATGCTAATGGAGGTCAAAAGAAAGCTGGAGTAACCATACTTTTATCAGACAAACTAGATTTTAAACCAAAGACTGTAACAAGAGATGAAGAAGAACACTATATCATAATAAAGGGGTCCATCTAACAAGAAGATCTAACAATTGCAAATATTTATGCCCCCAACTTGGGAGCAGCCAAATATAAAAATCAATTAATAACAAACATAAAGAAACTCATTGATAACAATACAATAATAGTATGGGACTTTAACACCCGATTTGCAGCAATGGACAGATCATCTAAGCAGATAATCAATAAGGAAACAATGGCTTTGAATGACACACTGGATCAGATGGACATTACAGATACATTCAGAACATTTCATCCTAAAGCAGCAGAATACACATTCTTTTTGAGTGCACATGAAACATTCTCCAGAACTGATCACATATTGGGTCACAAATCAGGCCTCAACAAGTACAAAAAGATTGAGATCATACCATGCATATTTTCTGACCACAACACTATGAAATTTGAAGTCAACCACAGGAAAAAATTTGGAAAAACCACAAATACATGGATGTTAAAGAACATCCTACTAAAGAATGAATGGGTTAACCAGGAAATTAAAGAAGAAATTTAAAAAAAATACATGAAAGCAAATGAAAATGAAAACATGACAGCCCCGAACCTTTGGGATGCAGCAAAGGTGGTCATAACAGGGAAGTATATAGCAATACACGTCTACCTCAAGAAGCAAGAAAAGTCTCAAATACACAATCTAACCTTACACCTAAAGGAGCTAGAAAGGAAACAGCAAATAAAGCCTAAACCCAGCAGGAGAAGGGAAATAATAAAGATCAGAGCAGAAAAATATGCTATAGAAACAAACAAAAAAACCCAGTAGAACAGATCAACAAAACTAAAAGCTGGTTATTTGAAAGAATTAATAAAGTTGATAAACCCCTAGCCAGACTTATCAAAAAGAAAAGACCCAAATAAATAAAATCATGAATGAAAGAGGAAAGACCACAACCAATGCCACAGAAATACAAACAATTATAAGAGAATATTATGAAAAATTATATGCCAACAAATTGGGCAATCCAGAAGAAATGAATAAATTCCTAGAAACATAGAAACTACCAAAACTGAAACATGAAGAAATAGAAAATATGGACAGACCCATAACCAGCAAGGAAATTGAATCAGTAATCAAAAATCTCCCAACAAACAAAAATCCAGGCCTGGATGGCTTCCCAGGAGAATTCTACCAGACATTTAAAAAAGAGTTAATACCTATCCTTTTCAAACTGTTCCAAAAAATAGAAATGGCAGGAAAACTTCCAAACTCCTTCTATGAAGCCAGCATTACCTTGATTCCAAAACCAGACAAAGACCCCAAAAAAGGAGAATCATAGGCCAATATCCCTGATGAATATGGATGCAAAAATTCTCAATAAAATAGTAGCAAATCAAATCCAACAGTACATTAAAAGAATTATTCACCATAATCAAGTGGGATTTATTCCTAAAATATAGAGGGGTGGTCCAATACTTGCATATCAATCAATGGGATACACCATTTAATAAAGGATAAGAATCATATGATCCTTTCAATTCATGCAGAAAAAGCATTTGACAAAATACAACATCCTTTTTTGATAAAAAAAAACCCTCAATAAAGTAGAGAGAGGGACTATACCTCACCATCATAAAGGCCATAAATGAAAGACCCACAGCTAATATCATCCTCAATAGGGAAAAACTGAGAGCTTTTCCTCTATAGTCAGGAACAAGACAGGGTTGTCCACTCTTACCATTGTTATTTAACATAGTACTAGAAGTCCTAGTCTCAGCAATCAGACAACAAAAAGAAATAAAAGACATCCAAAATGTCAAGGAAGAAGTCAAGCTTTCACTATCTGCAGACGACATGATACTCTACGTAGAAAACCCAAAAGACTCCACCAAAAAATTGCTAGAACTGATACAGGAATTCAGAAAAGTCACTGGATATAAAATCGATGCACAGAAGTCTGCTGCATTTCTATACATTAACAGTGAAGCAGAAGAAAGAGAAATCAAGGAATCGATCCCATTTACAATTGCAACAAAAACCCTAAGATAGCTAGGAATAAACCTAACCAAAGAGGTAAATGATCTGTACTCTGAAAACTATAAAACACTTATGAAAGAAATTGAAAAACATTCCATACTCATGAATTGGAAGAACAAAGAGTGTTAAAATGTCTATACTACCCAAAGCAATCTATACTTTTAAAGCAATCCCTATCAAAACACCACCAGCATTTTTCACAGAGCTAGAAAAAATAATCCTAAAATTTGTATGGAACCAGAAAAGACCCTGAATAGCCAAAGTATGTTGAAAAACAAAAGCAGAGCTGGAGTCATCATAATTCCAAGCTTCAAGCTATATTACAAAGCTGTAAGCATCAAGACAGTGTGGTACTGGCACAAAAAGAGACACATAGATCAATGGAATCAAATAGAAAACCCAGAAATGGACCCACAACTATATGGTCACCTAATCTTCAACAGAGCAGGAAAGAATATCCAATGCAAAAAAGACAGTCTCTTCAATAAATGGTGTTGGGAAAATTGGACAGCCACATGCAGAAGAATGAAGTTGGACCACTTTCTCATACTTTACACAAAAATAAATTCAAAATGGATGGACGACCTAAATGTGAGAGAGGAAACCATCAAAATCCAGGAGCATAGGCAGCATCCTCTTTGACCTCGACCACAGCAACTTCTTACTACACACATCCCTGGAAGCAAGGGAAAGAAAAGCAAAAATAAACCTATTGGGACTTCATCAAGATAAAAAAGCTTCTGCACAGTGAAGGAAACAACAAAACTAAAAGGCAGACTACAGAATGGGAGAAGATATTTGCAAATAACATATCTGATAAAGTGTTAGTATTCAAAAATCTATAAAGAACTTATCAAACTCAACACCCCAAAACCAAATAATCCAGTTAAGAAATGGCCAGAAACATGAATAGTTATTTTTCCAAAGAAGGCATCCAGATGGCCAACAGGCACATGAAAATATGCTCAACGTCACTCATCATCAGGGAAATACAAAAACCACAATGAGATACCGCCTCACACCTGTCCATATGACTAAAATTAACTCAGGAAACAGCAGATGTTGGCAAGGATGCAGAGAAAGGGGAATCCTCTTGCACTGTTGGTAGAAATTTGCAAACTGGTACAGCCACTCTGGAAGAGAGTATGAGGTTCCTCAAAGTTAAAAATAGAACTACCCTACAGCCCAGCAATTGCATTACCAGGTATTTATCCAAAGGATACAAAAACACTGATTCAAAGGGACACATGCACCCTAATGTTTATAGCAGCATTATCAACAATAACCAAACTATGGAAAGAACCCAAATATCCATCGACAGATGAATGGATAAAGAAGATGTGGTATGTATGTATAATAGAATACTACTCAGCCATCAAAAGAATGAAATCTTGTCATTTGCAATGACATAGATGGAGCTTCAAAAATTGCTGAATTGAATTTTTATCATTGCAGATGTAAGTATCAGGCACAATATGTCTAAAATATTTCGCAAGCAGAATAAGAAGTTGGGAAGATACCACTGGGAAAACGAATACTTTCAAGTTTTCAAGTTTCAGACTTCTGTAATGCAAAAGAGTTTATTAAAATAGAAAGTTAAAATTAGTTCTTTTTAATTTAAACTTATCATCCTAACATAGATTTCCTTTTCCCTAGGATTTCATGACTATTTTTCTTCCCTACAATAATTTAAAGAATTTTGCTTAAACATTTTTGTAGCATTTATTTAGATATAATATAAATACCTTGTCAGGTCCATTCATATGTGCTGCTTCTTCCTACTCTGCTTGAAATTACTATGCAAACTCTATTCTTCATATAATTATTTTAAAATCCATTTTGGGTTTTGTCAAAAATCCAGAAATAGCAAAATTAAAACTGCCATAAATAGTAGTTAGTAAAAGTTTATAGAGCTTGTAAGAACAGTTTGCAAACTGGGAGTTCTGAAATTTAAAAGTGATATGAAGCTCGGGGCATGGCATTACAGGATGACTTATGAAGTGAAAATGAGGAAGTTGTTCAATCTTTACAGTGATTGGTTATTACAGTGGAGGTTTCCAGATGGTTGGGGATTGGCTAAAAATGATTATCTTATACCATTTTTAGGGAGATAACTTAAGTTTCTTTTATGTTTATCAGAGGCACTCATAAGTAAACTGAGTTAAGTTTCTCTTACGTTCATAAAATAAGCTAGATTTGGTTTTGCTTATGGGGCTTTAATGGTTTTGTCTGCTCAGGGGATTCTCAAGTCTGGTCTCTATTTTTAATTTAATTTTAAAAATTCCTCACACTCTTTGTATAATATCAGATAGTATACAATAAGAATTTATATTATACAGGTATTCAACAATAAACTATAAAAGAACAAAGCAAGAGACCTGGAATATGGTTTGTTTCAGAGAATTCTCCTAATCCATTACAGCCCCAAAATGAATTTCTTGACAATGTTGTCTCTATTATTTCTGTATTTTCAATACAGAATATATACATTTTGTATTTGGGCAAATACTGTGAAATATTGCTTATGTTAAACAAGTCAAATAGAGAAATTGAGGCTCATGGAGATTTCTATGTATCTGTAGGGATAAAACCCAAGCAATTACCCAGCAGGAAGCCAATTCTCAGTCAAAAAGAAGCAAATAACTGACTTTGAATCAGTCTGCAGCTTCCCACTTAAGAAAGCACAGGATTATAATGAATTAACCAACAATTCTAACACTATTCAATAATTATACTATTTTTTCTCATTGGGATGTATAAAAGTGAATTTAAAACAATGTATGTATATTTTATAATAATTTTCTTTACAATAAATTTGAATATTTATTATATCACTTAACCTTACAAAAATCCTGTGAGATTGCCAGGATGGATATTTTTATTATTATTATATCCGTTTTATAAATAAAAACCTGAATTCAACTAAATCAACAGACTTCTTCACTATCATAAAACTAATATAAAGTGGAACTGGATATCTAAACAGAAAGTGAATTGAAAGCCAAAATAGTTCATTGTATGCAGTAAAAGTAAAAGGAGCTTGGAACTTTACGCATCAAACCACTGACCTAAAATACCACATGGTTATGAATAATTAGGAAAGAACTACAGCTGGGTAGCCTGCCTAGTGTAACATTGCAATAAATGGCATGGTTTGTATGAGTGAAGGCTTTGAGTTTACTGGATATTTAACAGACAGTGTCTCAAAAAATCAGACTCGCCAAGTAGTGACTAAAGAATAAAATTGTGGTTGTCACCAACTCATCTTTATGTTTGTTTAATGAGGCAAAGAATCTCAGTCCCATATTAATCTTTTGACTAAAAACTACACCCTATGATCACAATGGCTGCCAGTAATACCATCTCTAAGAACAGTTAAGTTTGTCCGCAAAAAACTCATTCCTTCAACAAATATTTATTGAGTATGTACTATATCTGTGGAGATATTGCAATGTACAAAAGTCCCTGGTACTTTTGGAACTTAGATTTCTCTGAAAGGATCAAACAATAAAGAAACTACTAAGTATATAAGTGCCATTAAAAAGAATAAAGAAGGTGAAGGGGTGATCAGGGAGGTGATCTGGGTAGAGACCTGAAGGAAGTGAGGGAATGAGGTATGAGGAGATATATGTAAAAAGAGCATCCTAAGCAGAGGATCGGCAACTAACTGCAAAGGCTCTGAGTGTGCTTGGCATGTAAAAATGGAAATCCTTTTCTCATCAGGCCAAGTGAGGCAATGGGACAAGGCTGGCAAGTGGAGGACAGAAATGAGAGTTGACTAGAGCATCTGGAAGGAATCTGTGTATTAAAATTTCAAAAGGTGGCAAAGGATCAAAATGGAGCAAAGTCTAAAACAGAATATCCCAGCAGAGAGCAGCGAGTCTCTAGGCATAATAGTCAAGGTACAAAATGTTAAAAATGGTAAGGGGAGGTTTTCACTCCACCCTTGGTCCTCTAAATATGTACATCTCATCCACACACCACCAGCCAAACCTCAGGAAGTTCCAGAGTATGGAATTGCCACCACTACCATAACCAAGGGAAAGTAATATATGTTGAGAATAACATTCAGATATATGTCAGAAATCCAATTGCAGTGTCTTATCAAAAAAAAAAAAAGTCTGTTTCCCTCACTTTCAAATTTTCTAAATTGTGTTGGTGCAGCAACAACACAGCCCCATCAGCACCTTCCATTACTTTCAGGTTATGAGATGGTTATTCCACATCCAGTCCCCCATCCCAAGGACATTAAGCTTTCCCCAAACCCCCAGTTAATTCTGTACAAAATATCCATTAAACTTTCATTTCCTACTTAGTGGCCATAACTGTATTAGCTGCAAGGGAGTCTGGCATTAGTTTTTTGTTTGTTTTTTTGTGGAGAGACCTAATGCTACCTCCAACAAAATTGGAATCTGAAGCATTGAGGGATTATGATACAAACAACCATAATTCAGAAATCAAGGAAAGATCCAGATTCTAGTTAATCAGGAAGCAGACCCACTATGGCCAGTGATAAATCAAGTTCTTTGACCTAGGAATCCATTGCATATCAGAGGTAGGAAATGGGACCCCACATTATGAAACATATTAATATTACCATTATCAATAATCAAAAGGTGAAAACAAAATACATGAAGATAAAATGTGATGACATATAATTCTCCACCTCCATACCAGCTCTTTATTCAGCTCTGGAAATATATAGATATAATAATGTATTTAGAATAATTACGTTGTTTTTCTGTCTGGAATGTTAGTGCAAAGATAAAATGATACTAAACATTTCAAAAAGAAGCATGATATTATAAAACAAATATAAATGTTGGAAATAAGAATCATTAATTCCACTCCTGTATCTGCTTCTAGCTTCTTGTCTGAAGCAGTCACTGCCAACCTTTGCACTTGTAATTTAAAAATAATAAAACTATGATCAGAGTAAAGAAAACTATTAGGCAGAGAAGCTAATAGAAGGCATATGTTAACTCTAAGAAATTTCATGTAACAGAATGCAAAATAATGAGTTAGTTTTCATCTACAGTATATAGAAATAAGATGGATTAATTTCTAGCACATCAGTTGTATACATGTTATCTTACATTCTTGATTAACACGTCTGACTATGTGGATACTTGATTCATCTTTCCCACATCAGTGATTTTACTCTCTGAGTGGGATACTGGGAGCAAAAGAGGTTGGTACATGTGGGCAGGATCAAAGTAAATTGCTTGATTCAGAAGAGTTTTTGTGCCTGCTGATCTTTTAATACTTTAAAAAGATCCAAATCCTAAAATAAATGCAAAATAGTTGTTAGATAATAAAAATTATGTGCATATTTTCTGTGAAAATCAATCTGAACAGCAACAACCAAAAGTCTATGATAGTTACTGAACAAATTAAGCAGATATGGTTTTCTACATCTTAAAGTTTAAAATCTGAGAAACAATACTCGAGGGCTGCCTATTCAACTTCACCAATGTATATATTTGCCTCCTGAGTCATCAAAATAGTTAAGGATTTATAGTTAAATGTAAGGAAGTGAAGAGCTATGGAATCTTCATGTAGGGAAATATACTACTAGGATTTAGATGAGTATGTGTTAGCTTGTTTGGAAATGAAGAGGAAAGAAAGAAGATTGGAAGGAAGAAGGGGGGGAGGAGTTAGAAAAAATAGGGAAGAGAAAGGAAAGAGAAAGGGAAGCAGAAAAGAGAAAAGAAGATAAGGGAAAGCAAAGCAAAGTAGATAAAATTTAAAGAAAAGAAAAAAAATCAGTCTATGACATTTTTGAAAGAGCAAAATGTGAGCCGAACTTAATCCCCATGGTCTTCCTCCAAGAACCCATAACCTCAGATTAATCATGAGACAAACATAACAACTGAAGTATTCTACAAACTCCTGACCAGTACTCCTCAAAACTGTCAAGATTATCAGAAATAAGAAAAATCTAAGGAACTGTCATAGCTAAGAGGGACCTAAAGAGACATAATGGTAAATGTGTCCTAAGTGAGATTCTGAAACATAAAAAAGATATTAAATAAAGCTAAGGAAATCTGAATAAAGTATGGACTTTACTTAATGATAATGCATCAATATTGGTTCATTAATTGTGACAAATGTGCCAAAGTACTGGAAAATATTAACAATATGGGAAATTAGGTATGGGGTATATGGAAGCTCTCATGTTATCTTCACAATTTTTCTGTAAATAAAATAGAATTATTCTAAAGTTTATTTCTAAAAATATGGGCTTAAAAATCATTCTAGCAACTTCAAAAACTACCATATGTATCCAGAGTCAATCAGTAACCTGAACCACATTCACCATTAATCTGGAAAAATGTACTAAAATTACATGTTACAAAGAATAATGCTCCTTAGCCTAACTAGTTAGAACCAAATCCTTGGAATAGATGATACCTTTCCAGTTCTCTCAGGATAAACATCTTCAGCCAACAGGTTGGCTTTTCTTCAGCAGGCTCCTCTTTTCAGGAAGAATAGACTGAAATTGTCATGGGTAGCACAGGAAATATATAGATCACCATCTTGATGTCCGTCACTTTAAATCTAAATACTGACAACTGTGGAACTTTTTTTATTTATTTTTTTATTTTATTATGTCATGTTAATCACCATACATTACATCATTAGTTTTTGATGTAGTGTTCCATGATTCATTGTTTGCGTATAACACCCAGTGCTCCATTCAGTACGCGCCCTCTTTAATACCCATCACCAGGCTAACCCATCCCCCCACTCCCCACCCCTCTAGAACCCTCAGTTTGTTTCTGAGTCCATAGTATCTCATGGTGTGGAAATTTTTAAAAAGTGAAGCATAACAATTGCTACCCCTGGGGTCAGGCAGATCTGACTGGGCTACTCACTGTCTCTGTTCCATTGAACAAGTTACTTAACCTGTCTCATCTCTTTTCCCAGTTTTAAAATAGATATAATAATACAACTCACCTCATAGGCTCATTGTGTGATTTACTTGAAAGAGTGCATGGAAAACACTTAACACAACTTGACACATAGTTTGCTCTCAAAAAAGATTAGCCAGATTTTTAATTTCTTCAAAACTTGTCCTCACTTGTTGTGGTAGTTATTAGAACGATTTGCCAAATATTTCTAGGTCTACCTCCATTCCAGGCAAGTGGTCAATTACACTCTGTGGTCCTTTTCTGGTTGGGAGGGCTGTGACATTCTGGCCAAAAGATTGTGAGCACAAGTGATGCATGTCACTTCCAAGTCAATAGGAGATCCTGTACAGTCCTTCTCTTTGGCAAGGCGACCACTCATGTTCAGGCAGATGTCTGACTACTCTGTCACCCTCAGCCTCTGAGTAATATCAATTAGTAAAACTCTAATGTTGGCCCACAATGAACACACTTAGAAGTAAACCTTTCAAGTCCTAAGCCACCAAGATTTGATAAGCATAATCTAGCTTCACCTGCCTCACATATTTCAGTTCTCACATTTGTGACAAGCTTCTTATAACCTGTAACTCAAATCAAGGGTGCCTGGGTGGGTCAGTCAGTTAAGCGTCTGCCTTTGGCTCAAGTCATGATCCCAGGGTCCTGGGATTGAGTCCACGTTGGGCTCCTTGCTCTGCAGGAAGCCTGCTTCTCCCTCTCCCTCTGCCTACAGCTCCCCCTGCTTATGCTCTCTCTCTCTGTCTCTCTTTCTGTCAAATCAATAAATAAAATCTTTTAAAACTATATAAAAAAATGAATATGCCAATTTGAAACAGGCTTTTATACAGACCTGGCTCTGTTAACAGAATAGTTAAAAATACTAAGAATGCCTAGTACAAAGATAATGAGGTATTACCCGTGTTATATAAAAACAGCAGAACTCCTTAAACATTGTAAAAGAAGGAAAGGAAATACTTACTGAATATATTTACCACAGTTTTCCTGACCCAAGGATCTTATCAAACCTCATTCAATATTCATAGTTTTTTTTCAAAGAATTAGTAATCAATTATTTAGAAAAGTCTTTTAATTCTATTTTTTAATATTTTAGTGTTCCTAATCAATGAACACTTTTTTGTTTAATGTGGTAACCAAATACAGCTAGTTCTTGCAAACCCAAGGATTGACCAGAATATAAGGCATGCTTGAGTAACAAAAATTTTGCTGGAGTGTTTTACTGTTTGGAGATGGGAGTTGTTCTTGCTATTTCTGTTTATTTTATGAGGCCATTTATGATATCTATATTGACACTTCTGAGCTAGCCTCCAGTTTACTATTGTGTAAACATGCACACGTGTGTGTGTGTAAGAGAGAGAGCACACAAGAAAGCAATTGGAAAAAGTTCTTTTGAAACTATATCCTTTAAGGAGAGAGAAAAATTGAAACTTTGAGCAAGGCAGAGTGAACCCCTCTGCTGGCTACTATCCTTGAATATCAGCATCTGTCTTCTGAAATAGGCTACCATAACAAAAATTGGCACTGTTCCCCTTAATGCTAGACTACATGTCAAAATTTCCCCAAGGCTTGAAAAATCACAACTGTATTTTATTTATTAAAGTCCTGGATCTATCAACACCTAAACCTGCTTGTATTTCCAGGTCTTGCACCTTTAGAGAAAGTTAAAACAATTTGAAAAGATGCCTTGAATTCTAATAATCTACATGCATAGTGCAATTTCTAACGTGTGTCATTTCATTTGGTGCTCACAAAAATCCTAGAAGACAGGCAAGGCAAGAAATATTATATTGATGTTCTAGAAAGAAAAGCTGAAGTTGAGATAAAATAACTGATTTCCAGAAGGTCACATATCACAACTACAAGGCAGGACTAGAAGGGGTCATCCAACATGACATCTTCCCAATAGCAACAATGCTTCCACCCAAGCCCCGGAGGTAAGACATAATTAAAGAGTTACTGATAAAAGTGGCCTCTAAAGGTAAAAGGGGAAAGATTTTTAAAGATATGTATCCCTGGGGAAATTCCTTTGATAAAACAGAATGTCCTTTAGAGATTAATTTCTCTATTCTCATATTTTTTCATATTTTCCTCTTATTAACTACAACCAGAGAATCCTTCCGTGAAACAAATGGATAGCTAGCTGAGGCATGAACAGTTCTGATCGAACAAATCATTTAATTAGGATGTTACCTATCTCCTCAAGGAACACCAAAGGAACACATTTTCTATCAGTATCATAATATTCCATATCATCCCATTGGCATATGTTTCAACACAACCTTATTTCACCAGGCAGCCATTTATTTCATTTAATTACACTTTGAAATTCAGTACCTGGATTCCCTAGGTGGCCTAAAGGTGCCTCCACAGAAACTCACATGTGGTAAAACAAATGACCGAGGACAGAGGGAGCACTAAATGGCGCAGGCAGGTCAAATTGCACAGTTTGGCACCGCATTTAGTAAATTATAGTCAAGCAGCTTTTAGTTGTGTCCTAACTGTCCATTTTCAGATGGTACTTCTGCCAAACACCAGATCACTAGGGCTCATTAAAAAGCTCAAATAGCACATTCAAATTGGAAACTATAGGTCTTATTTATTTCTAGTTTTTCAGCTGGCAGACATGAAAAGCACTTTTGAGCAGAAAAAAAAAAAAAAGATGAAGAAATAACTTACAGTGAATGGAAAATGTTAGGAAAGCGAGGGCTAGACAATTCTATGAGTCACTACTGAGATATCTAAAGGGATAGGGATTCCAGTCCACTCATTAAAGTGTGGGCTGAAATGTTGCTTTATTTTTCAAGAATTTCCATGGGAGGCACTTGGAGGGAAAAACAGGCAGTGGTCACACTTGACTACAGCCAGAAAAGGCATATCTTGAGAGTGGTGAGACACCGGCGCAGCTTGAAGACACTCCACAACATAGATGAGATTTCCAGTCGCAAATGATTTTAAGAGACTTGACGGCACTACTTCAAAAGCAAACATGATCCTCCAGAACACTGTTCTAAATGAACAAATGTAGCTTCTAAAATTATTTTTACTTTACTTCTGGGTTCATAAATACAACAGAGTCAGTTTTGTCTAAGATTTAAAATCTTAGAATGCCTCTTTCTAAAAAGGGAGAAAAATATTCTAAGATAGGAACTAATTTTAGATTCACAATTTTCTTTGTAGGAAGAAATTGTCACCTATTAATTTTCCACAATGGGAACAAAATGAAGAAACGTTACCTTATAGATATTAATTTAGAGTGAATACCATGATATCTACTACCTATTTCCTAGGGGTAAAAAATGGTTTTTGCCTTGAGACAGTCTGCGTAAATTTGAGAAGTGTCAGTTCTATCCCTGAGAAGCCATGGTGGGCAGTAACTGGAACACAGTGAAATCCCCACCCCATCATTTAGTAGCTTAAAGTTTCGGTGTCCTCTATAAAAATGAAAAAAAAAAAAATAGTACCTAATTCAGGGAGTTATTGTGAATTTAATTAAATAACATCTGCAAAGCACTTAGCACATAATTAATGATAGTTGTTTTTATTATTCAATTTTTAAGAAACATTTTTCCACAAAAAGGTAAAGAACAGCTGACTACATAATGTTATTTCCAGTTTTGTTACTGACCACTGAGATTCGGCATAGATGGGCCACAAGCACACTGAACACAGGATCAATGACTTAAGGAAGGATAAGGGGAATGCAAGAGATATATATATATAATGATGTGTATGTGGAAAAGCCCCACTTTCAGGCCCTTCCTCCATTCAGCTTGACAAGTATTTGATGGGTTCCCACTGTGGCCCCTCTCCTCCAAGAGATGCCTCATGCCCGCTTTCAAGAGCTACTCTCAATGATAAGACATGATTTGCACACATGGAACAATGAAATATATGATTAGATAGTAAAATGAATAGTTTAATAAAGGTTATAAAGTGGATATTTAACAAATCATGTCAAATTATAAGATTTAGAGCCATACACGTGCAGAGCCAGCTGCCAAAAAAAAAAAATTATGATTAATCTTAATATATCTCAAAATGTCATGCTCTACTAATCTGCAAAAAAAAAAAAAGAGTAAAATTCCAACAACTTTTGGTCACTTCATTTTAGACATCTAGTTTACTTATGATTTCTAAATTAAACTGGAAATCCACCAACTTGGGTTTCATCTATCTGAATTTTAAATGTAATATTTACCTAATAATTTCTCAAACATCCCAAAGATATAAAATTAGGATTGTTTCACCTTTATGAGATCAAACCATTCAAGGATTCCTCAAATTGTGTATTATACATGTGCAAGAGGCAAAGAGCAACGGCAGTGAAGTGTTCAACAGATGTCAACAGCGCCATAGGAAAAAAGATCAGAAAAGAAAGTATGCCCCCTGGTGTTTATGGAATGAACAGATGTCCAACCGTTTCTGAACACGAATCATAGCTGAAAAAAGAAGTTTGAGTTGCTTCCCTCTAATTTTCTAGATCTTGATTCCAGTGTGTCGTAACAAGTTTATGACCATGCATATGTAACTAAAGTTACTGCAGACAAGTCTAGTCCTTGCCTCTCTCCTCTGTAAAATACAGAGGTATAAGCTTGTTTATCTATCTTCTTGTGCTGATCTTCTTCCTATTTGAAATTTTTAGGACCTGAAAGTAAAAGAAGATGTGTTTTCCTGAGTATGATTATGTAGTTATTTAAAAGCTCTATATGCAAGATCAAACAGTCAATAAGGTAACTGTCTGGTGGCAAAACGAAAGGAATCATATTGAATTGCCATCATTCCTTCAGCCTTTAGCCCACACCAGAAACCAGAGTAAATCACACATAAGAATCTCAGTGAACTGATAGGAACTCCAGCACTTAGAAACTGGCTATTGACCTACTTGTTTCATATAGCTCTACAAACTCACAAATATTTTTTTGGACTCACAAATATTTTTGACATTAATCATTCACAGTCATTTTTGCTACATGCTCTTATTGATTGAGGGTACAGTTATAATTAAAGAGCAGTATAATCTGTGGTTATGAGCATAGACCCTTGGACCCAGACTGCCTGATTTCAAATCCCAGTTACACTGCTGACTAGTTGGTGGCATAAGCTTGGGATAGTTACTCAATGTCTTTGCCTCCTTTCTCTCATCCATAAAATTGGGATCATATTTATAGCTACCTCATGGGGTTATATATACCAATATATAATAGAACTCTGCCTGTAGTAATTACTACACAAGAGATTACCAACAGCAACATTATTTGTTATTTTATTACTATTTCATTTCTTCACTTTAGCCTATTGTGTATTGCTACAATGCTTTATGCAAAATAAGGTTTTTAGGTTGGAATAATTTAAAATGTACTAGAGTATCCAGAAATAATCAAGAAATATGTATCTATGGGAAGAAAATAATACAACTTTGCTGATATATACAAAAGAGGAAATTGAGTCATGCAATGTTTATGAATATGAAAAAATAATATTATAATGATGTAGTATCAACATAAATGTTTTTATTTAAAAGTAACAATAAATTGGGGCACCTGGGTGGCTCAGTCGTTAAGGGTCTGCCTTTGGCTCAGGTCATGATCTCAGGGTCCTGGGATCGAGCTCCACATCGGGCTCCCTGCTCGAGGGGAAGCCTGCTTCTCCCTCCCCCATTCCCCCTGCTTGTGTTCTCTCTCGCGCTGTGTCTCTGTCAAATAAATAAATAAAATCTTAAAAAAGAAAAAGTAACAATAAATCTAATTCAAGCTGACTTTATTTTTTTAATCTTTTTTTTATTATTATGTTATGTTAATCACCATACATTACATCATTAGTTTTTGATGTAGTGTTCCATGATTCATTGTTCGTGTATAACACCCAGTGCTCCATTCAGTATGTGCCCTCCTTAATACCCATCGTCAGGCTAACCCATCCTCCCACCCCCCTCCCCTCTAGAACCCTCAGTTTGTTTCTCAGAGTCCATAGTCTCTCATGGTTCGTCTCCCCCTCCGATTCCCCCCCTTCATTCTTTCCCTCCTGCTATCTTCTTCTTTTTTTTAACATATAATGTATTACTTGCTTCAGAGGTACAGATCTGTGATTCAACAGTCTTTTTTTTTTTTAAAGATTTTATTTATTTATTTGAGACAGAGAGAATGAGAGAGAGCGAGTACATGAGAGGGGGGAGGGTCAGAGGGAGAAGCAGACTCCCTGCCGAGCAGGGAGCCCGATGCGGGACTCGATCCAGGGACTCCAGGATCATGACCTGAGCCGAAGGCAGTCGCTTAACCAACTGAGCCACCCAGGTGCCCTGTGATTCAACAGTCTTGCACAATTCACAGAGATCACCATAGCACATATCCTCCCCAATGTCTATCACCCAGCCACCCCATCCCTCCCACCCCCCACCACTTCAGCAATCCTCAGTTTGTTTCCTGAGATTAAGAATTCCTCATATCAGTGAGGTCATATGATACATGTCTTTCTCTGATTGACTTATTTCGCTCAGCAGAATACCCTCCAGTCAAGCTGACTTTAACACCTAAAGAGAACTGGGGCACCTGGATGGCCCAGTTCATTAAGCATCTGACTCTTGGTTTCAG
Organism: Mirounga leonina; assembly: GCF_011800145.1. Lineage (NCBI taxonomy): Eukaryota > Metazoa > Chordata > Mammalia > Carnivora > Phocidae > Mirounga > Mirounga leonina. The sequence continues at coordinate 44,109,849 of NW_023270377.1, read as the reverse complement.
CTAGGTTGTGATCTCAGGGTTGTGAGATTGAGAGCCCCCCATCAGGTTCCATGTTCAGCGTGGAGTCTGCTTGAGATTCTCTCTTCCTCTCCCTCTGCCCCTCTTGCTCATGCTCATGCATGCTCCTTCTCTAAAGTAAATAAATAAATCTTTAAAACTAAATAAATTAAAATAAAACCTAAAAAGAATCTGGTTACTCTAATAATGAAAAAATTCAGACATATCAAATAAAGTCTGATCCAGTGGTCCAACAGTGACAAAAAATACATGAATTCTTTCTATCTCAGTTCTTTGCCTATATCTTCCTTCCAAAGCCACAAGCATAGACTTCTTTTCCCAGCATCCCCAAGGAGTACTGACATTCCCTGTAATTTGGAATTCCTACAGTTGGGTCACTGGCCCACCATCTGTGTGACAAGAAAGATGGAATGGAATGATTGGTTTAGCTTCCCTGAAATCATATGGGTCTCCAAAGGAAGAAAAAGTCTGATACAAATGGGATAGGTAGAAACATATTTTAAGAAGACACACAACAAATATTGATCCACCTAAAATTAATTTGTAGGCAAACGGAATCCAACTAAAATTCCCATGTAGTTTTGGAGGATCATTTAAGAATTTTAATCATTGAGAGCTTCAGAAAAATGCACATGGGAAAAAAGCTAATTTGAGGACAAATACAACAGTAATGTTGGATAGCAATTTGATCTACCATATATAAAAACATATAAAGTTATGATAATTAAAACAGTGTAGTACAGGTGTAAAAGCAGGCAGATAAATCATTCAATAAATAATAGTATAATTGAATAACCACTTAGAAAAATTAAATTTTAGATCTTCCATTTAGACTGCATACCAGAATAATTATAAATGGAGAAAGAGTTAAGTCAAAAAAATTAAGCCATTAAAAATGAGTACTTCTAAATGTAACCATTTAAAAAATATAAACAAATAAATAAAAGGACAAGTTAAAAAAAAGAAAATCTTCTTGCATACTTAAACTTTTCTGTAGCAAACTGGAAAAAATTAAATAAATAAAAATAAATATTTATGAGTAAATATGATTTTTCTGAATTGGGAAGGGCTTCCTTTATAAAAAAACAAAGATGAAAATGAAAAGATTGTTAGATGTGACTAATTAAAAGAACTAAATTAAAATACCTTTTCACTTAAATCAAATTTTATAACAAAATCAAAAGGTAAACCACATTCCAAGAAAAACATTTGCCTTAAATTTAACAAGGCATAGAAATAAATAATGCTAAGAGATCAATTAATTAAAACAATTAAAAATGTAAAAGAAAATTGGTAAATGATATAAACTTATACTTCATAAAAGAATATTCATAATTAACAGGAAAAAGTTGTTAATCTTTCAAGTTAGAAAAGAAATAAATATTAAAGCAATAAAGTATAACCTTTAAGGCATAAAAGAGCAAAAATTAAAATATATATAATAATGCCTTAGTCAGTTTGGTCTGTTGTATGTAAGTGCCATAGACTGGGTAGCTTATAAACAACAGGAATTTATTTCTCACAGTTTTGATGTTAGAAGTCTGACACCAGGGTGCTAGGATGCCCAAGTTCAGGTAAGAGCACCCTTCCAGGTTGTAGACTGCAGACCTCTTGTATCCTCACTTGGTGGAAATAGAGTAAACTAGCTCTCTGGATGATTATCAGGGCACTAATCCTATCCATGAGGGCTCCGTCCTCATGACCTAATTACCATCCAAAGGCCCCACTTCCAAACATATTGTGGATTAGATTTCAATATATGAATGGAGGGGCAAATATTCAGTTCATAATAATTGGTATACAATAAGGAAGTATTGTCATACATACATAAAAGGATTATATATTGATTAAATTTCCTACAGAAAAATAGTTAACAATCTCTCTTAATAATCTCAAATATATTTTAATCCTTTGACTCAATTTCAATTTTAACAATCTATCCTAGATTGTTATTAAAGATTTATTATTAAAGATGTCATTAAAAAACAAAGACTTAAACACAAAAATATTCATCACATCATTATCAAATAAAAAATGAAAACAATAAAAAATGTTCCATAATAAGGGAACTAGAAAATAAATTAAGGTTATATCTATATTATGCAATAATATGCAAAGGCTAAAGATAGGTATAAAAAGTATTTACAGGTGTGAGAAAATTCTAAAAGTTGAGAGAAAAACAGTATACAAAACGTGTGTTTTTGTGTGTTCACGTCTGTGGTATGTGTGTGTGTGTGTGTGTGTGTGTGTAATCTCACTGAGGGAAATTGGAGAGAAATAAACAAAAATTGTTAACAGACCCCTGAGTAGAATACAGGTGATTTTTATTTTCTTTTTTATAAGAATTTTCTATAGTACCTACTTTAAAATAATATAATGAAATCAAAAGCACTTTTAATGTATTAGAAAAGCTTTCATTTGCAGTTAGGTTATTATGAGTTATTTGGAAAATAACTCCTTTTATTTATTTTTAATTTTTTAAAAAGATCTTATTTATTTATTTGACAGAGAGAGAACAAGCAGGGGGAGAAACAAGCAGAGGGAGAGGGAAAAGCAGGCTCCTGGCTGAGCAAGGAGCCTGATGCAGGGCTCAATCCCAGGACCCTGAGATCATGACCTGACCCGAAGGCAGATGCTTAACCAACTGAGCCACCCAGGCGCCCCAAAATAACCCTTTTTTAAAGAAAACATTCAATCATTAATATACATTATGTATAAATTCCTATTTTCATGCATCAGGTTTGTTTACAATGATGTACATTTGCAAAATACAGTAAAGAAGTGTGTTTTAGTCATTATTAATCCCTGAAAAAAATATATGACCAAAAATAACTTCCCCAAAATACTTCTCAAATATAATAGTGTCTTTTACTAGTTTTTTTTTTAATAAAGATTTTATTCATTTGACAGTGAGAGACACAGAAGAGAGGGAACACAAGCAGGGGGAGTGGGAGAGGGAGAAGCAGGCTTCCCGCTGAGTAGGGAGCCCGATGTGGGGCTCGATTCCAGGACCCTGGGATCATGATCTGAGCCGAAGGCAGACACTTAACGACTGAGCCACCCAGGCGCCCTCTTTTACTAGTTTTAATACTACTTTTTGATCTCTTTTATAATGCTAAAGAAATAAAAATTGTTAAAGAAATGAATTCTATAATTGAGCAACTGGAGATAGCTACCAGCTAATTACTGGGGCCTTTTTGCCTAACAGAAATAATGTGCATCAGATTTTTAAAAAATAATATACAATATTAATGTAACAAAACAGATGTGTAGGATTTAGATTTGAGCAAGCTGAACTGTATCACTTTATCTTCCAGAATTTCCCAACATCCCATTTGAATATTTTGGGAACTAGTGTTGAATCTAGTGCTCAAAGGATTTAGACTGAAAAAATAAATTTGAGATTCCATCTTATAGTTATTGAAAACACACACACGTGCACACACATACACACGTTATACAAAGGACACTTCAAATCCATTTTAGAAGGAGGTATGCTAGACATAACAATACATGAATGGTATTAAACCTCAAAGCCAGGGAAAATGTCTTTGCATGTAAGGACCCCTGGTGAATTAGGGAGGCCACCAGAAATGTACAAATTCATAGATAATGGCTTTGTTGTAGATTCCAAAGTACTGAACTTCATCCTTGATGATAAGCACATGTTAGTAAATAAAAAGTGTTTCAAAATTTTATATGCTGTTCTTCTTTTATGCTGATAAAATACAATATGTCAAAGAAACATCCAATTAAATTTTCCGAACATTTAATTAAAGCACTTAAGAACTCTCATTTAAAGAAAGTCATAGTGATTCTTAACTAAATTCCATGGGTTAATTTCATAGATGTGAATAAACATTTTGATTTCATACACTTTAGGTATGGAGAGTCTTCTCTCTAAATGGTTTAAAGAAATACAAGTGTCCTAGTGGTTATCTTTGTATTCACTCAAGTCACAAGGCTGGAAGATTTAAGTTTCCACTCAGAGAAATTAGCTCTATAATTTTAACGACACCCTGGCAGTAAATAGAAAGAAAGCACTTTTTCTCATATTGCCACACATGCTATTTCAAATGTTCATTAACTCCTACAACTGCTCAAGAACAAAATGACAAAATCCATAAAATTTTGAGACATTTTCATTTTCTCAGTTGTAGTTTCTTATACTTGAAATCTATTATTTCATTCCTGGCATCTCTTCCCCCGTAACTTTATTGCTACATCTGATTTTAAATTTAAATTTAATGATGGATAAATTCTTTCAGAGTAGGTGTTATTCTAATTCTAGAAATACTTCAGACATACCATACAATGTGGTTGTAAGCCACACTCTCAAAGAAACTCACTTGGAAATTATGACTCACTGTGTGGACAAGATCATTTCTCTTCATCATGACCTGAATTTTTCTATGTTGGTAAAATTTTTCCTCATTCTGTGCTACTGAAAAATTTTGTGGTTTTTTTCCCCCTATGGACAATTAAGCTTTGCTGTTTAAAAAGAGAGCTTTCTCTATCCTATGTTTTGTCCCAAATCTCAGATTATATAAAATCATATTTTAATAATATTGATAAAAGAAAATAAAAAGTACTTGTAGTAACCCAAAGAATGATTAATTTCACCTTAATTTTAATTTCAATTATTTTTCTAGATAAATCCATAACACAAAAATGTACAGTATAATGCTTATTTTTATTACTATATCTTTATCTAAGGACCTTAAAATGCCCAAAGAATTCTCCTATTCTGATAGGTACATAAATAAATACAATTATCAGTAATTGACAATTGTTAAATGACAATTATTATCCCATTCTGAAAGAAACAACTATAGCCAGGTTCAATTTTGACACCTGATTACAGCTACTCAGCATTAGCCCTATGTTTTCTGGCTTCCAGCTAAATTTAATGAAGACTACTATGCCAGTGAAACTAAGTTCTAGTCTTATACCTGTGACTTTGGTGTATGACTTCAAAGAAGTCATTTAATCTCTGAGTCTTAATTTTAATCTCTTATTTCCCCTAACTAGAACTATTTTAAACATTTGTTTTCAGTTCTAAAATAATATGATCCTAATAAGAAAATCTAGTCATATTACCACAAAAATTGTTTCTAATTTAAGTCATTTCATGGAAAGAAACCACTAAAACATTTTACTAGGTAGAATCTGTTTTGTTGTTGTTGTTTTGTTTTCATTTTTTCTGTCTTAGAAAGGTTTTTTGGCTTAATCAGATTAATCTTATTTTTCTTTTTTTCTTCTTCTTTTCCCCATCTCTACTATTTTTTGTTATATGTCTATTTCTATTAATAGTTATCCTGAAAAATCTTAACCTACAAATTTAACTTAAGAAAAATAATCATCTTTGGGGCGCCTGGGTGGCTCAGTCGTTAAGCTTCTGCCTTTGGCTCAGGTCATGATCCCAGGCTCCTGGGATCAAGCCCTGCATCAGGCTCCCTGCTCCACAGGAAGCCTGCTTCTCCCTCTCCCACTCCCCCTGCTTTTCCCTCTCCCACTCCCCCTGCTTGTGTTCCCTCTCTGGCTGTCTCTCTCTCTGTCAAATAAATAAATAAAATCTTAAAAAAAAAAGAAAAAGAAAAAGAATCATCTTTATCCACACCATAATATACAAGAACCATGAAACATTTAGCTCTCAACTCTTCTGCCATCTTCCACATTATTTTTATCTGGTATTTTAGTTCTACCTTATTTTTAACCTCTCCAAAATGTAACAGTTTTACACAGTTGATTTAGGTTAACCCACATCTTTACCACGGATTTGTTTCCATTCGCTTCTCTCATTCCCTTTCTTCCTTCCACATTTAGTTGTCTTCTAATAATTCTTTCCTCAGTAATCTGTGGGAGGTATCCTCCCAATCCTTATTTATCTCAAAATGTCTTTATTTCTTTCCCCTCATATTTTGTCCATCATAGTCCTTCTCTCTGCTTGCTTTTAAGATTTCTTTGTTTTTCGTATTCTACAATCTCACTCTGATATTTCTAGGTGGGGATTTGATTTTATTCTATGCTATTTTGATTTAATAGCTTGTATTTACATTTGCTAAGTTCCCCACCAATAACTTAGTTTACTATTGCTATTTTTTTCATTTTCCCTATTTTCACTACTGAGATTCCCATTAGATATACATTAACATCCATGTTCTATCCTTTATATCTATTGACTGCTTTTTATTATTTTTCATCTCTTCATTTCTCTGTGCTATAGTCTAGATGATTTCCTCATTTTTGCCACAAATTCTCTCTTGAACTATGTCTCCTTATATATTACACTTCTCATTTTCTTATAGTTTATTTCATATTGTCCTTTTGTTTCATTGCGATTTCTGCTCCACCTTTATCTTTTTAAACAATATTAACACAGTTATAGACTCATTCCGATTGTTTATTATTCTCTATTCTTGAGAGTGCTAATCCTCCTGTTTGCTGTCTATGCCTGCTTACTCTCCCTCACAATGGTTAATTTGCTAACTTTTAATTTTAAGTTCTTCAGTGGGTTTGTGTTTTCCACAGGAGTCCTACATTCCCTGAATTATTCTGACAGATCAATTTTGTACTTTTTTTTTCCTGACAGAATACAGTAGATTTTAATGGTTTTTGACTGGTTTTTATTCCAATTTCTCAGCCTGTATTTCCCATACTATTCAGGAAATATCAGTTGTAACCCCAACTGGAACAGACCCAGGGTTTCAGTTTCTCACTAGTATCTTTTTTTCCACTTGAAGCCCAAAACAGAGAGCAAATTATTAGGCTGCTTCCCAAGGTTTATGTACAGAGTGTTTCTAGTTCCATTTTTGCAAGGAGACCACTACTTTAAAGCACTGGTTTTTGAGCTGGGTACTTGGTACCAGCTCTCCACTCATGAGGATCAAATGACATGGCCCTCCTTATATGGGTATTAAATTCTTATCCCATAGAGCCTATATCAAACCTAAAACCCTTGTGAGCTTTCATTGTCTCAGCTACCCTTTGAAACTCTGCCTTTATTTCTCTCACTTCCTGGCACTGGTAGATCACCTTTACTTTCATTGAAAACATTGTATTTTAAATTATTGAAGTGTAGTTTAAGTTATTTAGATGTTTTTTTTTAATTTTGAGGACAATGATCTGCATTAGTTTAGTTCATCATGTTCTGTAAGTATTAAAATATAAACCTAAGGACATACACATAATTTTGAATTGTCCAAGAAATTTGACCTCACACTTGTGTCAAATAGCACTTCCAAAAGATGTTTGGAATCGTTAGAAGAATGAAAGTCAATCACAAATTTAAAAACATTAGGATGTAATGTATCCTTGGTCTCCACATCATACTAAATAGGTTTGTTTGACATTACTGACCCAGGTGTGGGACAGGTGTGGGACAAGGTCCTTTTGTTCTCATATCTTTGACACATGGTGGGGAATGTACGCCAGGTTCAATGCCTACCTTGTTTCCTCTTCTTTACCTCTAAAATACTCCCTATCTCCCACTTGGAGATTTCTCTGACCATAGGACTGTGCTGCAGTATACAGGAAGCGCAGAGCTCATCTGGAGGTAGGCACTGCCACTCCAAACATCCCTTCATGCCACTTAGGAGAATCTGGTACCCTTGTTCGCTGCCCATTTCCTACAACAATATTACCCTCCCTTCCCCTGTACAAATGATGGCTCTATGTTTCCCGCTTTGAGCAGAGATGGAGAATGGGGTTAGAGGTTTGGGTAAGAAAGCACATCAGTATTTTCACTAATCGTTCTATCATGTAGGGTTTCCCAAAGTACCAGGGGAACTGGATAAATGGAAATATATTTCAAGGAAGACAAAGAGATGTATTGTAACTGTACTATGATTGAGTCATCTTTCACAAGGCAGAAAATTCAGAAGCTGGCAAAGGCAAAGAAGGTGTAAATAGAAACTAAAATTAGAAGAAAATATATTTGCTAAAAGAAAAAGAAATCCCTAGGAAATACTAGGGGAAAATGACAAAAAAAAAATCATAAAAAGAATTGTAATAATTTCTTTAATGAAAATAAAAAGGGAAGAGGTCAAGGAAGAAATTAAAAGTGGACAGGATTTTATTATTCAAACATAAAAAGGGTTTCTAAAAACTCCAGTAAATTATATTCCATTGTACAAAAATTTTGATGACTAAAATAACCAACTATTTTCAAATTAATAATATCTTTCTGTTATAATGCTTTTGGCTGCATGTAACAGAAACCATGTCTTAAGATAGCTTAATGAAATAATTATTATCTCTCAAATCAGGAGGTCCAGAGGCTCAGGGGATCCCAGGATAGGACTTCACTGGACCTCTGGACTTCATAATTGCCAATCATAATTCTTTACATGGCTAAACTTTGTCTTCAAAGGCTTAGCTTCTTTCTATTTCTCTACTCCTCCTTCTTTATTCTTGGTTTTATTTTCAGCCTGGTACACTGCTGGTTATATCCAATCTCAAAAAATAGAGAAAAAAAAGAGAGAATGCCCCTTCCTGTAGTGTAAGATGTAAGGAAATTTACATCTCCCCAAAGAACCATCAGTTCTCAACTCACTTCTTCAGGTGTGGAACCACCACCACCTTTTGAGCTGGGACAAGGGCAATCAGGGTCCCAGAATTCTCAGCAATGACACACCAAAGGAAGAACCTCCAACTCATGAGTGGGAGATAGGCAGAAGAAGACACCCACACACACCTCTCAGCCACAGTCATTCAAAACTTAGCCCAATCATCAAGTAGCTGGGGTCAGGATTAGAAATGATAAACTTGGACTCACTTTTAATTCTCTCTCTGTCATTGGTTTTTATCTATTTTCCCCTCAAAACATCTCTCAGTTAACTTCTGTCAGTTACATTTCTATTCAAATTCTATAGCACCATCTTCACACCCACATAATAACAACTAACACTATAGTATGCTCGCTCTGTGGTGGACACCTAATCGGGTCATATGATTGTTGTTTGGTATTCATACAACTATTCAAGATAATCTTGTGTTCTTATCTCCATTTTACAGATGAGGAAACAGCACAGTTTAAGCAGCATTCCCAAAGTCACAAAGCTAATAAGTGACTTCAGGTCTAAAATCAATCCACTATACTAACCTTCTCAAAAATAATCCTGTAATATTGCAAAGTTGGATTTAGTTCATTAAATTGTAATGGACAAAAGCACAAATGTAAAAGAGAAACATGTTGAAAAACAAGAATTCAAATAATGATACTATTTAACTAATTTGTTTTTTATTTTTTCCATAAAAAAAGTAAACTTCTTCAGATTAGCTTTTGCCATAGCAGAATACATAGGCTATCTTAAGTATATAGTTCTTATCCTTCATTTTTATTTTGGGGTATATTTGCAGAGTGGGGGTGGAAAGAGGCTGTTTGGTCTGAAAGTTTTTCAAGCTTCATTTTTTATATTCATAGGTTGGTTAGGATGAAATTTATATGCCATTTTATTTTTTATAAATAAATGGTAATATCAAGAGGAGAAAACTTCACTATGTATTAACTGTACGGTGACTCTTGAGATCAAATCCATGAAAAGTACCTTAAAAGCATATGAGAAACATCTGTATTTTTAGCATAAAGTGGGGACTCCTTAATAAGAATGCAGAATGCCAATGCTTAAAAACACAGGTGTCTGGGGCTCTCTGGGAAGCTCCAGTTTCTCAGAGGCTGCACACTTTACCATCTGTACTCTTTTAGAATCATTAATGCAAACTGGCATCTCCTAGGTATGTCTATTTCAAAAATTAATTCACAGTGACTTGCCTTTGAACTCACATAAATGACAATTTATTTGGTATTTGTTGAAGAATATCTAGATGCTTTTTATATTATGTAAGATATTCTTTTAAACATTCTTCATAGAAGTCTAATGCCATATAAAACCACAACCACAAAAAATGTCATTCATGTCACTGATTGTAACTTAACACCCAAAGTCTTAAAATTCTTACTTTTTCCAGAAGCTGAAGTGAAAAAGAGGTGGCCTCTTATTGCACATCTCTCCCATTATTTCTGCATTCTATTTGCCAAAACAATGAAATATATTTTATCAAAATGAATACCATTGCAATCTCAAACAGTTGGAACTTAAACATGAAATCACTTGCATTTTTTCAATAATGCTTTGTCAAATCCCTTTTTTTAACTTTCTTTTTTTTAAGATTTTATTTATTTATTTGAGAGAGATAGCAAGAGCGAGCACAAGCAGGGAGGAGAGAGAGAAGCAGGCTCCCCACTGAGCAGGGAGCCAGAAACGGGGCTCGATCCCAGGGTCCTGGCATCAGGACCTATGCTGAAGGCAGATGCTAACCGACTGAACCATCCAGGCGCCCCTCAAATCTTTTTTTCCCATCCTATAGTATCATATTTGGTAGATTCCATAACTTTAAGTCATTTTTATTAAAATTAAGTCCAATATAAAACTTCAAACTCAAACTCAATCTAAATCTCATCAACCCCAAGCATGAGGACAGACCTGGACTGCTGGGGTAGTGACAGGGTAGGGGCTCAAGGTAAATCTGTACATCTGTATTCTCCTTTTGTTGCCCTTTTCCTTCAAGGCCCAGCTCCTTCACTTGTTAGGGGTAGGGAGGAAGGAAAGGGAGAGGAACAAGCGCCTCTTTATTTAAATGGCTGCTATTACAGCCTTCTCTTGGCTTTCTCTGCCTCTCTGGCCAGACACTGATGTCCTGTGTGTAGCAGCAGCCATCCAAATGCTGACTCTCCTGAGAAGGCTGTACAAGTTTTTGCAAGATTTTAAGAGGTCTCCTTAGACTACAGTTCTCTGCTAAAACAGAATAAGCTCCAGGTTAACATCATTCTCCAGTCCCAACTACCTCCCCTGGCAGTTCATCCACCACGTCTTCCTACTGGGACCTGCCTCCCTAGCGAGAAGCCCTACAGGGTGAGTGTCTTAGCTCAGGCTGCTCTAACAAATACAACTGACTGTGTGGCTTAAACAACAAACATTTATTTCTAATGGTTCTGGAGGCTAGAGTCCGAGATCAGGGTGCCAGCACTGCTGGGTTCTTGCTGAGGACCCTCTTCCTGTTTAAGTCTTCCCATGGCCTTTCCTTGGCACGTGCACACACACAGAAATGTTGTGTCTCCTTTTCTTTGTGTAAAGGCGTTAATCCCATCATAGGAGCTCTACCCTCATGACCTCATCTAAACCTAATTACCTTAAAGGTTAAATAACATCACTGGGGATTAGGGTTTCAACATATGAATCTTGGGGGGACACAAACATTCAATCCATATTAATGAGCAAGCAGTGATAAGTGAGTCAGCCTGCTTGCCTTCCTTGGTATAAGCCCGGTCTCCTCTTTACCACACCAAATGGTAAGAATACAGGCTCTCTCCACTCTGCCAACAATCTCTCATTGTGTTTCTGGAATTTAAATAAAGTTTGCTGGCTAAGCATCCAATCAAGAAACACAATGCCAGCCTGGTAAGAACCCCCATTAACCCCCATTCTTTACGAGTGATTCTCTTGGAGCCCTTCTACTCCCAGTTTGGCCTTAGAAAAGAAAGCATCTCTATTCCTCCCCAAGGAGGGGAAAGAGGGAAGCCTCCAACAATAACTGAGCTTCTGATGATTCCTGTCTCCCCAGTCTAGTCATTTTATATAGAAAGGGTGGTGGTGGGGATCGCTGATGGTGTTGGTTCTGCCTTTTATCATTAGCTCTGAGGGAAGTGTTAATAATTTCTTCTTTGGGGAAATTCTCTTTAAATTGTTTAAATTTAAACCTCAGATTTTTCAGCTCTGACCCTAGACATGGAACATTGAATCCCCACTGAATATCCTGTTGCAGAAGCAAAATTTCATGTTTTTAATGTTACTCCACAGCTTTTAGCCATTTTCTGAAGTTTTTTGTTTCTTGGTTTTTTTTCAAAAATCAGCCAGGAAATACTGTATCAAACTCATGTTTATTTGCACACAATTAATATTTCCTAGATTACTAGCCAAGAAGGTGTATTTTTAAGCTAAAATTTTAAGCTAATGTTGTTAAATAGTTTTTAATATTCACTTTGATATGTAATTCCATTAGTTTAAAAAATAATAATTTGGAAACTGCATTAGTTCACTGATTCATTAGTTCATTGCTTTGAGGTAATCACTTAAGATCATCCTCCATTTTGCCAGGTGGAAATAACCTCAAGTTTAGGAAATCTCTGCACCATGAACCGAAACTGATATATGCCTCAATTCTGTCTAATCTGCATGGACGAACTGCCAAAACTTGATACTAATATTCTGCCTATAACTTGTAGAACAAACATATTTCAATATATGACACAATATAGTTTCCTTAGGCCATTAAATATGATTGGTCCATGATAAATATTGCTTGAAGATACCTACATGTTATAGGGAAGGCATCATTTTCACTGACAAATAACTTATGCTTCGAAACATAGCAATGCCTTCTGAAATAATCAGTTTTATTTAAATTCCATAGTAAGTCGTGGTGCTTCCATTTTGTATTGAAGTGCCTGCATAAGCAAAAACTTAATAAAAACTTCTCTAAATCAAGAAGATCTTTCTTAATGTAGATCAAACCACATGATATCTTGGGGAAAAAAAACAAAAAGCAACACCCAGAATGTTTAAGGACTAACTATGGGAGCAAGGTGGAACTAGAGATTATGAAAGGATGCCCTCTCTGGCCATTACAGTTCATCATATATAAGCATACATTGAGAATGGTTCTCAAGGAAAACTAGAGGATTAAGCCTGCTCATCAAATCTTTCAATGGGGTGTATAAATCTTTGAGTTAGACAACCCTTTAGGTATTGTTATGCAAAGATACTTAAGCCAAGTAAGGTCAAGGTTCTGATGCTTTAATAATAACACTCACACTCACAATCTTCTGACTTAAAATACATATCCCTTACTATGCTCTATGTTATACTTACTTTACAATTTGTCTTTTTTTTTCCTGTCTGCAAATTTGTGTGGAAATATCTCTCTGCACACTTCTGTCTTTTCCTCTGTGGCTGGATTTTTAAAAATCTACTCTCCACATTCTCAGAAAAGAGTCCAAAACTACATAGTGTCTTATCTAGAGACTTCACAAAATTAGGAAACTTTGAATGCTCCCAGGCTTTCTGTATTTTCTCCACTGTATTTAGAGGTATAAAAATAAAATAGCTTCTGCATTTGTCACCCAACTTGGAGAAATAAAAATAACTCTGTTTGGGGCGCAGCAAGAAAGCAAGAATAGAACTGTATTCCACTTTTCAGTCAGTCTTGGGAGGGGAAAAACTGCCCAAAAATAAGGTGATGAAGAGAAGAGAAGTAGTCATGTCTCCAGGAGCCATGGCAAGAAGAGGGGAGAGCTCTGCACAGTGGTTACATCTGAGAAGTAAGTAGTGATTGGGTTAATGGCAGATGGCCAAGATGGTTCCAGAACACACAAAGTAAACTAGATTCAATAGGGAAATAAGCATAGGTTCTGGTGTCAGTCATATGGGGAGGGGGGAGGTCTTCATTCTCATGCCACCCTAATGACTACAAAGGTGACTTTTGAGAAGTCATGTATTCTCTCTAAACTCTGTTTCCTTTCCAGGAAAATGGGCACATGTGCACCACCTCAAAGGATTTTTTATGAGGATTAAAAAAGATAATCTGTGAGAGCATCTATCTCAATGTCTAGAACATTAAATGCTCATGGAATAAAAGACAAATATAAATGTGACACTGTAATCATACTGGAACAATAACATGCTTAAAATATACCTTTCAATGCCCTACCCAGCTCACTGGACCTGTTTAAACCTAGTAAAATAATGTAGTATCTCCTAGAACTGGGATCATTAAAGACTTGAGAAATAAGAATTCCTGTAATTTTATGTTTGAAGTTGTAACACCTTTATATCTTTGTTTATATCTAAAGAAAAAAATTGGCTAGCCATTTGTACTATTTCTAAAAATAAAGTGAATTACACTGGATTTATATATCTACTAGAGACTGCTGAAATTTTATGGACTATCACTTTATATCAAAGGCTGTCACTGAAGAAAAAAACATGGTTAAACAGCTCCACAATCTGGTTTTACTGTATAAGTAACCTAGACAGAAATTTTATCAGAGATTTAATTTACTCATCAAGGCTAAAACAGAAAATCCCTCAAATCCAGAAGAAACAACAAAATAAGATATTCTCCATAAGATATTTATTTTGTCGAATCTTTGTTTCCTGAAAAAGCTAAGTAAGTCCTAAAAATACATGGAGAAGGGATTTCTGGAGGAAAGAACGTTGTGTTGTATTTGTCCGTACCTAAATCACAGAAAACAGAAAAACAGAAACTAAAACACAAATAAGATTTTGATTCTATATATGACAGAACTTACATTGTGATCAAGCTAAAATTGAAGTTCATGACATTATGTTCCGGTGATTGAGAAGATTATTTTATTTGAATAAAATTTGGTACTAAATTCCTCACCTAACCTAGTAATTTTATAATGGACGTCCCATTTCCCTATATCCTAAACTGAAGATCCATTTTAATTTAATTAGTTGATGTTAATCAACTTAGCATATTTTAGAGGTATTTGCCTATCCAAATTATTAAATGTTGAAATTTCCCAAAGATTTTCCCATAAATCACGATTCTAAGATTTAAACTTTTGCCATGAAATCTCCTGAAATATTATATACTAATATTTAGAACTTGAAAGCTTCCCTGAAGTTAAGAGAAACCATTTTCATAGGGGCATTTTAGGACAATGGGCAACATGTTATGGTACCAAAAGTCTGAACTTCAGGAGCCAGCAACCCACTCTACATCCCTCTCAACCTCATCCCAAGAAACACATAAAATACCATATGATTTCACTTATATATGGACATAAAACACAAAACAAATGAACAACAACAAAAACAACATCAGAAACAGACTCATAAATACAGAGAACAAATTGGTGATTGCCAAAGGGGAGGGGATGGGGAAGTAGATGAAATAGATGAAGGGGATTAAGAGGTACAAACTTCCAGTTAAAAAATAAATCAGAGGGATGAAAAGTACAGCATAGGGAATACAGTCAATAATATTGTAATAACTTTGTATGGTGGTAGAGGTATGATATGTATGATGATAACTACATTTACCATGGTGAGCATTTCATAATGTATATAATTGTCAAATCACTATGTTGTATACTTGAAACTAATATAATATATAATAATATAATGATATCTGTAAACTATAATTAATAAGAAAAGTGAAAGGAAAGGAAAGAAAAAGAAAGAAAGGGGAAGGGCAGGGAAGGAAAGGAAGGAAGGAAGAAAAGGAAGAAAGGAAGGAGAAATTTAGTACACAAAGCAAAAACAAAACTAATAAATTCCTATCACTGCACATTTTTAACACCTTGGCTGCCAAGGTATATGCCAGGTGCTACATAACAAGCAACCAAAAAAAAAATCTCTCAGTGGCCTAGGACCAATATATGATTTTTTTTGAGGAAGGAGGGGGAGTCTTTTTACTTTCGTTGTTGTTGCTTTGTCGTGCAAAATCCAATGTGTATATTTCTGAGGGGACTCTTTGGGGCACCCCTCCTTCAAATAGTGTCTTAGTGATCAGAATTTCTTTCACCTTGTAATGAGACCATCTTCCAGGCCCTTCCTTAGAAAGGGTCTTTCTGTCAAACTACTGCATTTAACCAGCTCACAAGCACAGAGACAGCATTTGGAAATTTGAAGAGTTTTTAAAGGCCAAACCTAGAACTGGCATACATCCACTCATATTCTGTTGACCAGAACTAGTCACACACTCTCACCCAGATACAAGGTGACTGGGAAAAATAGTATTTCTCTGTAATAGAAAGAAAAGAAAGTAGTTCTTTGAACACATTGCAATTTTTGTGTCTTACAAGGCACAAAAAGAGAAATGATGGGCTTAATCTTTCTTGTTTTCTTATAAAAGGAAGCAGAGAAATTTGTCAGGCAAAAGAACCGTTTCCCTATTAATACTTTTTTAAAGGGCTATATCAAGTGAGTGTTACACAGGGAGCACCAATAATAGTGGTTGTTCAGAAAATATAGAGAGATTATTTATAATCTTATTTCTAGTAGCCTTGATGTAAAGCCCAATATATATTATTTTTAAAAAAAGAACTTGCGAAGTCATTTCTGTAGAATGACACACTAATCTGCATGGTGTTCTCTAGTAATCAAAATGTCATAGAGTTCAAGTCATTAACATTATTTTATGGATAGTATATACCTACTGGTAAAGCTTCAAATATCAATTTTCTTTTTTTTTTTTTTAAAGATTTTCTTTATTTATTTGAGAGAGAGAGAATGAGAGAGAGCACATGAGAGAGGGGAGGGTCAGAGGGAGAAGCAGACTCCCTGCCGAGCAGGAAGCCCGATGCGGGACTCGATCCAGGGACTCCAGGATCATGACCTGAGCCGAAGGCAGTCGCTTAACCAACTGAGCCACCCAGGCACCCCAAATATCAATTTTCTAATCTAGAATTTTATTAGGAATGAGATTTTCAAGTAATTTTAATTATTCTAGCATTATTGTCTCCATATAAATTATAAGAAATATTCATTTGGTTTTGGTGTTATTTCATGTTATTGCCTCTTAATATATTTTGTTCTCTGATAGCAAAAAAAAAAAAAGCTAATACATCTAGACTGCTTCCTATGCCAGGTAATACAAACATTTTTCATGTACTGTTAGGTCCTAAGATTGAACCAAGATTGTCTAGTTCAAGAATCCACATTCTTAATGACTAGCAATGACTCTTAAAAATATTCTTTATTTAAAATAATACATAAAATTTTTTAGTAATTTATTTCTACATATTACCACATTTTCCAAGCCATTTAATCTGCCACTTTTATTACTTATACCAACAAACCACTTTCATCCACACTGATGGAGTGGGGAAGGGTATATATAATCCCAAAGAGTAGTAGGTAATCCAAAAATTAGGTGACTTTAAATTAATGAGAATTATTTCTATGTTTGAAGTGCAGACTTCGTCGGATTACATTAGAGATATAACTTATTTGCAGGTGACTAAAAGCAGCTGTGTGTCAACATGCAAAATGTCTCAAACTGAAATTTATAAACTATAAAATTGATTAGCTAGTGTCCAAGATTATTAGATTGAGCAAGATATAGGAGCAGTAAATATGACTGTAATTCAAATGAAATAAAAACATGAGCATTCACTTGTTCATGACAAACATTTTCTCTTTAGTACTAAATATATGAAATGTGTTTATCCTCAGAGCTCCTGAACTCTCTAGATTGATGCATGATACACAGAGCTGAGATGCCATCATACCGTTTCTTATTCTAGACCCTATATCTGACCCACAGTAGTGCACTGTGTCTGCAACCACTGGTATGAGTGGTCCTAGCCAGGGCTGAATTCAAACTACATTAATATTTCATTTCATCTCAGTGTCTGAGAAGAGAGTTGGTGTGAGCTCACTTATGAAATTAAGTTAAAGTATAAAGAGATGTGTTAGAGGTTGGATTGTGCCCCTCACCGCCCCCCCCAGATTTGTATGTTGAAGTCCTAAGCCCCAGGATCTCAAAATGTGACCTTATTTGCAGAGATGATCTTCACAAAGGTAATTAAGTTACAGTGAGATCATTCATGTGGGCTCTAACCCAATGTGGCTGGTATCATTATAAAAAGGAGGAATTTACTTACAGACTTAGTCATATAGGCAGAATGCCTTGTGAACATAATGATGATCATCTGTAAGACAAAAAGAGAGGAACAGATCCTTCCCTTACAGCCTTAAGAAGGTACCAATCCTGCCAACACCTTGATCTTGGACTTCCAGCCTCTGAACTGTGAGACAATAAATTTCTGTTGTTAAGCCACCTGGTTTGTGGTACTATGATACTGCAGCCCTAGCAAACTAATATAAGGGCATAAAAGTACCAATTAAGTTTTCCTCACCAGCAGAGTCAACCTGTATAACATTACTTATGACCTAATCAAAGGGTTTAGGGAGTTCCACCTGTCTCCACCACCCATTTTACTGAATTCCCCACTTTCTCATTTTCCTCTGGCCTTTGATTTCTATGCCAGCCTTGAATTAGTTGATTCCCTCTATACACCTCCCTCTCCTAGTTATTTAATTTTTCAAAACAAGTGGATTAATTAATTGCCATGGATTTGTCAATTAGGCTCAACAAGAAGCCCTTTAAACTTACTCTACACTACAGCATTTTTTTTCTAAAGTTTTTTATTCTCCATGAACTCCTTCAAATAATTGTACCTGACAGGTAAATGATATTTTGATGAAGCTGTTTTGACATGGTGTCATTTTAAAATAGCTAAAAATCAAACCATTAAACTTTTATCACCAACTTTTATTTTTAATTAATTTGTGAAACAAATATCACTCTGTCTCCTCTCCCAGCCCTAGGAGATGGGATTGAAGAAAAGCCAAAGATAGAGTGAGGTTCAGAGGTTTCTGTTGGTACAACCTCTTTGAATAGGCTGGAATTTTGACACAGCTGCTTTAACTACCTACAAGCAAACCTCTGTCAGAATCAAAACAACTGCCTCCGAATGCACAAGCTGCACCTGACTATGATTCATTTATCATTATACATCTGTGTTTCTCAAACAAAAGTATGTAAATCCCTAAGATATGATTTACTATGCCAAGAAATGCTCAAAAGCAAGGCTAGACATGACATAGCTTCTTCGGGTGTCTATTTTTTTTTTTTTTTTAAGATTTTATTTATTTGACAGAGAGAGAGAGACAGCTAGAGAGGGAACACAAGCAGAGGGAGTGGGAGAGGGAGAAGCAGGCTCCCGGCTGAGCAGGGAGCCTGATGCAGGGCTCGATCCCAGGACCCCAGGATCATGACCCGAGCCGAAGGCAGACCCTTAATGACTGAGCCACCCAGGCACCCCTCAGGTGTCTATTTTAATCAAATCTGAAGATAAAATAACTTTACCTGTTATTGTTTTTATATCAAGACAAACATGGATATGGCATGAAATAAAATGAAAATTGTATAAATTTTTAAAATAAAACATGACATGGGGCACCTGGGTGGTTGCAGTTGGTTAAGTGTCGGACTCTTGGTTTCTGCTCAGGTCATGATCTCTGGGTCATGGGATTGAGCACCCCCCACCATCAGGCTCCACACTCAGTGCAGAGTCTGCTTCAGATTCTCTCTCCCTCCCCTTTTGCCCCTCCCCACTTGCTCTCTCTCTCAAATAAATAAAATCTTTAAAAAAATAAAAATAAGTAAAATAAAATAAAATAAAACATGACATGTTGAAGAAAGAGTCTGCACCTGGTCACTCCTCTCTTACTCCCAACCATCCATGTTTCTTCTCCACTTAGTGATCCTTCGACAGAAATGTTTGAAAAGCACAGCTGTAAACAATTCTATAGCTCTCCAACACACACACACCCACACCCCCACACACATCTTCACATTTTCCACCTACTTAGCATTTAATCATTTGTATGTATAACTGTGTGTGTGTAATCTGCAATGATTGTTCCTAAATCATTTACTCTTATTTGTTTGCATATTTTTGAGAGTTTCAAGTTATCCCATTGAAATGTTAAAAGAAAAAAAAAATGAAAAGGCAACCTATAGAATGGGAGAAGATATTTGCAAATGAAAAATCTGATAAAGGGTTAGTATCTAAAATACATAAAAACTTGTAAAACTCAACAGCCAAAAAAAAGAATAATCCAATTAAAATATGAGAAGACATGAATAGACATTTTTTCAAAGAAGACATCTAGATGACCAACAGACACATGAGAAGATGCTCAACATCACTTATCATCAAGGAAATACAAATCAAAACTACAATGAGGTATCACCTTGCACCTGTCAGAATGGCTAAAATCAACAACACAAGAAACAACAGGTGCTGGTGAGGATGTGGAAAAAGGGGACCCTCTTGCACTATTGGTGGGAATGCAAACTGGTCAACCACTCTGGAGAACAGTATGGATGTTCCTCAAAAAGTTAAAAAGGAAGCAAGCTCTTTCATGTCTTATGGCATGAGTCCCATCATAAGGGCTCCACCCTGATGAACTAATCATCTCCCAAAGCCTCCCATCTCCAAATACCATCACACTGGGGATTAGGTTTTCAACCTATCAATGTTGGGGGACCATTTTCAGTCAAGAGTGGGAATATATTCAAAAGAATTGAAATATACACTTATATGAAAACTTGTACATACATGTTCAAAGCAGCATTATTCATAAGAGCCAAAAAGTAGAAACAATCCAAATATTCATCAACTGATGAATAGATTTTTTAAAATGTGGCATATCTATACAGTGAAATACTATTCAGCCATAAATCATGTTCACAGTGAAAGAAGCCACATACAAAAGCTGCATATTTGCACCAGGTTATACAACTGTATATAATTCCAATTACATAAACTGTCCAGAAGAGGCAAATCTATAGAGACAGATATTATATTAGCAGTTGTCAGGGTCTACAGGAGGAGAGGAAAATGGGGAATGAACATTAATGGACATGGAGTTTACTTGGGGAGTTATGAAAACGTTCTAAAATTACATACAGCTGATAGTTGTACAGCTGTGAATATACTAAAAACTACTGATTTACTTTAAAAGGGTAAGTTTTATGGCATTTGAATTATTTCTCAATTAAATTAATTATTAATTTGTTCTGACTAATTATTCCTCAACTAAAAAATAGTAGCCATTAAGGAAGTAAATAGACAAGATCCAGACTAGGAGAAACATTATCTGAAAGGACTCTTAGAATATAAAGAGAACCTCTAAAAAAATTTTTTTTAAATAGGTGAAAGGATTGAAGAGATACTTCACAAAGCAAGATAAAGAAATGACCAATAAACAAAAAGAAAGTTCCTCAACATCATTAGTAATCAGAGAAATGCAAATAAAATCACAATAATATTTCAATCTCACTTGAGACGTTAAAATCAAAAAGACTAATACTAAAAAATGACAAGGATATGGAACTCCATTCATTGCTGGTAAGACTGTAAAATCATACAATCACTTTAGAAAATGGTTTGGCAATTTCTTATAAAATCCTATGATGGAGGGATCCCATTCTTAGGTATTTATCCAAGAGATATAAAAACATACACTACAAAATGACTTTTACAAGAATGTCTTAGCACTCCTTTTTGTAATAGACAAAAATTGGGAACAATGCAAATGTTCATCATCAAAAGAACAGACAGTGGTATATATATTCATACAATGGAATACTACTGAGCAATTAAAAGGACTGAATGACTCAAACACACAATAATTTGGATGAATCTTAAAAACATGCTGTGTCAAAGAAGCAAAACCCAAAAAAGTACATACTGTATGATTCAATTTATATGGAGTCCAAGAGCATGCAAAACTAATCTCTGCTGTTTCTGGTGTTTGGAGGAGAGTGGTGGTAGAAGAATGACTAGAAGGGTCACATGGGAACTTTCTAGGTGATAGAAATGTTCTACATATTGATTTGGGTGGTGATTGCACAGTTTTGTACAATAGTCAAAACCTTTTGAACCTCTGCTTTAAAAATGAAATAAAAATAGAAAAGATCTGTAAATAATAAATCAATTTAGAAATTACTCAGACTCCATCAAATATCCAAAAATTTAGATTTAGATTAAATTTATGAGCAAAGGATTGGGTATTCTTTTTTTCTGGCCTACTTTTTGGTCTTAACATTGATAACTATGTTTGTTGGATATGCATTTGTGTCTATATTTCCCCAAATTCAAACACTCATATTTAAACTAGATTAAATGACCTCATGCATGCATGCACACCACACTTAGAAATACCCCTTTCGGCAGCATTATGAAGTGTTTTTTGACATCCTTTCTTAATTAAAAGAAAACATATGTCTTCAATTACTAGTACTATAAGCTTTCAAAATTGTGGGAGTAATCCAAACTACTTCCTTCAAAGACAACTGACTTAAACATACTCACAAAGGAAGCATAGATTAGGATCATGATTTTTATCTTTTAAGAGACTAGAAGAACAGAAGGGGTTACAATCTTGTCATTTTATGCAACTCTTCTGTTCCGATATATCAAAAACTTGATAAACCAAGGTCATGAAGGACAGCTGAAAAGGAATCAAAGTAAACAATGTACTTCGTCGCCAACAGAGTCTGCCAATATGAGATTAGAACTCTCTATCCTAGTAAGAAAATGTCTTTGGAAAGTTCCTTACAACATTTTATGACTCACAGATATTCCCAGAGGTTCCTGTTTCCATTCTGCCGTAGACAGTGTTTGAAGAAGTGCAGTTCTTGTCAACTGTTGTTCTTAGGCAACTTGGCTGAGAGGTCTGTTTAAAAAACATTTGTTGGAAAGATAATATGTTTGGATGTTTTAATTTTTTTAACCAAAATTCCAGATTTTAAATCTAGTTTAACTCTTAATTCAACATGGACTTAAAGAATAGCCTAAGAAGAATTACTATGTTAGTTACATAATATGTATTATGAACTGAGCAATTTTCCCACTTGAAAACTCCCAAACCAGGGGGTACGTATTCTTGGCATAGTCTGCTTTGCATATCTTTCCAACTGCCTCCAGATCCCTGGCTCTGTATTCAATAGTTCTGGCTCTGATCTTGGCCACCCAGCTCAGTACCTCACCTTGGCTACTACTTTGACCAACACTGCCAAAACACCTTCCAGCCCACCAGGACTTGATTCCTGGCTATCCTCCACTTTTGTCTAATCCCAGTTCTCTCTTTCTGTTCTAAGTATTGAATATCACTCCTGAGGTATATTTTCTCCCCATACTCATCTAGCTCTATTCCACTCTACTTGCAGATAGACCCCCAAGGCCTATTCTCTGCTCCTAGCCAGTTCCTCGACTCTTTCCTTTCTCTACTCCCTAAAGTCCTGACTAATAAGCCACCTGGTTTTTAACAGTTCCCATCATCTACATATGATCTTATTTGTTTTCTTGACAATAACTATAAAGATACAGACATGAGAGAAAAAAATATTATAAAATATTTTAGCATTATCCCAATAAAAGTTATTCCTTCATTTAATAGGAATGTAAATGGAAGGAGACCTGATCTCTCTTGACTCTTTAATGATTCATCACTGCTCTACTCCCTACCCCAATCCTCCATCTCTCTTACTCTTGGTATTTCCCTCACATGTGCTTTCTTTGACAAAGCAGTTCCTCTCCCAGATTCCACACCCAACTCTCCCTTGACTCTGTCATTGCTCAGACTCTCCACAGATGCAGTAACTGGAGCCAGCCCAGACACATGTTTAGTTTGACTTACACAGCATTTAAAAATTTTTTTCAGGGTGCCTGGGTGGCTCAGTTGGTTAAGCGACTGCCTTCAGCTCAGGTCATGAGATCCCAGGGTCCTGGGATCGAGTCCCACATCAGGCTCCCTGCTCTGCGGGGAGCCTGCTTCTCCCTCTCCCACTCCTCCTGCTTGTGTTCCCCCTCTCACTGTGTCTCTCTCTGTCAAATAAATAAATAAAATCTTTAAAAAAAAATTTTTTTCAGTTAGTTGACAATATTTAAAAATTGGAAGAATAAGCCTAAAAGTAGAGATTTCCAAAGAAAATCAAAACAGGATATTGAGTAGATCTTTGCACTCCCATGTTCATTGCACCATTATTTATAATAGCCAAGATATGGAAACAACTAAGTGCCCATCAACAGATGAGTGGATAAAGTAGATGTGAGATGTATACACACACACACACACACACACACACATCAGAATGGAATATTATTCAGCTGTGTGAGAAAGAACGTAGTCCTGTCATTTATGACAACACAGATAGACTTTGAGGACATTATGCTAGGTGAAAGAAGCCAGACAGAGAAAGACAAATACTACATGATATCACTTATATGTGAAATCTAAAATGGGGAAAATGTCAAATTCATAGAAACAGAGAGTAGAAAAGTGGTTGCCAGGGAAAACATGGTGATTATAGTTGATATACATTGATAACACTTGTACAATTGAAATTTGCTAATAGAGTTGAACTTAAATGTTCTCACCAAAAAAGAAAAAGAAAGATAAATACATGGAGCAATGGATGTGTTAATTAGCTAGAAGGGGAGGCAGAAATCCTTTCACAATATATATGTATATCAACTCACCACAATGTACGCTTTAAGTATCTTACAATTTTACCCCAACAAAGCTGAAATTTTTAAAAATTAGGTGTCGTTTGCTCAAGTTCTTAGTCAGTAAACTACAGTTTCAAATCTGTGCCCATAAATAAGGTTTCATTAGAACACAAGCATGTTCATTTGTTTATGTCATATCTATGGCTACTTCTATGCTACAACAGCAGCGTTGAGCACTGTGACAGAGACCATATGGCCAAAAATATTTCAAATATTACCAAAGCCAAAATACTTACAGTCTGGCCCTTTACAGAAAATGTTTGCCAAACTCTGTTGAAGATGGTTCTCAATCAACACGGGATGCCCTGCCCCCAGAGATTCTAATATGATTAGTCTGCAATGGATGCTGGTGTCCAATTCCCAGAGATTCTGATGTTATCGTGCTGCACTAAGTGCTGACGTTGGTATTTTCAAACTCCCAGACAATTCTGTTTTGCATGTAGGCTTGTGAACCCCTCAATTAGGTAATCTAGATGCCTTCAACAGTCTGTTATTCTTGTCTCTTTCTCTGGGAAATATATATTTCCCTTGTTTAACTAGGAAAAGACTATCTTCTACCCACCTTCACAAGTGTTCTGAGCAATGCAAAAGAGCCCTTTGTATCATCAGAAATCTAGATCATAGCTTAGTGCTTTTTTAAAAAATAGGTAACATTATCCTCAGTTTGAAAGTACAGAAATTGAAACTCAAACATGTTTAGTGCCTTTCCTAACTTCTTTTCTTTCTTTCTTTCTTTCTTTCTTTCTTTCTTTCTTTCTTTCTTT